>NC_133761.1:4625000-4933333 GCF_036562045.2 Rhinolophus sinicus | reverse complement strand
TCTGGATGACACTGCTGCCCCAGGCCTCCCTAAATGCCGTTGTCATGTCTGCAAGGTAAACAGGGCTCTGTCAGAAAGCTGGGACAGGCTGACCTTGTCTTGCTCATCAGTATAAGGTGATGAGTGAAGGCAGGGGGAGGGGTGGATGAAGGCGCCCGGTACTCTTCCAGGCTCGTCTGAAGTGAGAAACGCTAAGCCTGCACACTTCACGGCAGGCCTGGGAGTGTAGTTGAAAGCATGGGCACGACACTTCCCCTTGACTCTGCGTGCCCTGTAACACTGCCTCCGGGCCTTGTTAAGTGGCGGGACCGTCCTCGCTGTGGATGGGGCCAAGGGACCGGCAGAGATTCTCAGACAGCCCCTCACCTGCCAAGCCTACAGATTTCTTTCTTTTTTTTCTTTTAAGCTCTTAGTTTTAAAGAAATTGGCTTTTCTCCTTGTGGCATCTCTGAGGTTCTTTGGAGACTAGGAAAAGCTTCAGAAACTGTTCAAAATAGCACTGATGAGAAGACAGAAGAGAGGGAAGCCTGTAATGGAACGTGAAGTCACAGTAACAGCTTGGGGGCCCCCAGACCTCATTCCCATTTTTGTAAGCTGCCTTTTTTTAAAGACGGAAACTTGATGACCGGTCAAGATGCCTAACCGGAAGTTATCCCGTTACATGGCATTCTTGGATTAAAACTTTCTCGTTGCCTGGGATTGTGATGTTAACGGATGTCAATTTGGTACTTTGATTGTGTTTGAGCTCAGTACCAGATCTTCTGGGAATTGCTCAGAGTACCTTGCCCATCTCTCCGGGGCCTGGCAACAGCTGGATGGGGATCTGACAGTGGAGATGTTTTCTTCTCCGCCTGCTGACATCTGATCAAAGTCTTGGCCCATCAATTAAAAAGAAAAAAAAAAAAAAAAAGCTGCAGAATCGACACTTTAAAAAAGCCTTCCCCTTGCCTTTTCAGGATGTCTAATTAATGATATGAGTGGGCAATTTGCTGCAGCCCTTGCTGATTAATTTATCAAATGCTGAAACCTTTCTTGTTTGCCTCTCAATCCAATTAGTTAAGTGTTAGATGTGACAGCCACGGCACTAGCATCTCTGGGAAAGCCCTTGCCTCTCCTTATCATGGTCCCCCTCCCACTGCACTCCCGGGGCGCCATTCCCCTCTCCACTTCTCCCAAGTAAATTGTCCCAAGCTCGTACCTAACAATCCAGCCCATTTCACCTTCTCTGGCATGAGTCGTCCAGGGCAGGCTGTGGCTGAGGACAAAGCCACACTCATTAGTTGTCATGGAAGGGGCACAGCCACTGACTTACTGCTATCACTCCCCAGACCATTACTTGACTGGGCCCAATTTAGTTCTTCACAGCAGACAGACTTGGGTTGTTTTCTAATTAATAACAAGCAAGAGATCACATGTGCCCGACATGTCATTATTTTTGAAGTAGCTTTCACACCTGTTGTGATAAAGAGTCTAAGACAGTAATTATTATAATCTCCATTTAGCAGAGGAGAAAACCGATGCTTAGAGAGGTGGATGTAAATTGTCCAAGTTCATGGCATCAGTTCTCTAATTGCCACATTGTGATGTAGAACATACCACCTTAAAACAGTAAAATTTAATTTACATAGATAGATGGAGGCAAGATTTGGCCTGTGGGCTGAAGTTTTCCAACCCCTGCTATACAGAATTAAAACAGTGATGGGGTGGAATAAGCAGAGGTGATTACTTTAGCCTGGGTGATCAGAATGGACCTTTCTGGGGCCATGATGTTTAGACTGAGGTCTAAATAACAAGAGGGAGTCGATCAGGTGAGAATATGTGCAAAACGGGCCAGGCAAAGGGAAGAGCCAGCACAAAGGCCCGTGGTGAGAAGGACTGGACATGTGTGAAGAGCCAAAAGAAGGCCGGTGTGGTTGGAGCTAGTGGCAGAGAGGGGGAGCAAGTGGAGATGATATCCCGGTTAATAAATTGAGTTTTATTCTGCATGTAATAAGAAATTGAAAAGAAAAATTTTGAACTGAGCACTCGTTAAAAATGATGAGACAGATTTTATTTTATTTATTTATTTTTTTTTGCTCTTGACTTTCTTTTATTTATTTTTATTTATTTTTTTTGCTCTTGACTTTCTTTTATTTATTTTTATTTATTTATTTATTTATTTATTTATTTATTTATTTATTATTATATTTTTAAATTTTATTTGAGCTATTGCAGCAAGGGAGAGAGACTTTAGTATAGATCTGAATTCAACTCCAAATACAACAGAGATTGCTGGGGATTTAGAGCCAATGAACAGAGTGTACGGTTCAATGGATGGAAAACTACTAAGAACATGATTAGACATCAGACGTAGGGAGAGTCTTGCTAAACTGGCTTAAAAGGATTCTTGCTAAAGGCAGGTCAAGGACTAAGATATCAGGGATGACAGATGAGGAATTTGATCAAATATCAAGAGTTCTGGGAATTCTCACTAAATTGACTTAGAATAATTCTTTGCTATAACTGGGTTCTGCAGGCCAAACAGGGCAGCAGGCCAAGGTCCAAGTCTAGTCAAGAAGACTGAGAGGAATGTGACTAAAGTTTTGTCAAGGTGGGAGTCTTTGTCAGAAGTCACTCTAGGGTTTTGAACCAAGGAATGATAATATTGTCTCATTTTTAGTTGATCAGATTGACTACTATTTCTAGAATTGATTATAAGGAAACAAGTTTAGAAGCAGGGAGGCCAGTTAGAAGATGACTTCGCTAACCCAGGTTAGAGGTGCTGGTGACCTAGATGAGATATATTAGTGAAAATGAACAGAAGTGTGTGGATTGGGAGAAGTTTAGGAGGGATATTAACAGAACCTTCCAACTGGATGTGGGAGGTGAAGCAAAAGGACAAACACAAGATCATCCCAGAATTTGGATTGAGCACATAGCAGGAGGGCTGTGATGTTTAGTAAGATGGGCAAGTCCAGGGTAGGAGCAGCTTTGGGAATCAGTGAATGGAAGTCTGTGTGGTTCAGATAAGTGAGAGATGAATTAGACATCTACATGGAGATGAAGTAGGTAGTGGCTGTACGAGTCTAGAGGTCCATGAAGAAATTCTTTCTGCATATACAAGTTTGAAAAATCCATCTTTTAAAGTCATAGTTGGGGAGATTCCTTAGGAAGAAGGTGTCAGTGAGGAAGAGAAGTTGACAAAAGACTGAATCCTGGGATAGCCCAACATTTAGAGGCTGGAAGGAGAAGAGGAAACCAGGAAAGAAGACTAAGAAATGGCCAGGGATGTAGAGGGAAAACCAGGAGAACACGGTGCCACAAATGCCAAAGGAAAGGGAGAGTACTTGACTTTCCTGTTGCTGAGAAACCCGAAAACAGACAGCTAGAGAAGTTCTTTCAGCCTCCAGTCACCCACTTCCAGTGAGTGATGAGAAAATCATTAGTATTTAAAGCATCCAGCATATGATAAAGGTGGAATCAAGTCTGTGTTAAAAGGATGACTTATTTAATAACAGGTGTTGAGAGAATTGGCTCATTGTATATTACAAAATGAAATTAGATCCCTATCTTATACCACACAGAAAGCTTGTTTTCATAAAACCTAAATATGGAAGGCAGAACTACAAATGTAGAAAAACGTGGGACATTGTCTTCAAGATGTGGATGTGGAGAATGATTTCTTTAAAAATCCATGAAAGGTACTATAAAAGGAAAAAGAAATGAATTTGACGACATCATGTAAAAGATTGCTGTTCAATGAGTGAAATCATAACCAAAGTTAAAAAAAAAAAAGACTCGTAAGAGTGAGAGAATATATTTTCAAAGTATGTAACTGACGATTTTATTTTTAATATCTAAATTCTGAAAATCAGCAAAAAAATGTCAGGCACCCCTGACTTTTTCCTTGAATAGTGGGAAAAGAATATAAATAAGTAATTAGAAAATATAGCAACCTGAAAGGCCAGTGAATATATGATGGGTTGATTGAGTTAATCAGATAAATGCAAATTAAAATGGTAATGAGCTGTCCCTTATATATACCTACTCAGCATAAAAAGCACCAGCATCGAAACCTGCAGTATTCAAAGCTAGTCCTGTGTGGTTCAGATAAGTGTGAGATGGAGGGAGTGATTGGTTCAGTGTGATAAGAGCAGGGAGAGCCTGTCTCGAGGTGATGTGTGTGCTCAGTTTTCCAGGATATATGGAAATCAAGCAGATTCAGGAGCTGGATCAGAGAAACAGAGCTGTAAATACACCAATAGAAATGGTTATTCATGAAGCCTTTGGCAGGGAAATGCTAGTCACCAGTAGTCCCCGCCCAATGCTCAGGGACTAGTTGGAAGGCCAGGTGTCCAAGGATGACGCCTGGAAGCAGCTAATGTATGGAAGGTAAGCCCAAGGGCAAAGCTCCGAGGACTAAAGATAGTGTGTGACTCGTACAACTGGTGGTGTTGCCACCCCTGGGTCAGAATTCCTCCTCCAAGGAGTGAAGGCAAGCAGGTGCTTCATAGAATGAGTGAGGGGTGCTTAAATGGCACTCCAGCCTCCCCAAGATCCCGACGAGGTGTCCCACGCTTGTGATTTGTGCCACCATGTGTTTTGAAGGCCCTGGTGCCCTCAGCTACATAGGAACAGTACCTGCCCCGAGTAAGGTATGGGTCTGTTTTGAATTGTGATGAAAAAGGAAAGTCTGAATTTGATGGGACCTGTATCAGTGAGGCCGGGGAAAATTCTCCAGAGCAAAATTTTCACAGCTGCTGGGAACACTGGGCACAGAGCTAAAAAAATCCTACACGAGGAGTCGGGAGGCTTCTGAAACGTGTTCTGACTGAGTGACCTTGAGTGATAAATCTGCAAACTTCAGATCCCTCATTTATGTATTCATCCATTCATCTCTCAATCTATTCATTTATCAAATATTTATTGAACACTTTCTGTGTTCTAAGCAGTTTATAGGGCATCTTGACCCTGTCCACATAGAACTTACAGATAATAGATACAAGTATATATAATTAGGTATAACAATCTATTAGCTATAATCTATATATGAGGTATATCTATTATACCTTATAAAACACACATAAAATATATTTAATCATACGATTGCCATCATGAAATACATGCTTGCACCTCTGATACAAGATTGGGTTGGGGAGGTCCTTAGTCTCTTAGAGTGTGTCATGGGGAGCTTTGTCCTAACCAGGGCTAGCTGGGAAGGCTTCCATCAGGAAGTGGCAATTGAGCGGACATCTGCAGGATGGAGAAATTGACTAGGTGAAGATGGCAGGAAAGAACCTCCATGCAGAGAGACCAGCCTGTGCAAAGGTCCTGTGGCTGGAGGGAGCCTGGTGCTTACTGGGGACATAAATGAGACCAGATGGCTTGGGCAGAGAGGGTAAAGCAAACGATTGTGAAAGAGATCCAGAAGAAAAAAGGAGCCAGACCTCACTGGCGTCGTAGGCCATATTACCACATTTACAGTGATCTCAAACACGAGAAGCCACTTCAGTATTTTAAGCAGAGATGTGACATAGATAGGCTTACATCTTGAAATGATCTCACTGGCTGCTTTGTGGAGAAAAGCTAGGAGGAGGCCGAGCTGGGAGTCGGGTGAAGGGAGCATTGCGCTGTTTACCTGAGCGGTGGTCACGGTTTGAACCAAGATGGTAGCTGAAGCAGTAGCATGAGGTGGTGGACGAATGGGAGAAATACTCCAAAGGTAAAATTGCCAGGGCTTGGATCTGGCTTGGTGAGGGAAGAGAGATACCAAGGACTTGTAGATTCTGGCTTGCCCAGCCCGATGGCAGGGGCGTCATTCTCTGAGCAGGGGTCCTGGAAGAGGTCTGGTCGTCTGTACAATAGGGGGGACCCTGCCAACTCTCTCTCCTCGCAGACCTGCTGCCAAGCACCAATGAGCTAAAGTGTGCGGCAATGCTCTGAATCCTGTGACGCTGTAGACCTGCCAACTCTTATTTTCCCACCTCCTGTCGTTAATGGCTCAGCTGTGCCCTGCGACCAACTCTTCTAAGAAATCTATGTTCTCACTGAGGAACAAACAAAACAAGTTCATCCCATCTTGGCAACAATCAGAAAAATGAGACATAATGAAATCCTGGGGACAGAAAAATGTCTTTTGCCAAAACGACAGCCCACGCAAAGTTCAAGTTCCAAGTTTCCAAGTCAACTGGAAGTTTTTCCATTTCTAGTTTTTCTTCCAGTTGCCAAATGGCAATGTAGTGAGTGGGAGACATGCCTCTGATTATCAGACATTCTGGACTTTGTGCTCTTGTAAAACAGGAGGGGTCATACAATAAGGGTCCAAATGCCGGCAGCTGTGATACTGCAATGTGATATTGGCCATGCATTTAACTTTAGTTTCCTTATCTGAGAAATGAAAGCCTTGGATTCAATTATTTCTGTGCTTTCCAACTCTGCCATATCATGTCTTGTAACCTGTGAACCACCCCGGTTAACCTGCCTTCACCTCCGTTCTCTAATCCCAATCCACCTAGTCCTACCAGCAATGGCGTTGACCAGGGGACACTTCCGCTTTTACACCACCCACCAAGGGCCCGAACTTGCTGAGACATGTCAGAACTAGGAACAGAAAAATCACGTTAAGTTTCAGAAGAAAAAGGTTGCTGCATCCTGAGACATAATAAAGACCACAGAGGAAGACCAATAAAAGATGTTAGACCCCTAGACCCAAGGAAAGGGAACATGCTTGAGGGGAAAGAGAAACAAACACATAAGAAAAGATGAACTCAGCTGAGGAAATGATCAAGATGCTGAAATGGAGCTTATCCCGTTCCAGATGGAAACACGGCAAATGGACTGTTGTAATCCATTTTCCCAAGTTAGGGAGCTCCATGCCTTCAGAGAACGTGTTTCGGATCCTCCAAAGGCCCCCAGCCATTACCCCATTAGTACCTCTGTGCGTGTGAGTGTGCTTGAGATGTCGTTGCAGCTGAAAGATCATTAAAACGGAGAGCTCTGTGCAGCCTGAAGATCTGAGGCAGCTCAAGTGCTTACGCGGCTCCGGCTGCGATCAGTAACCACGGAGGTGCCTGGAATCAGACACAGAATTAATTGAACGGTGGGGAATTGATGGTGAACGGAGAAGAGGCACAGAACAGGCAACCTGGAGAAACGCTGACGCTTTGGTGCCACTTTCCATTTGCTTGCCCCCTAAGGGCCGGGCTGTATCGTAGGTGCTTCCTTGTTTTACCCCTCGCAGCAGCTGGCATGGTGCCAGGCACAAAGAAGCACATCTGTATGCTTGTGGGTGGAATGTGCGTGTTGGAATCGCAATGCTGAGTGTGCCTACAGGACACTGCCAGCTCTGGAGAGCCTCCCTTCGTACGTTTTTGGTCCAGCGTTGCCCTCTGGCCACCCCGGGATTCTCTAGGGTTCTCACACTGAGAAGACTTCATGTGTGCTATTGAAGTCTCAGTAGCTGGGATAACTCATTGCCAGTGAAGCTTCGTTTAACATTGGCCTTAGAAACTTCCTCAATTCTCCTTGGAAATGCTTTACTAGCTCTTGATTGTCCTTGGGATAAAGTCCGAATGTCTTAGCATGGCAAGCAGTGCTCACCACACGCGGCCTGTGGCAACCCCCAGCCCCCCCGGCTCAACTCGTGACACTTTTCCATTTCACATCTTGAAGGCCTTGAACCTGCCCTACTTCTTCCAGCCTCTGAACCTTGCTCATTCTGTCCCCACTTTTCCAGGAAGGCGGCCTCTCCTCCCTCACCTGCCTTATTGATGCCTTTAGGGTTCATGCGCGTCCCTCTCTGTCCTGTCAAGATCTTCATTTATCCCTCATCACAGCACTGAACTCATCATTCCGTGCTAACATTCATCTCTTCCTTTTTTTTTTCTATGCTATACTAGAAGCTGCTTGAGGACTGGTCTGCTGTTTTATGCATCGCTATCCCCTCCGTGCCTATGACCATGCCTTGTGTGCATGAGGCATTCAATAAGTTGTGTGTTGAATGAATGAATGAGGCGATGGGCTCAAGATCAATCCAGGAAGATGGTATAAGAACCCCCTGTGTTAAGAACCCCACTCTCTTCATTTCTTCCTTGATGGACTCCACGAATCACTATGCTTGAAGCCACACTCTAGACCTCTGAAATCCACAGCCGTTTGATCAGAGTTTATCTAGGGAAAGAATCAGAATCGACTGAGAAGAACCAGAATCAACTTGAAAGCACAACTTGAAGCTACTTAGGGAGACCACAGAGAAGCCTTGTGAGCAGATGGAGGTCCTTCTTCCATGGCTTCCTTCTTGACCCTGAGCTAAGGCCACAATATTGGTGATACTGAGAAAGAATTCAAAATACATGAAGGAAGTAGCTGAATCTGTATTTCCTGCCAGTGCTTGCCATTGGTGATATATAAGTTAAAAACTTCATGCACTGCAGCGCTTCTCATTTTGGGGGTGGGGTGAGATTGGGGAGGGTCCTATCCCCGCCCACAGGGAAGTCATTTCTCCTGTATTTTGAAGTCCAAGTCAAACATTGGCTCTCCAGGGCTTCACAGCTCGTGATGGAAGAGGTGGGAAACAGTGTGTGTGGATGAATAGATGGACGGACAGAAGGATGGGTACATGTATGCGTGAGTGCACGCATGGACACATGGGAGAGAGGGGTTGGAAGTAGGGAGGGACATGGGACTCGAAGAATTGACTGAAGTTGGTATTTCATTATATATTGGGGACAGAGGAGGCAGAAAAATCAAACAGAATTAACAATTTTCAGCCTAGGAGACTAAGAGAATGGTGATAAAAAAAAAAAAGCGAGGGGAAAACAGAAGAGTAAACTTGTTTTAAGGACACTCTATGCTTAGGAACAGATGAGAAGTGATTTTCTTTTCCCAAAATGGAGGGATCTATTCTGATTATAGACATCGCTGCTCCGGCTGCGATCAGTAACCACGGAGGTGCCTGGAATCAGACACAGAATTAATTGAACGGTGGGGAATTGACGGCGAACGGAGAAGAGGCACAGAACAGGCAACCTGGAGAAACGCTGACGCTTTGATGCCACTTTCCATTTGCTTGCCCCCTAAGGGCCGGGCTGTATCGTAGGTGCTTCCTTGTTTTGCCCCTCGCAGCAGCTGGCATGGTGCCAGGCACAAAGAAGCACATCTGTATGCTTGTGGGTGGAATGTCCGTGTTGGAATCGCAATGCTGAGTGTGCCTACAGGACACTGCCAGCTCTGGAGAGCCTCCCTTCGTACGTTTTTGGTCCAGCGTTGCCCTCTGGCCACCCCGGGATTCTCTAGGGTTCTCACACTGAGAAGACTTCATGTGTGCTATTGAAGTCTCAGTAGCTGGGATAACACATTGCCAGTGAAGCTTCGTTTAACATTGGCCTTAGAAACTTCCTCAATTCTCCTTGGAAATGCTTTACTAGCTCTTGATTATCCTTGGGATAAAGTCCGAATGTCTTAGCATGGCAAGCGGTGCTCACCACACGCAGGCCTGTGGCAACCCCCAGCCCCCCCGGCTCAACTCGTGACACTTTTCCATTTCACATCTTGAAGGCCTTGAACCTGCCCTACTTCTTCCAGCCTCTGAACCTTGCTCATTCTGTCCCCACCTTTCCAGGAAGGCGGCCTCTCCTCCCTCACCTGCCTTATTGATGCCTTTAGGGTTCATGCGCGTCCCTCTCTGTCCTGTCAAGATCTTCATTTATCCCTCATCACAGCACTCAACTCATCATTCCGTGCTAACATTCATCTCTTCCTTTTTTTTTTCTATGCTATACTAGAAGCTGCTTGGGGACTGGTCTGCTGTTTTATGCATCGCTATCCCCTCCGTGCCTATGACCATGCCTTGTGTGCATGAGGCATTCAATAAGTTGTGTGTTGAATGAATGAATGAGGCGATGGGCTCAAGATCAATCCAGGAAGATGGTATAAGAACCCCCCTGTGTTAAGAACCCCACTCTCTTCATTTCTTCCTTGATGGACTCCACGAATCACTATGCTTGAAGCCACACTCTAGACCTCTGAAATCCACAGCCGTTTGATCAGAGTTTATCTAGGGAAAGAATCAGAATCGACTGAGAAGAACCAGAATCAACTTGAAAGCACAACTTGAAGCTACTTAGGGAGACCACAGAGAAGCCTTGTGAGCAGATGGAGGTCCTTCTTCCATGGCTTCCTTCTTGACCCTGAGCTAAGGCCACAATATTGGTGATACTGAGAAAGAATTCAAAATACAGGAAAGAAGTAGCTGATCCTGTATTTCCTGCCAGTGCTGGCCATTGGTGATATATAAGTCAAAAACTTCACGCACTGCAGCGCTTCTCATTTTGGGAGTGGGGTGAGATTGGGGAGGGTCCTATCCCCGCCCACAGGGAAGTCATTTCTCCTATATTTTGAAGTCCAAGTCAAACATTGGCTCTCCAGGGTTTCACAGCTCGTGACGGGAGAGGTGGGAAATGGTGTGTGTGGATGAATAGATGGACGGACAGAAGGATGGGTACATGTATGCGTGAGTGCACGCATGGACACATGGGAGAGAGGGGTTGGAAGTAGGGAGGGACATGGGGCTCGAAGAATTGACTGAAGTTGGTATTTCATTATATATTGGGGACAGAGGAGGCAGAAAAATCAAATAGAATTAACAATTTTCAGCCTAGGAGACTAAGAGAATGGTGATAAAAAAAAAAAAAGCGAGGGGAAACAGAAGAGTAAACTTGTTTTAAGGACACTCTATGCTTAGGAACAGATGAGAAGTGATTTTCTTTTCCCAAAATGGAGGGATCTATTCTGATTATAGACATAAGAGAGAGTTTTATCAGAGAAGGTTACCATATGTCACCATCGCTCCCGTAGGACCTTCAAGTTTGTTTCCCACAATATTTTACTGTACTCACTAAGTTAGTAGTGTGTGTGCACATGGGTGTGTGGGCGTGTAACCTGGAAACGGCTCAGGTATTCAGGAACACAAGAGGTTCTGGTATTTCACTTATATATTTCTGGTTACTGGTTACTTTCTGGCCATGGCTGTAATAGGAGTGTGAAAAGTGGGTAAAATCAACCAGGAAAACCCTTTTACAGTACAGAATTAATAGCTGTTGTTGTAGCTATAGAGAGCAATATAAATGAAACACTTCCAGAGAGCAGCAGAGACAAGAGTTAATTGTGACCTAGGACAGGAGGTGAGCTAGAGAGGAGTCTGGGGGACAAGCCTCACTCATGTTGTCATCCTCCCCCTCGGCTGCCTACACAACTCGGCAGCACTCCAGCTCTTGCTAAGGAGTGTCGTGCAGTAGGGCTGTGCGTGTGAAAATCATGAAGTCATATGGCATTTGTATTCATCAGCATTCACACTCATACCCCTGGGGCATGAATCCATCCCTGCCAACCTCCAAAGTGAGTAGCTTAAGGGCATGTTAATATTAAGTACAAATTGGGGCTGAAATCATGCCAAGAGGACAATTATCTGTAAGATGAGCCATTTGTCAAGTAAGGTGGCCCAGAGTTCAGAGAAGCAAGTAGACCCTATGGCTAGGGACTGGGAGCCCAGCAGGTGGTCTCTTCAGGCCACTGGCTGTCACTTCTTGAGTAGAGGATGGGGACATTTCTCGAGTCACCAGAAAGCACTCCTGTCACCAGTTCACCTGCCTGTAAACCCAGTGAGATGCTCAAATGTATTCATCAAGGATGAGGGTTTGTTGTTCCTCTCCCCCTTGTTCTGGGGAAACCAGGATGAACAAGAGCAACCAGAAGCCCATTTTATAGAAACCAAGAGCCTTATCTTCTTTCTTGACTGATCTCAACAGTGTGGGGGCAAAATCATTTGCAACTCAGGGAAATGATGGAACCTTAATTAGTGTTTTGAAATTCAACCACAAGATGGGGTGGGTGTGAAGGGCAGTTTTGAGGTTTCCAGAGACAGAGAACTGAGGTGAAAGAGAGTGTTTCTGGGGAGAAGAAAGTGGAGAAAGGACCCCGAGGGTACAAGAGCACTCCTCTGTGTGCTTGGGGAAGGCTCCGGCAGAAGAAAACGCTGCTTGGCTGAGGAACTCTGCCTAGGCAGAGTGGTGCTGGGGACGGGACCTCAGATGGGGTGCAAATCCCAGCAGGCCACTCGCTAACAGGATGGTGGAGGGTGGGTAGTTTATTTAACCTCTAAGCCTCACTGTCTTCATCTGTAAAAGATAGAGCTGAGTAGCCATTTTTAATTGCTTCATGACTAATTGATTGACAGAAGCAAGGGCTAACTGGATAAATGAATGAATGAGTAAAAGAGTCAAATGACTACCCAGGACCGAATGCATCGAATAAATTAATTAATGATGTGACTGAATGTTTGAAAAGTTGTTGACTGACTGACTAAGTTGTTGACTGAAAGACTGAGTCATGAATAAGTGAATGAGAGAATGAATGACTGAGGGTAGATTCAAGGATCAAATGACTTACTGAGTATGTGTGTCTGAATTAGTTGACTGATTGAATGACCAGTGTCTAAAACAAAGTGATTGATTACAATAAATGAGAGAATGAATGAATGAATGAATGAGTTGGAGGCAGAGAGGGCCTCACTGGAACTCTTGTCCCTGAAGTTGCCAAGTCTCTATCTTAGTGCTGCGTCTTGCACCCGGCCGTGTGTCCCCCTCCCTGCACCTTCCCAAATACCTCAGACCCATGGGTGCCAGAACCCAGGACCCCCCGGTTGCCTCCCCAGCTTGCTCTTTTCATTTCATTTTGTGGATGAAACTTGGCACCTCCCGTGTAGCCTATGCTTGTTCTTTCGATTTGTCAACCAATCTTGACTTTTTGGCTTGCTCCCCAAGGTATCTACGAACACTGAGGGAGTCTTGAGTCTCGGGTCTTCGTTCCTGGGCACCTTAGGAAGGATCCAGACCCTGGGAATGCATATCTCTCCCCGGGTCCTTCCCAGCCTCTGGAGAAGGCTATTCAGGCCTTAGAGCCTGTTGGGTGAGACGCTCTATTGCACTAGCAGCTCTGCGGGGACCTGGAGTTGGTCCATCTCAGAGCACGTGGTCTGATGACCTGACCCATGTCTGTTCTCAGGCCAGCAGGGCTGAGAGGTTGGAGGGATGGCATGAACTTGCACAGCTTTCTGACCACGTTCTGTTGAGGAATTCCAGTGTTTGCCTGCTCGTCCTTTTATTGTCGACCCGCCTGGTTTTGCCCATATTTCTCAGGCTTACCGGAAACGGACTGATCCTTGAAACAGTTGTTGTTGAAACAGACTCCTTTCCGGTGACCCGTTCAGACTCAGCATCTGGGAGGGCAGCCTCCCACTCCTGCTCTCCTGCCAGCTTGGAGCTGCCTCCATGGACAGGACACTGTGCTGAAGGGGGCTCTGTGTGTCATCAAGGGCTTGCTAATTGGGACTTCCTGTAGGCCTCTTGGGCACCAGCTTCAAATCACACTGAATCTGTTGTCTATTTGCATTTGTAAAAGGAGCCTTTCCAAAGGATATTTATTCTTGAAGGAGTGCTCAGAGGCTAGCTTGAATTTCAGAGTGAAGATCTGCCAAAAACCATGTCACAGAGGCTGAAAATAGACAGAGTGTTTACTTGTCATCAGCCTCTCTGGGTGTGTTATTATCTGGTGGCATGGAATTTGAACATCACCTGGGACTGCCAGGCTGGAATGAAGGTGGGGTGACATGGCCATGGAGACAGGGCCTGACGACTGTGTGAGACATCATCCTGCTTGGTTCAAAGCTAATAAACAAGAAGACATTCTAATTAGACATCAAGTTTTCCCTCAGGTTTTACAGAGTGGACTTAACTCCTCAAGGATTCACATGTGTGAATATTCACTGGGACCTGGATGTAGGGCGGGAAGAATTAAACCAAGTTCATCAAGAATTGACCCTCTCTCTGTCTAGGGGGACTTCCTGCTTCCCACCCTGCCAGTTTCCATAATCTGATGGTGTTTCATAAACACTGG
Organism: Rhinolophus sinicus; assembly: GCF_036562045.2. Taxonomy (NCBI): domain Eukaryota; kingdom Metazoa; phylum Chordata; class Mammalia; order Chiroptera; family Rhinolophidae; genus Rhinolophus; species Rhinolophus sinicus. The sequence goes on along the minus strand of NC_133761.1, from coordinate 4,919,404 downwards.
TTGATAAAATCAATAAATGAATAAATGTCCAGTGCAATTCATCCTTTAAGGCTTGGTTCAAATTCCACATCATCAGCTAATCATTCCTTGAATTTGCTTATCACATGGCACCAAAGAAAAACCAAGAGCCTTGGAGACAGGCCAGCGTGGTTTCACACCCCAGTTCCTTTACTAACTACTTGTGCGTTTCTCTCCAGCCTGTTTCTTCTTCACCATCATCACCATAATCCTGGTCACCACCATCACAGTGATGACTACTCTGAAGTGTTTACCATGTAGGAAGCACATGGCACGCCTCATCTTTTAATCTTCACAAAACTCCATGATGTGAGTTCTAGTGTCTTCCATGCACAGATGGAGAAATCGGGGCACAGGGAAAACTGGCAGTAGTAGTAGCTACCGCTTTGTGAAACGTACCGTTTGCCATGCATCGTGCTAAGCGTTTGGAAAGCCACTCCACCATAGGCTGACCAGTGTTCCAGTTTGCCTGCAACTGGTCCGGCTTTAGCAGTGAAAGACCCTTGTTGTGGGAAAACCCTCGCTCTAAGAAACCACCTGTGTGCCAACTGATCCAACCGCCCCAAACTTTTTTTTTTTTTTTTTTTTTGGTTTAGCTATTTGTGTCTCTCTTTCTTATAAAAGAAATCCCAAAGGAAGAAAGGAAGGCAGGTCAAAGAAGGTTCTCCGGAGCCAGATGCCTGGGTTCAATTCCAGCTCTGGGGCTTATTAGCCACTTTCACTGGAGTCCCCTCGCTTCTTGTGCCTGTCTCTGCATCTGTGACATGGGGACCATGTAACCTGCCTCAGGGGGGTGGTTGTGAAGATGCAGTAAGTTCGGATATGCAAAGCCTTACAATAGGGCACGGCGCATCTGCCCTTTGTGGGCACACAGACTGCCCTGGGTACACAGCCATTATGTGGCTGGTAGTTTTATTGAAGACCTGGGCGCTGGGCTGAGACGGCGGGTGGGGGGGGGCGTGACTGCGGAACCGAGCAGCCCAGGGTTCTTCGGCCTCCCCTGGACCCGTGATGCCCCAGCTGCGTTTCATTCACAGCTTCTCTCTCTCTCCACCTCTTCACTGATATGATGTCAGCCTGGAGGGATGTGCACTTGGGCCAGAAAACAGTTCTCTGCTTTCGGAAGAAGCCCTGGATTCTCTGTGGTCTCGGGGAGCAACAGGGAGGACTCTCCAGTATTCTTCCGGACGGGTTGCCAGAAAAACAGAAAAATACAGAATATCCAATTAATTTGAATCTCAGAGGAACAGTCAATTACCTCTTCGTAGCGTAAGTCTGTCCCAAATATTTCGTGGGGTGTACTTACACTAAAACTCATTTGCGGTTTCTCAAAAATTAAAATGTAACTGAGCAGTCTATGTTTTTGTTTGCTAAATCTGAAAACCCTATCCTTCAGGCCTTTCTGTTTTGCTTTCAACATGTCAGTTGTTGATTGCCTCTTTATTTCTGACTCCCCAGCCCCACGAGGGCACTGACGGCATGCCACTCATTTTTGTATCCCCAGCATCTAAACCATCCCCAGCACTTAGTAGGCACTTTGTAATGTGTCTGCAGGACAGATGATGCAAGGGGTACCGTTTACTCTCGCTCCCACTCCACCTCCGGTGCCCACACTCACACACACACATCAACAACTGTCCAAGTGCAAGGGTTTTCTTTCATTCCTTAGGCATCCCGGCGACATTTTTATAATGAGTCTTCTCTGCCCCGCCCCTTCATGGCCTCCTGTCCTCCCAGTGCCTCGGCAAGGACTTCAGGTCCTGAATGGTCACAGCCCTCCAACCTGTGCTGATTTGGGTCCCCATTTCCTGCAGATTTCCTCTTCCTCTTCTTTGATGAAAGCTGTGTTTGCCTCACCTCCCGCTTTTTTAGCAATTACGCTAATTAAGCTAATTTTTCTTTGTTCTCTCTTTTGCAATTTGCATAAATGGCAAATTTATATATAGTGTCCCTAATTCTCCTGTAACTGCTCTGTAATTAACAGGATGCACAGGCTAAATATAAATAAGTGCAGAAGGAAAAACAGCCTTCGCTTAAATGCCGATAAATGCTGGGGGGAAAAGAAAGGCCGAGAGAAAAACAATTCTAAGCCTTGTTCGAAGCTCATTATGCCTGATTGGGTCGCATGTGGAGGAGACTAGCTAAAGGTCAGCTGCTGCAGCAGTGTCTCTTTGAGTGCCCTACCTCCTGGAGCAATTTCAGGGCAAAATTTGGGCCATTTGCTTGCGATACTAATAATACAGTTTTTCCAGGGGGCGGAGCAGTGAGGTACGAGGGAGATGGTGGTACCACGGTCAGTGGGGCCGCGTCTGAGGTTCTGCTCTAATTCTGATCAGCTGGGTTGCCTTGAGCTAAGGAACAACAAAATCCAATACCTGGGCTCCAGGAGCTTTCCAGTCACCACATACTAGACAGACACTCAGGAACCCATTAACCCATCATTCCCCAGATGTGAAACTATCCCGATGGCGGAGATGTGCTTAAAAGATAGTACTGAACAAAGATAAAAACGTTCTCCCGCAAATATTCATTACTGTTTGGATACATGGCTTATATCGTAGTACTTTGTGACTCGGTTTGGTATAATGATTAAAAAGGTGATTTTTTTTCATCCTGGTCTGCATTCCACATCTAGCTCTGTGACTTTGGGAAAATTGCATCATGCATCTAAGCCCAAGTTTCCTTTTTTGTAGAGTGGGGTACAACAGGCAGGTGATTCCCTAGAAGAACTCATTCCCAGGACTCAACATCTGGTCTTACTCACACCTATGACTTATTCCAGGAAAGACTACAGAGCAGAATCAACACAGGGAAAAGGTGCATGGGGCAAAGCATGAGGGAGCCAGGCACACGCTCCCATGCGGCCCCTCCCGGTGGAATCACACAGAACACGCATAATTCCTCCAGCACACGTGAAGTGTTGTCTACTGGGGAAGTTCATTAGAAGCTCAATGTCTGAGGTTTCTACTCGGGTCTGGTCACGTGGGCACCCTCAGCCTGGTGCCAAAATTCTAGACTGCCTGACGGGAAGCAGGTGTTCAGCACAAACCACATTGTTTGCACAAACCGCTTGGGCACGGTGTGTCACTCTTATCAGTTCAGGGATGGTGGGCACCCTCTTGAAACCAAGTTCCCAGACAGTAGCCAAGGGGCAACTTAGCCATGGGGATGACAGAGATCGCAGGGTCAGGCATTTGGGGTTTACTCTGTCTAGTGGTCTTCAGCGTCCTTACAAAGCAGCACCCCGCAGAAGACCTTATAAAATAGAATACACTCCTATGTTTATTGCAGCACTATATACAATAGCCAAGACCTGGAAACAACCGAAATGCCCATCAGTAGATGACTGGATTAAGAAACTGTGGTACATTTATACAATGGAGTATTACGCAGCCATAAAGAAGAAAGAAATCTTACCATTTGCAACAACATGGATGGACCTAGAGAACATTATGTTAAGTGAAATAAGTCAGAAAGAGAAAGACAAATACCATATGATCTCACTTATATGCGGAATCTAAAGAAAAGAATAAGTGAATGAACTAATCAGAAACAGTTTTGGAAACATGGAGGAAAAAACAGAGGGTTGCTAGGGGGGGGGGGGGGGGATAAGGGGAAGGTGAGAGGTTTTGGGAACGTACAGAGGGATAGTGGATGGGGGGAGGGGGGTTCACACAGTGTGAGGGATATAAATGATAAATGTCTAAGTTTTGCTTTGTCTTGTGCACCTGAAACTAATTAATTTAAAAAAAAAAAAAAAAAAAAAAAGTATGCATTAATATTAAAAAAAAAAAATAAAAAAATAGAATACACAAATGGAGTGATGAAAGCTACTCCAACTTGGGTTAGACTCCCAACCCGCCTTTCAGGAAGTCACTCCAGCTCTCTAAACATCATAATGCTGGGTTCCTTAGTGAAATGGGATGTACGGTAGTCCGCCGTATATTTGTGAGGGTGAAACGGGACAATGTATGTAAGGTGCTGGTTTGTTCTGGCCTCCGGGCCCAGCACGGTGTTTGACATAGGAAAGGCTTCCAGTGACTGTTTATTGATTGGCCGAGACCCCTTTCAACAGAAGGTCAGCGGGGTGTCTTTTAAAAGACTGGAGTCAAGGCTGGCATCAGTCAGCGGAATTTCTCCACGAGTGGGTGTTTCCAAGGATCACTGGGAGAGTCTCACAGACACTTATTTCTCTGTTGGATAGAATTCAGAGAGCCTTGTTTCAACAATACATCCATGGGCAAGTACTCAATTATATTTTTTTAAAAAAGTTTTTTTCTTTTTGATTGGGGAAAATATTTTCAATAATTTGGGGGAATAAGGGAAATCACTTTTACTAAATTGTTTGGTGAGAAATATTTTAATGGTGTCAGAAAGGAAATGCCTTTTGTACTGAATGTAGCTCATTACAGGCCCTCAAAGGAAGCCTTTGTTTGCACCCCCAATAGCTGACAAGTGCTACTTTAGCATGATGTAATGTACAGATTTTGTCTGAATTCTAGAGCTACTTCAAATCCTGGCCATCCTTTGTATGACTCCGGACAAGCCAATTAAACCTCTCTGAGTCCCTTCTATAAATGGGCATAGACATGCTTCCTGCATTGTTTTCTTAAGAAGGTAAGCTGAGAAAATGCATGCACAGCTTCCTAGGAGAAAGGGGCACTAAATATTATTTCTCTCACTGGAGGGAAAAGTTTGATTACTTAGGATCCCAACTGAAGCAGTGGTTTCCCCCAAGACCAGTTAATTCCAAGAGACCCTCAGGAAATCTCCCTTGATATTTGGTTTAAAATTGTCGTCATTGCTTTGCCCCTGTTAAAACGTGAAGTACTCACACTGTATTAGACAGCTTTGCTGAGTGACAAACGGCCCCCAAATCTGAGCTGCTTACGACAACAGACATTTATTTCTGGATCTCATCACGTGTTGGAAGCTGTGCTTTGACTGTGACTTCTTAGCTCTACTCCACGTGGCTTCTCGTTCTGGGATCCAGGCTAAAGGAGCAGCCCCCACGTGAACAGGTCCATCCTGAGACTGAGGAGAAGAGCAGACAAGTCCGCGCCAGACCAGACAATGGTGTTGCAAGTTCATGCTCAGAAGGGGCTCCGTCCCTTCTACTCACATTCCGTCAGCCCAAGCCCAAATCCACAGAGCAGAAAGGCCAGTGCTCGCACAAGGGAGGTGGAATGAACACCCGAACGTTACTGTGATGTACTGTACACGCTCTGCGAAACTCCTCTCACGTCTCCTTCTCCCGATATCCATAAACGATTGGAGCAAAGGAAACTGGACCATTTTTTTGGGTCTGAATTCAGAGTAGGCTGTGGGGCCTCCAAGGCCCCACTGTGTGGCAGAGAAGCATTTCCACAGTGTTCAGTGCGATGCTATTAGTGTTTCCTGAGCTTCCTGGGCTGCAAGGTGCCCCTCTCCCTTTTTATCTCATCACCTCATTGTGACTTGGAACACACTCTAGGAGGCATTACTTTGCAGCCCTTAAGTTTTGAAAGGCTGTGAGGTGCAGAAATTCCCGCCCCCTTGGCTCTGGGGACCAGGAGGCTGGGGTCGGGGGCAGACAGACTCACAGGCCAAGGATGAACGTGAGGAATTCCCTCTGAGCCCAGCTCAGGATGCGGGGCCTCGGCTCAGCGACTGCTGGAAAGTCAGGAGGGCAAGGACAGAGCCTGCGCAGTGTGGAGGCCAGACTTGGTCGCAGCTCTGCGCCTGGCTCCCAGCGCGCCGTGAACACGTGTTTACTGAATGCCTGAATATGTGCATGAAGCTGGAATCAGTGGCAGAACTCGGGAGGGGCAGGGTTGTCGGGGCCTAAAAGGAAATCCAAGGGCACAGGAGAAGCGGAACTGAAAGGCGAGGGGCTCTTAGACCCTCTCGTCCAGCTCCTCAGCCTCAGGTGACTTCTCCTTGGCTTCTGCTCCAGAAGTCGTGTTTTGTCTTCTTGGTAATTTCCCAGCACAACACTACCTGCTCCCCACCTGACGCCCTCCCCGCCCCCACCAGAGTGCAATGTTGGGGCTGAGACTCAGACCCGGTGGTTCTGAGCTTTGTCCTACGCTGGCTTTTGCCTAATCCACTCCCTGTTTGAGCGAGTTGCTTGCTGTTATTTTTCCAAATCATGGTCTCCGATAGAGCAGTACATTGGCAGCACGAGAGCCGGGCCTCGGGGCTGCCTGGGCTGAGTCCCCGCTCTGCCAATTCCTGGCTATGAACCTGAGGAAGTTACTCAGAATCTGGGTCAAGCTCAGTTAACTCAAGCGAGTGAGGCCACGCAAGCTGGAGCCCAAACAGAAGCTACTACGAGAACTCCCCGTGGAGAGGAGGCTGCGGGAGCTTTAAGGAAAGGGACACCGAATTTCCAACTCTCGGTTTTTGTGGCTCTGCAGGGTAAACCCCTCTGTTGATCTAACTGTCAGCAAAAGCTGGCCATGGAGCCCACCTTTTGGGGACTAAAGGAAGGGGAAGAGAACCCACAGAGAACTGTGGAAAGTTCAGCCAAGAAACCAAAGCGGGATGACGGAACCAGGAATAAGAGACAAAGAGGAGAAGCAGCCCATACACCTCCTCCCACTGCCAGAGGAAGCAGAGATGAGAAGGATGCTGGCTTAGATGAATACAGCCGGGTTGTGAGGGGTCCATCCTGGCAGGAAAGACAAGACACACGCACACAATGGGTGTGTGTGAGGCAGGGAAAGAAAGGTTCTATTTATAGAGGTGTGGGCGGGGGTAGGAAAACCCACAACGAATGAATGGAACAGTAGGCTAGAGATGGTAATGCTGAGGGATTACTTCCCCCAGATGGGGCGATAAGCCCGGATCCCAGGCAGAGAGAGCCATGTGGAGAGCACCACTCAGCAGGAGATGTGACTTCTGGTGGCACAGGGTCCTCTGGCCCAGGGAGCCTGGAAACACCCTGACCTCTCTCTCTAGCACCCCTTGCTGTCCTGTGTGTGGCCTACTTCTGTTTCCCTGTCTAGCACTGTCATAATACTATTCACCGCATTGTTTAACACTTGCTAAAATTTCTCCTGAAACTAGCTATATAACTTTGTTGTTCTTAATTTTGCTTCTGTCTTCTCTTGAGCAATCTTGTCAGAGACTATACTGTGAACCTTTTTAATGAGCTACTTTTTAAAAAACAAACATTTTTATAGTGTCCTTATTTTCTATTGAATTGATTTTTTATTTTATCTTGATATTATCTTTTTAAGTTTCTTTCAGTTTATTCTGCTTTTTTCCCAACTCCTCAATTAAATATGTATCATCTTAAGATTTCATTTTTTTCTAATACATACATTTAAGACAATATATTTCCCTCTAAATATGCTTTTAGTTTTACTACTCAAGTTTTAATATGTAGTACCTTGACATCATTTGCTTCTAGGTTTCAATTATGATTTCGGCTTTCACTCATGAATTATTAATTGTATTTTTTTTCAATTTCTAAACATATGTTGTGTTTTTCACACAATTTTACTCAACTAAGGTGGTGGCAGCCTATTCTCCTTAGAGCAATAAAGCAGAAGTTTCCCGGAAAGAACTATGAGGGACATAACAAACTCATCAGGTTTATCTCACGTACACACACAAACAGGCATAATGTTCTTATAAGTAGACAACTGCATGGAATGATGTGTAGTTCTCACTGCGTTTCATCTGATTTTTTTAATGGGCGTGTTATCATTCAACCAACATTTAGTTACCACTTAATATATGCAAGGTGCGTGGAGCAGGGGAGACAAATCTGTGAAAAAGTCTGTGCTGGGGCCCTCAGCGAGTGTGTGGAGCGAGTAGAAAAGGGGCACCTGACCCAGAGAGATGGCAGGTGAGAATGAGGAGACTCCAAGGCTCCTGGGAGGGGATGGCTGACCTGTACCTTGAAGAAGCAGCAGAAGTCAGCCAGATGGGGGAGCGTGCCTGGGACAGCCTGGGAAAATGCATGGAGAACCCCAGAGTCAGTGGATTTACCTATGAGGCAAGAATGGCTGGAGCGTTGAGTCATTTTCAAACAGTGCTGAGAAATAAGGCCAGCAGAGCGACAGGACCCAGAGTAGGGTGGACTTCTTGTGATGCTTTGACAGTGGAACGTAACTTCTATCCATTGCCCTCCAGTCTCTCCAGGAAGGCTGCTTCCTTGGCTGGGAGGGCCAGGCAAGTGGTCCTTACCTCTTTCTAACAGAAAACAAGAGCTAGCCAGTGTCAAAGCAACTAAAGATCGTCCACCTTGCTCACAAGTGGAGAACAGAAATGATGGCACAGCGGAAATGGAGTTCTTGCCGCATGCCAGACTCGGTCCTTACGTGCCTTCTGCCATTCAGTTCCACTGTGAGTTAGAGTAAGCCCTGACACTTACGTGCTTCAGATTATAGCTGAGGAAACTGAGTTTCAGGATGGGAATACTTGCCCAAGGTCACACACTAGAAAGTAGCTGAGATAGGATTCAGTCCCTTCAGGTCCAACAAAAAGCCTATCTTCCTTCCTCGTTGTCTCTCTGGAAAATGAGCACATCAATTTGTCCCGTGATATACAACAGAATATCACGGCGACCAAAGCAACGGTTAACTCATCAAACAGTTTCATCAATCAGGATGCTTTAGCTAAAAATAACAGACTATCCAGCTAAACATGAGTTAAACAATAGGTTTTTGATTGTTTGTTTTTTTCGGTAACGAGGTATCTAGAAACAGGGGGTTCCAGCACTGATTCAGTAGCTCAACAGTTTAGCCGTCCAGAACCCAGTGTTCCTCTCGCTCTGAGCTGACTTTCTCAGGGCACAAATCATATCACCACTGGTGGTCCGAAGATGGCAATGCTGGAAGGAAAAGGGGGCAGAGTGTTTTTTGTTGGTTGGTTTTGTCAATCTATTTGTGTCATGGAATAGAAGGAGTGCTTTCTGGAAGGCTCCCCCAAACACAGCAAAGTCCTGCTTATGTCTCATTAGCCCTGACTGATTCCAGTAGACACCCCTCCCTGCAAGGAAAGCTCAGGGGAAAGGATCTAGCACTTTCATCCCCCATCAGGAGAGGCGGGCTTTGCTGGGACAAGGAAGGGGAAGGAGCATTGTCACTGGTTTGGCAGCCAGCAGTGTCTGCCACAGAAGCACGGTTTAAAAGTGTTTTATTGCTCTTTCCTGTTTCGCGTTTATCGTCTGCTGATGTACACACGTGTATGATCAGTTTAGGAAGGGGAAACAATTACTTATTACTTAGGAAATAAAATGTGTCTGCTGGAAACACTGTCAAAGCCCAGAGTCAATCACATTTCTTCCACTGAGCTTCAGCGTTCTTCTCTAAGGATTCTTCCTATTGGTCCGATTCCTACCTGGGGCCGTCCAGAGAGTCTGCATAATAACACGTTTGATTCGAGGAGCCATAGGGATGGCTAAGGGGACATGGGTTGAGGCACTAGGAGAGAGACAATTGACAGAAATATTCCCAGCATGCCCTGCTGTCCAGATGAGCTGGCAGCTCTTTGTAGGTGAGGCCAGTGCTGTGGCCCCCACCCCATCCCCCAACCTCTGTCCCCACCCCTGACCTATCGTATGTTACCCACAAGTTTCTCCTGATGAAGATTAGCTCTGACTCCAATTTTCACACCAATTTCTACATGCAGGACTGGCTGCGTGGGTGGGGTGGCAAGATGGGGTTTCACCAAGTGAAATTACGTAATAACTAGGTGACACAGTTTTTTGAAAATGTGTCCCTCATGCAAAATGCAAGAGGTGGCAACTTTCCTGCACAGAACTGCCCGAGAATTGAGTTTGTTATTGCTGAGAAAGAGATGGTTATTTTGTTTTCTGCTGGACTTTTTAATGTCTTGATGCTTGTAAGTGGATATAGATTTTTATTTGTTTATTTTTTATTGCCTCCTTTGAAGTCCTTGAAGACGGATGTGCCCATTCTGAATTTATTCTTTGCCCTGTGCAATGAAATGCCATTTAATTTTATCTCTCCGAATGTGTTCTGTTCTTCCTGTCCTCTTTGCTTTCTTGAAGGTTTGCAGGGATGGTTGTCTCTGGCCCATATAATCCCAAATTATCATGCGCTTATGGAATTCATGCCTTATCATATATACATTTGGCAGCTGGTTTTCACTTATCGTTTGATTCCATTCCTCTAGTTAATAGCAAGGGCGCATGACTTTTGAGAACGCCGAGGTGTACTTAATTCTTGATCGCAACTTACACATCAGGAATCAGTTGCCGGCTTCCACTGGGTGTGGCATGATCAGGCATTTTTTATTACAGACAGGGATGTGTGTGCAGTGCTTGAGTGAGGAAAACACATAAAAGAGAGAATGCAGCTTGTTAGCAGGGCCAGCGTCTGAGGAACTGAGAGCATTTTCATTTACTGAATTGGTAAAATTATTGGCAATATGTTGCTTTCAGAGAGGACAGAGAAGACGCAGGTATTTCTCGGGCATGTGCTATGACGGAAACTAGTTTTCCTATGAGGTCAAAGTCAGAGGGAATGGGTCCTATTTACTCTTTCCCTTTCAGGAAGCCTGTTTCTGGGGAAGTGGGAAACAGTCCTTCTGTAGCTTCAGCCCCACTGGCCAATTCTAGGACAAGGTTACGGGGGCCAAAACACCCAGGAAAGGAAAAACCAGAGCAGCCATTCAGTGGTGTCCTGAAAAGAGGGAGTGGTCAAAACACCTTGGCCACAAACCTGCCTTGACCCCACCTCCACCCGTGACCTCACCCACCACCCAAATGTACCTGGCGTTGTCTGAGACATTTCAGTGGTCCAGGGCAAGCCCAGGGGCAGCTGGTCTCTTTGTTTGGCTGAGAGAGGTACAGGGATATAGGCAGATGGGATATGGAGTGGGAAGAGGGTTCCAATGGCCAGAGATGTCAGCTGCCTTAAGAAAGGGACGTTTGAGAAAAGAAAAAGATGCTTAAAGAAATAATTCAGGTGTGGGCATGGGTATGTGTGATTTATTCCTCTTCTTTGTAACTTTGAATAGCCTTTGGAAAGAATACTTAAAGCAAATAAACAAAAACAAACAAAAAAACTACATTTCTCTTCCAGGTTTTAATTGATTTGGCAGAGGAGGGGGTAGTTTGGGTGCTATATGTGTGATAGCTTGGTTTTTTTTTGTGGGTTTTTTTTTTTTTTTTTTTTTTTTTGATGCTTATGGGGTGAGAGGAGATTTAAGTGCAGATGGGGCAACCAGGGTTTTAGTTAAATCCAGGTTACAGCGATAGACGGAGCTCAGAGCCCTTGAAGGTGGCTCAGGTGAAGGCGGGCAGTGGAAGAGCTGTCCTCGCAATTTTCTGACCTAGATGTGCCCCCTCCTGAATATCCTGGGGCTTTGCACGACTGAGCGCTCAGCCTTAGCTGTGTTTAGCTGCTTAGATTCGGGCGTTGTTTGTTGCTGCAGCATAATGTAACCTATGCTATCTAATACATAGGTGAAACATTTATCAAACATTTGCTATGGCTAATTTTACACAAGGCCATTAGGATAAATGATGGCAAAGATACTTGTGAGCCCTGTTTTCATTTAGCTAACTAATGATGATACATACTCAAGTACAATTTGCTCCGGGAGAATCGAGCAGGGACATTTAATATTGTCTGGGGTCAAGAAAGCCTTCCTAGAGAAAGTAACATCTAATCGGAATCTGGAGAGTGAATGCTAGTTAGGAACCACGCAGACTGGTTTTGAGGATTAGGTGATACGCTGTATGTGACGCTCCTGCCAGCTCAATAAACAACTCCATGTCTCACTTTAATTTTTCCAAGTGCTTTTACCTAGATCTAGTCACCATCTTTCCAGAATAATGCAAAAGTCACTCTCCTTAATTCTTAGCACACAAAATCGTCTCTCTATTCTGAATCGCTATTCCCTCTACCTGGAATTCTAGAATATCCAGACTTACTTTAGTATAGCCATCTGTATTTTACGGGCTTCAGTGATAGTCCAGACCAGGCATGAGTCATTCCATCTTGTGATTTAGAAAATATGTCTTAGAGACTGAGTAATAAACTCATAAATGCATGGAACATTTGGATGAGAGACCCAAAGGAGGAAAAATCAAGGTTCCTCTTGGCAAACAAATCATCTTGATACAAATCTGTAATAAGGTGTAAAAACCAAAGGCTCTGATAAGCAGCATGAAGTAATGGATGAACAACTCAAAACCAGATCCCCACGTTTGGGATTTGCAAAGGAAATGTCAGAAGACCTAGCTGAGGGCTTAGGGACCTCTTCCTCACTGAAGGATGGAAGGAGGGAAATTATCAAGGTGAATTCTTCAGAGATGCCGTTGTATTTTCGGGGCCAGCTAAGGTTTGTAAGCATCTTCAATGAAATCTTTCCAAGAGGTCTGAAGTGTGTCCCTACGGTTGAGTCTGATTCCTAGTCAGGAAATGCAGAGGTCAGAGAAAGGCTGCTGTGCTGCTTTGGGGGGAACCTGGGGGGCCCTGCTGTGTGGGGACCCTGCTATGCAGGTGTCTGGAGTAATGTCGGTGCAGAGACGAAGCTGCTGAGGGAAAGGAGGGAAAGGGGATTGCCCTTGTCATGGCGGTTTGCAGTAGGAGAGGCTGGGATTCAGAATCAACAACTATCGGTGTGTGATGGGTTCTGAACTCACGGCCCAGTGCTTTCTGAACTTAGCGTGGCACAATGGAGGGGGTGCTGGCTTTAGGATGCCCCAGCCTTATCCCCCACTCCTCTGCCAATCTGTTTTGTGACCGAGGACACTTTCCACTCTGAGGCTCAGCTTCCCAGGAGCTAGACACCTGGGAAGCAGGCACGGCAGGATGTATTCTCCTCACCCCGAGGACCAGTGTCAGGGGAGTGAGGAGAGAATGTTCTCATCTGAACGTTGCAGTTGCCCCACGAGATCGGTTATTGTCACCACCCTCGTTTCGCACATAAGACAACATGCTAGAAAGATTACGTTATTTCCCCAACCTGCGCCGCTGGCTTAGGTGAGAGCAGATTCCAAACCATGCCGCCAGCCTCCAGACAACGGATCTTTCCACTTCTGCTCACACATTTGCGGCACAAAAGCTTGGGTGTGATTTTCAGAAAACGTGAAACATCATCTTCACCAGAGTGAAGCCTTTTCATACTGTAAAAAACGTGTAAGCCATTCTGCTTCCTGTAGCATCTGTCCAGCTGAGGCCACTTCACAAAGGGAACGCTATGCAAAAGGCCACCAGTCTTTACCTCCCCTTGCCTTTCAGGAACCAGTATCTTCCCCCCTTTCTAAAGCAAATAAAATATTCCATCAGTGTAGCATAATTGAATCAAACTGTGAGAATTCAGCTCTGCCTCTCATTAAAGTGAGACCACGCACTTACTTTGTCATCATTTGGGGACAGTTTCCCGGGACATACCGGATCCTGACCCACCCCAAAGCCTTCAATCAAAGCCATCTATTAGACTCCCAAATTCTTCTTTAAATATTATTAAGTTTATAAAATTTTGAGTGGGATGGCTTTGACCTAGTATTCCAATACAGAACAACCCCATTAACTGAGGTGGGACCAATCCACAAAAAATGGAAACCTGGGCTTGAGGTGGGCTGAAGTTGACTTTGTAGTGTGTATTTTTCTAAAAGTCAAATGTTTACAGTTACGTGAACTCATCTTACTTCTGACGTTAAGTTCTGTTGGCACTTATTCCCAGTTTTCCCTCGGCTTGGTCCCCCTTCTCTCCATCTTGACTGCTTCCTCAGGAGCTCGGTCACCATTTTGGTCCAATTGCTCTAGCCTCCGATTTTGCGATGCCCAGATCAAACCACGAGCTGTCCTTGCCTATGAATTTATCTGTGTCCCTTATGCGAGCATAAGCTCCTATGAGGTTGGAACCATCAGAAGGTGTTATCAGGAAAGTACCTGTCAGTGCAGAGTAGATTCACAGTCTGTGTCATTTGGAGGAATAAGTAAACAGCGGGACGCACCATGATGAAAGCACACGTGACGTTGGAGGAGGCTGCAGCTCAGATCATAGTGACTGTCCCAGCGAGTGGTTTCTAACGTCACGCCATGCTTGATCCAGCTCTGTGACTCCAGCACGGCTACGTGGTACCTTGGACGTGCTAAGTGCTCGGCGAATGTTTTTACACCAATAGTGAACGGTATGGGACATGCTGGGTCTGGCTATGAGCACGTGGTTTTCTAGGAGCTAGAATCAAGTGTGGCCGTGGGGCTGCAGAAGGATTGCTCGGCAAGTTCCAGTGACCTAAAAGTGAGTCCCACTGTCTCCGTTTTTGTCCTCTTCTCTAGGGTCACCTCATGCAGGATTGGGAGAGAATCAAAACAGCTGGGTGATTCCATTAACCACCAATAATCTGGGAATGCTGCTGAATGCTTTTGAAACTGAAGTAGCAATAACTCCCCATGGGTCCATTAACCTGCAGCCGAAATTTGATTATGTAGAAATACCATTAAATAAAGAGCCACAGTCCTCAGTTAATTGAAAGGCAAACTTGTGAATTATAAGATCATTCTCTTTGAAAGGCTGAATATTCCATCGCCCCAAGACCATTGGGACCACTCCTGAGTGTCCAGCTTGAGGTTCATTTTAGAGAAAACACATTTCCTATAGGGGTACTTTAGAAATCTATTTGTCCTAGAAAACAGCTTGAAATGGGAAAAATTAAAACCTTTGGAATGAGACCTGGGGAAGGCGTTTTAACTCTTGGATCTGCCACATGCTTGCTCTGTGACCGTAGGGAAGTTACTTAATGTCTCTGAGTTTCAGCAGTCGTGTCCGTTAGCCGGAGCTGGTGGCGGCGGTGGTGATAATAATATGGTCTTCCAGTCTGTGAGGAAGGTGGGCACATAAATAGATTGTTGCCGCACAAGGAAGGGAGTACACTGAGGGAGAGAGTGCTGTGGGCGCATCCATGGGGACCACCTCACCTGGCCAAGGTTAGGAAGGGCTCCCCAAAGAGACACCACCTGAATTGAACCATGAAGCATGAGCAGGTGCACGTAGATTAACGGGGGGCCACCAGTACTAGCCCTGACTATATTTATTAGTACTAGTGCTGATCACTAAACAAGTGAGGGGATGGAGGTCGGGTTCCTGGTCAGAGTCCCGCCCTTCCTCTCTCCCTCCCCGACTTCTTTCCATGCTTCCATATTTATTTCCCTCCATCTTTCCTATGAAAATTCCCATAATCCTTCTCATCTTGGCATCAGTAAAGCCTGAAGCAAACTGTTGGCGGCATTTCTCGCAGGGTTGAGGGGAACAGATCTTGTTCCGTCCCTTCCGGATGGTGCCAGTTCCTGCAGAGGACAGGACATAGTCTCCATATGCCTCCGCCTCAGGCAGATGGCGGGGAGTATTGTGTGTTCCCACTGGGAGCTCACGTTCCCTCCTCCAGAGTCTCTAAGCGCCCTGTTGTGGAAGGCATCCAGCAGCCTTTGGAATACCTGCCTTTTCCAAACACAGGAGCATTCGTGAGCCACAGAATCACAAAGCTGACCCATGTCTGGGTGGGTCTGAAGCACTAGGGACCAAGGTCCTGTGACAAGTGGCTCCTGAGAATCTCTTCACCTCGTGCATTGTGGGTGGGTGGGTGGGGGTTACCACTATCTCTATGGATTAGGAAACTGAAGGGCAGAGGGGCCTGGTAATTTTCCTAAATTACACAGCAAGTATTGGGTAGACAGCGACCACAGGCTGGGTCTCCTAAGTCCAAATCCAGTGCTCTTTCATTACGATACATTGAAACATATTTACAAATATCTAGATTTTGACCAAGTGTAGATAAATAGTCCAACAATTTGATTATATTTTTACTTTCAGTGTTGACTTCACTTCTATCTAAATTAACAGCCAACCTCTTCAATACAAAATCTCTGTCATTCTCCATCTTCGGTGGGGGCACAGCTATCAACCCATCATCCAAGCAAAAACCTAGTAATCATTTTCAACGCTTCTACTGTTCGTATCCACCCAATCCTCTGCCCACTGCTTACAAGGAGCTCCAGGTCCCGTAGCTTTGGCTTTACAAATACCTCTTGCATTAATCTCTCCTCTCCTTTTCCCTCCCCCGATCTACTGCCCTACCTTAGGTTCTTGCTTGTCCAGTAAAACACAAGGACCTGCTGACCTGGCTGCCTTTCTGGGGAGTTTCGTGAATCAGTGCTCTGTGCATCTACAAGGTGGTATTTCAACACCACAATAAACCCTTTAAATGACCACTCATTTCCTAAGAAAAGCAGCTCTTTACAGCAGAACGTCCCCGAGCCAGACATGGTGCCACCGTATTCAGACACATCTCGAATCTGCACAACTATACAACAAAAGTTTTGTTATCCCAAATTCCCAGTGAGAAAGTGGCAGAGCTGGACTCCAGTACAGGAGGATATGATCTGTCCAGTACAGCACACCAGCTACCAGATAAAACCAATCTCTTTCGCGTCAAATGTGGCCTTACTTCATGCCGCCAGACACCCTTGTATGCTCTGCAGACATACCTCCCTTTCCTGTAGTTCTCCAGTCTCTCCACATGGTTTTGTGTTCTGTGGCTCCCCACGTGCTGTACCTCTGCCTGCAGAGCTGTTTCTTTCCCACTGTCCTCCCCCCTCAGCAGCTAAGGTTAGAACTCAGGATTTTCCCACTCCAGGTTCTTTCCTTTTCCACCATGAAGACCTGCCTCCCTCCCATGTGGACCATTTTCACTTCCTTCTGGGTCGTGATGCTGTAACTGGCATGAATGCGAATGGAGAAGGGCTCCTGGGCACTGCTTCAATTGGTCGTTAATGTAAAGGGATAGGCCTCTGTTGGCTTCTTCTGGGAAATTATTTCAAGATTTAATTTTTAAAATGTGAAGGAAACAGGACTTGATTCCCTGGTCAGACTAATTATTGCACTCCTCAGTCACGTCAATGCAATGGCTTCAGACAAACCACGTTTCTCCCACCGAGCCCAGATCAGAGGGGGCTCCATGTTACTTTGAAGGGGAGTCACTGCTGGGCTGTGCTGTTTCTTGAGGAATGAAGCCCTCAGAATTAATCTGTTAAGTATTTCTGTGTGGTGAATGGGTCTTGTTCCCAGCAGTGGATGACTCAGAGAAAGACAGGACATATGTGGTATGTGTGTACCACGCTGTCAGGCTTGTTGATACCAAGTTCAAGGACCAAAAAAAAAAAAAAAAAAAAAAGCTCAGTGAAAAATAAGTTTGTCTTTACAAAGTCATTAAAAGTGAAAATGCTGGCTGCTGACCAAGGCGCCTGAGAATTTAGAACCCAACGTACTCCTGCTGTGTGATGGAGAAGGGACCTGGGTGTGGAACCCGGGTGCTGTGCCTCACAGGTGAGCGGAATGTCGCGGTACTGACCTACAGCGAGGGCACCTGATTCTGGTTCAGGTCTCTGCAGAGCCACCAGGGGACCTTTGGGTTGTCCCCTCTCCTCTCTGGCAACCACATTTCTGTTCTGTGAACAAAGGGGAGTGAACTGTCTTCCTAATTATCGCCGTTGAATCTACCCACACGCTACTTGTTTTCTAATTTAATGTTTTTCTTTTAATTTAACTTAAATCAATCCGATTTAAAGGCTTTCCTATTTCCTAAGGAATAATATCCATAAAATCATGGGTTTCATTTGCTAATTACATGTTTTCACATTGTATCAGTTAGAAGGTCCATGGGGGAAAGCCATTGAAAATCATTCCAGCCGTCTTGAGCAAAGCAAGTTTTCAGTGGAGGGATACTGGGGCCTCAGGTAATTTTCAGGAGGTTGGAAGGTCGGGCTTGACGGCGGTAGGAATCAAGGAAGCACTGATTGACCAGGCAGAAGCCCTGCAGCACAACCACCCTGGTCCCTGCAAAATGCCACCACCATACCAGGGCCATGGCGTAGATGAGACCATCAGCCACCCTCCAGCCACCACTCTGCCTCACCTGCTCAGAGTTAACAATCCTGGCGAGAGTATGTGGTTGGCCAAACCCAAGTCACATCTACACCCTACCTACGTTAGGACAGGGGTGGGGACAATGAAGGTGCAGTCCCTTCAACTTCCGGAGGTAGCCAGTGACCCCCAGACAACTCAAAACGGGAGATTCCCCGGTAGGGAGTTGCTAGTTGGAAGGGAGATTGAAAGGTGAAGAGTGGAAAAGAACACAAAGCTAAAGAAAACACCAAAAACAAATATTGATTATACTTATTAAAATAAACAAATAACTGTGAACATAGAAAGTCCATTCCTGTGTCATCACATCATAAACTTGGGTGCCAACTCACCCATGTACCAACCCTCAGGAAGCACTGTGCCAGTTCCTCTCTAAGGACTGTGCAGCTTTGCCCTTTATTGTGTACAAGTGAGCACCATTGTATTAGAAAACATAGACTCTTCTGTACCTTTCTGCAAAAAAGATGACCTTTGGCTATTTCTGTGTGCTTTGTTTGGTAGCTACTCTTTATTTGCAGCTACAGAACCTGTATAGAACCTTTCGTTAACTCTCTCTTTGACCTTCCACTTCCATTGACAATTTTCTGTAAGGATCACGCCCAACCATTAGTAGTAGTTTTTTGGGGAAGGGAGTGGGTCGAAGTGGGCGAAGGCACGTTTTACCTTTTTATTTAGGTAGGATTTAAATTTCTCTATAACAACTACATACTTCTTTAGACACTTTAAAAACAATATTTTTAAATGATGGGTTGAGCTATATATGTACCAACTAGTCCTGTTTCTAGCTCATCTATTCTGTTGTTTTCAAATCTTATCCTCCAAGCAATGGGGAACCATGGATGGTTTCTGAGAAGGACGTTGACCTGGTTACAACTATAGGAATTCTTGACTGAACATCTACTTGTCTTGTTCTGTCTTACTTTCCTCACCTACCCTTCCTAGTGCCTTCATAGTCCCTTCTTTTCTCCCCAGCAAGCAGGGGTTTTCCTTTAATTTTCTCTTAGTCAAACACTCAACACTCAAGTTTATTTCTCTCTTAAGGTCTTTGTTGTTTTCCTCTTTTCAGACAAAAATTGTTTTCTGAAGACATATCTTCTCTGTGGCTTGCTGAGCCTCCGGAGAGGTTGCTTACAGCAACTTACAGCTAAAAAGATTTATCTCCTCCTCCCTCCCCCAAGGTGGTGAGGGTTCATGAGAAACACCAAGCCTAGAACTAGGAGAGCAGGCTCCTGGCCCTGACCTGGGGCTGGCCTGGGGTTTCACCCTCTCTGAACTCCAGTTTCCACACTGCCTATGTGGAACCGTCAAAGCAGAGATCCCGTCTAGTCGTGTTCATCTAAGATCCCAAGGCCATTATAGGACATTGCAGCCCAATTGATCATAGAGAAAGAACTGTAATTGGTGCCTCCATGTCTTTGTATATCGTATCCCTCTACCTGGGATGTAGTTCTCCTCACCTTCCACCTAGCCAATTCCTCCTCATTCATCTAATGATTCAGCAAATGCTGAGCACCTACTAAGTGCTAGGCGCTGCCCTAAGCATGGCAGTACAACACTGGACAAGACAAATACGGCTTCGTTGCAGCTTGCAATAAATATAGTGGGAAGACAGACATTACTCAAGTAACCACAGAAATATGACACTCGTGTATGTGTAGTGATGGCACTTATTTGGCACAATGAAGAAATGTAAGTGGTGCTATGAGGCAGAATCAAAGGGTGTCCTCCTCTAGGGGAATCAGGAATGTGTTCCAGGCAAAGGAGGGGCGAGTTTGACATGTCTGAGGAAGAGAAAGACAGCCACTGTGGTTGGGGCACGATGAGTAAGGGGAAGATGGTGCTAATGAGCCCGGGAGGCAGGCACGTGGGCAGGGGACTGGTCATGAAAAGCTCTGCGGGACGTGGTTCCGAATCTGGGTTTTCTGATAGTGCAGTGGGATTTTAATCAAGGAAGTGACTTATGCTGGTGCACATGTTTAAAATATCACGTCGTCTTCTATGTGATGAATGAATTGGGGGTTGCAGTAATAGGAAACGGGAAATTATTTACAACACTCTTGCTGTTGTCCCAGGAGAGGAAATGATTGCTAAGACTAAATCATGGTGGAAAAGATAAGGGAAGTGGACGGACTCAAGAGGAAACCAAGATGTACCTTGCATCTCAGGTTTTCAGAAAGCCTTTTTGAAAAATGCCCCCAGCATTTGTATACACACATGTGCACACACATATACATATACTTGTATATACACATGCCCTCTGTGCCAGATAGTGAATCCCTTGTGGAACTTGGGGCCGCCATGGCCAGAGCATCTGCTTTTTTTTTTCAAGGAAACCCATTTGTGTAAGCTATACTGTGTGTGTGTGTATCTCTCTGTCTCTGTCTCTGTCTCTGTCTCTCTCTCTCTCTCTCTCTCTCTCATTTTATATATATATATATATATATATATATATATATATATATATATATATATATAGTATATATATGGCACGACTCAGTCCATGAACCACTGGTTTATAACCCTTCACCTAGACAAGCCCCAAGAGGTCACACAGAGTCCACTGGAGAAGGAAAAAAACGGAGACCAAGGACACAGCTAAACATTCCACAACGCACAGGATAGTCCAGAGCAAAGAGTGACCCGCTACAAAATGTTGTTAGTATCCAGGTTAGGAAACAAGAAGCCCCGCCCTAGAGGTCGGCCCTGCAAAATGGCGTGGCAAACGGTGTGAATATGGATACTTGTAATACAAGGACAGAGTGAGGAGTTGGGGACAATGCAGCCTGGTTTGCCACGCTCCCAGCCACTCTCCTTAGCCAGAGGAAAAACTCACATGGTATCTTTCCAGCCCTCTGCTTACAAACCTTTAGTGGTTCCCCATGACCTCCAGCCTCCAACTTGGAGACTTAAACAGATCCCATCATGAGCTTGTCTTCTTCACCAACCTCGCTTCCTGTTAGTCTCCTCATGATTTTATATTCTGGCCACACACACACACACACACACACACACACACACACTCACACTCCTTTTTTGATTTAACAACAGGCAGCTCAGATCTTCACTGGAGCT
Source organism: Rhinolophus sinicus (assembly GCF_036562045.2). Classification (NCBI taxonomy): domain Eukaryota; kingdom Metazoa; phylum Chordata; class Mammalia; order Chiroptera; family Rhinolophidae; genus Rhinolophus; species Rhinolophus sinicus. The sequence continues at coordinate 4,898,422 of NC_133761.1, read as the reverse complement.
GTTCTCAGCCAGTTTCTCCCGTTTGCCCTCCCCCTTGCCTGTATGCACCTTGCCCTCGTCCTGAGACCGTTCTGTCAGGGGTCTCTTCCCCGCTGAAGCCCTGCGTGCCTCTTCCAGGCAGGTTTGCCCTCCCCTCCTACATTCGTCGTGTGTCCTTTAGTTAGTTCCTCGCTCACACTGGGCTCCAGTGCTGGTTTTCCTTCTCCATCTCCCAGGCAAGAGGGTGAGCCAGTGGAACAGAGCCTCGCCTTACGCGTGTCCACAGCAACCGGCACAGAGGGAGTGCTCAGGGGACAGTTTGACATGTGCGACTTACAACCCCATACTCAGGGCCGTGGGAGCACAGAGGAGAGGATGTACCCATGGCCGGCTCCCTGCATTTGTAAATTCCCTTGGGTGTGGAATGCCTGCCTGGCGGGGGCTGAGCACCGTGCTGTGCACAGGTCATTTTTCTCCTAATGATAAATGAGGCACTTCAGATGTAAGTTGTTTCTATCAGTCATTTACACCTTAGTATGAAGCAGACCCTTCCTGGCCTGCCTTTTGGGGATGTTGGCATCTTCAGTTTCTTTCCGTGTGAACTTAAAAGCTTGTTCAGGATCAAGCATCAATGAGCAGGAGGGGAGGGGAGGACAGGCAAAGGGGAATCAGCTTCTCTGAAAAGGTCAGGTTAGCCCCTGGGTCCATGCTGGCCTCTCTTCCCAACTCGGGGTCTTTCCTTGCACATTCTACCCCTCTGATCCTCTAGGAGACCAAGAAGCTCAGCAGGGAAGTTCCCTCACAAAGTACTCCATCCTGGGCCTGCCAGAGGCAATTTATTTAGTTGTTTATGTGCTGACACACAGCCCTTATTTGGAGGGAAGTGTGAGCAAACAGACCGGAGGCGGTTTCTTTCTTCACAGCCTCCCACTGGAACAACTGTCACTCCTTCCCCCGCCCTCCCCCTCTCCCTCAGTGTGCTTTCGTGCCAGAACCCCAAGTGGAGATCACAATTCTGGTTCTGAGTCCTCGCTTCACTACTGGCCTGGTTTCTTCATCTGTGAACATGGGCCAGAGTCCCCGTCATCTCCTGCACTAGGCAGTAAGTTCAAGTCCATGTATCCGTTCAGATAATGAGTTCAGATAAGGCATCACAGCTTTGTTGATGGCAGGCCCTGCAGAAATGCCTACGACAGAGTTTGTGAAAAGCATGAAATGAACAACGTGGAAGAGTGATACAGGTGTGGGGTGTTATTTCAGAAGACACTGTGTTCCTGCTCTGGACCTAAACCTTGCTAGTCCATGGGGGTGGGTTAGTTTCCTGGAGAGGATTGTGGTGCAGGGGTGACATGTGTGCTTCTGCTCCAGCCAACCCCGTGGCAGACATGACTAATCAACCCCAGATGCCATCTCAGTATTCTCAACACCAGCTACCTGGGAGCCACTGACCAGCAGCCAGAAGCTGAAATCTATGTGCCATTATAGGAAGAAATATCAAGCAAATTCAGCATTTTCTTTACAACTCAGTGGCCCGTCACATCTGTAGAAAGAATATATTTTTACTGACCTCACAGATTTCCTGTGATAATTAAGTACCATTAAATGGTAAGGGGGATGGGGGGTGGGAGATGAGGGTAAGGGGGAGCAAATATATGGTGATGGAAGGAGAACTGACTCTGGGTGGTGAACACACAATGGGATTTATAGATGTAATATAGAATTGTACACCTGAAATCTATGTAGTTTTACTAACAATTGTCATCCTAATAAATTTAAAAAAGTATTGTAGAAACTATTACATGGCACATAGTAGGTACTTGATCAATACTCATTTTAACCCCTTCTCTTCTAGTTCTAAATAGACCTTCCTTCTGATCCTTAGTTTTACCATCTCTAAAATATCATTATGGATGCCATTCTCACAAGGTTACCTTGGGGATTCAACATGTTGCCCCCAGGTCATACTGAGGTAGGAGGTCTGAAGTCGGGACTCTGTTGTCCCAACGCCCCCCTCATAGTTTACTTTCCTCACAGCTATAGCTGTTGGGTCCCAGCTGAGAGTCCCCCCTGCATCAGTTTCCCCGCCATCCTCTGGCTTGTTTGGAGAATCAGTCAGGGTGAGTAGGGGAAGGGTCATTTTCTCCAAGCAAATGAAAGTGCTAGATCTTGGTCCAAAGTGTGTGTGTGTGTGTGTGTGTGTGTGTGTGTGTGTGTTGCTGGGCATGGAGGCCAGAATCCAGATGCTACTTTGAACTCCTAGGTGTCTGTCCTTCCATCAGCCCCCTCAGGCTCTTCCCTACCCCAGGGAGTAAATGGCCCCACTTCATGTCCCTTTGGGAGGAAAGACTGGAGAAGAGGCCAGCCGTTCTCAGCCTTCTCACCTCTCCGGTTATTTCTTCCTCCCTAATGGACCCCGCTGGGGCCAGAGCAGGGGGGTTAGCAGAGACTCCAGGGCTCCACGTTTAAGGAGGCCCTTGCTCTCGGGGCTGTGTGAGGCCCATCCTGCCTGTGGGAGTCAGCACCTCCTTAAACGGAGCACAGGCAACTCCATGCTTGTCACAGACTAGTCCCCTAGGTTCCGTCAAGTAGGGAAGGAATGTGATAAAAGCATCATGTGCCAGAGGAGAGCATTTGAGGAGTCAGGCCTTCTGTAGTCACATTCCAACCCCACCGCGAGAGTTGCGGGATTTTATATAGCTTAACGTAACTATATACATATATGTTTTTCCTCATTTGACAACTGGAGATAGTCAGAGATAGTCAGAGTGGTGTTGGTGTGAGGATTAAATGAGGGGCTGCGTGAGTGATGACCAAGGATGCGTTAGTTAAGAATAAAGGCACGGTTTTTATTAGACTGCGTGGTATTGAAAATAACAGGGACACTAAGAAAAGAGAAAGGGATCAAAATCCTATGAGATGTTGGTGCTATGTTGAGTGTCTTATATATGTTTTCCCATTTTAAGCCTCAAAACTATTCTGTAAAGCACAGTGATCCCCACTTTACATGTTAGGAAATCAAGGCTGCAGAGGGTAAGGAACATGCCCCAGGATGCTCCCTTGGTATGAAGAGGGTGCAGTATTTAAACCTATGTCCCCCAAATTCTTTGCGCTTTCCTTCTACCCTGAAGCCACCTGTGAGTTGAAATCCACGGACTAGCTATGTGGTTCCTTCAGCTGCCTGTTCATTAGAATCAACTGTGGGGCTTCTTATACAGACACTTGCCGGAGCTCCACTGTTTGCTAGAGTTGGCTGGAAATCTGTGTTTTTAACAAGCAGCCCTGGGTTAGCATGAGCTGCCAGGTCTGGGCTCCCCGCCGGCCGGGTGACCTGGGAGGTCCCTACCACCGCACACTGCCTGATGCAGCCTCAGGAGAAACTAAGATGAACGTGATGATCAAATTGCAAGAATAAAGCGCCTGGCTAAGAAAAGACTGGCACTTTCTAAGGGACATATAATTAAAGCCCAATAGATTAACATTTCTTTAAGAAATGAGTAGTACAAAGATTAAGGCACATCTGATAACGGCTTCTTGAAGGGCTGCTCAAAGATTTATAGGCAGAGGATAAATCAGCCCTGACTAGAGAGAAAGAAATGGGTCTTATCGCTCAATCTTGCAGTGGAGAGGGAAGCGTGCAGGAAAGGAGAGCTGGAGACCATCAAACAAGACACCAGAAGGGCTCTTGCAAGTGTAATCCTAACAGGGCAACAGAAAATCCCTTTCAAGGGAGCGGGGAAGCTTTGATTGTCAGTCAGGAATCGAGTGGCTCGGGGCGTCAGATCCCGTTCTTGGGCGGGCTTTTTATCACACACAGAAAATGAGCAAAGGAACTTAGAGTAATTAGGAGGTAATGAAGTTGTCAGAATAAGCTATTGACCAGAGAGCAGACAAGGGAATAGATGAAAAATTTAAACGTTTCTAATTTAGCCGACCTGGAAGCTTCGCCTCCTCTGTCCGTATGGGAATTATCCTCAGTGTCTAATGAATGAGCTTTTCTGGGCAAAGCGGGGAGCAGCCCAGAAGACAAAGGAAGAAGGAGTGAGAACCAAGGTCCAACATGGTAATAGTGATAGCAATAGAAATGATAATTAATCCCTTACATTTTTATCCCTCTTTACAACGCACTTGAACACATACCTTGTTCAATTTGCACAGGAACCTAAGGGAGAAACATCTACAGATGTAAGTATGGAAACTCAAGGTCAGAGAATGCTCCAAGGGTCACACACTTACATTTACTAGAGCAGGGCTGAGACTTGAATTCTGCTCCTTCCAGCACAAATCATGTGTTCCATCCAGTACAAATGAACCCGGGGGCCACAGAGGGTATTGGAATATAGCAATTGATAGACCAGTTAAATTTGACCTGTGTGGCTAAAATGTCAAGAACCATGGCTCCTTGCTTTTTCCATCTTTCCTTTCCTGCCTCCCTGGTTCCTTCTTTCCTCTCTTCATTGTTCAAGAATTTTAAACGAAGGAAGTGATTTTGTCTGAGAAGAACCTGGCTGCCCTCTGTTTATTCTGGCTGGTGCTGTTAGTGGGGAAAAGAAACCAAGAGAATAATCATTTATTCAGTCCAGGTCCTGTGCTCTCCCCAAAGGATCTCACTGAGTCTCAAAATCGCTCTGCAAGAGACGGATACGTGTCTTCTCTGTAGCCGGTATACTAACCAAGACCCTGGAAGAGTAGGCGGTGCCCTAATACAGCCGCTAAGCTGTACAGCCCCACTGGGGCTCTCCAGTATGCAAATCCTTGTTCTTTCACTGTTATTTCTACTTGCCAGACCATCGTGGCTGGAGGACAATAGGCCACAAGGTTTGTAAGAGGCTGCAGGAATACCCTATTATGCGCTGCTCACTGCTCACCCCCGCGTGGTATTTTCCAGGCAGAGTGTGGCCAATGGAAGCCATTGTCAGGAGATTAAAGGGCAGAAGGACAGGAGCAGGCAGAGGCTGTATCTCCTCTGTGGCTCTAGCTCTTTCCAGAAGGCTCTTCTGCACTTTCCGTTTTTTGTAAGTAGAGTGGGCTTTGCCAGGTGGGCCCAGCCGCTGTGCTGTAGTACACGCCTCCCGGCTCTGTCCCTCCAGCCAGGTGATGAGAGTGGCTTCCTGCTGTTGCCCAACAAGGTCCCAAACTTTCGTTTTCCCCAATTCTCCCATCAGTGGTGTCATGTATGCCCTACATGCAATTCCCTCTGTGGACAATAAATAAGTAATTTCTGTGATCTTGGTTGGATCCTGAGGGATACATCAGGGGTTACAGTCAGTGAATGACCCCTGTTCTCTTTTCCATGCTCATTGTTTTGCTGTGCTCTCGAGCCCCCATCAGAATACAAACATAGGCTCATCCCTGGCCGCTGGCCCCTTCTGACCTCTCTGATACCTCTCCGCACTCTCTCATCAACTCTTCACTTTGCCCCAGGGCCTTTGCACTGGCTGTTCTCTCCCCTCCTCCCATCCTCTGCTCAGGTATCACCTCAGTGAGGCTCCCCTCCATCCTACTTAAAGCGTCAGTGCACCCCTGCATCTCCTCCTATAGTTGTTTTATTCCCCATAGAGCTTATTGTTTTTGAACAGACTCTGTCATCTTCTTGTTTGTCATGTTTATTATCCATCATCTCCTCCTCCTACACCAAGTTCCATGAAGTCAAGATCTCACTTCTTCTGGTCACGGATTTATCCCAAGTACCTCGAACTGGGCTAACACACAGTGGGTGTTCACTGAATATTTGCTGAATAAACAGGTGAATGTTTTATGCAGAATCTCAACGTCCAAAGCAGAGCAAAGCTGAACCTTTCTGGCTGAAGCAGAAGACAGGCGCTGAGACCTCATACTGCTCACAGCCCACCCTTCTCTCTGGGATGCGCTGTTTTGGGCCTAATGGACTCCTTTTAAAACCCACAGCCGCAGGGGCCCCAGACAGCCCCAGGTTGTTTTTGTCTGCATTCCTACTGTGGGTTCATAACTTGTTATGATATGCTACAAAGTTTGTCTCACCAACACTTCCCCTGACTTTTAAGAGGCGATATCCCCAAAAGATGGTTTGGTGGGCAAATAAAAACATAGAAACAAACAGATTTCTTTCCTGCAGTATTTCTCAGTCTTTTAATATACTCATGGGTGTGGCGAACTTCCAGGAGCTTCTTAGAATATGTATATTTGAACACAGAACCTTCTTTCTGTGGAACGTCTGGTAGGACACACTTTGGGAATCTGCTGGCTGTTAGTAGCCTCCAACTTGTTACTGTGGTAACTTAATCTCCATAAATATTTAACTCATAATGCATAACTCAGTTTCTAATACAGTTACCGTGTTTCCCTGAAAATAGGACCTAGCCGGATATCAGCTCTAATGCGTCTTTTGGAGCAAAAATTAATATAAGACCCAACATTATTATATTATATTATATTATATTATATTATATTATATTATATTATATTATATTATATTATATTATATTATATATATTATATATTATTACATTAATTATATTAATTATATTATATTACATTATATTAATTATATTATATTACACTATACCTGGTCTTATGTTAAAATAAGACCGGATCTTATGTTAATTTTTGCTCCAAAAGACACATTAGAGCTGATTGTCTGGCTAGGTCTTATTTTCGGGGAAACACGGTAGTAACTTGATATTAATCTCACACCTCCATTCATGTTATCACAATTAGTAACCATCCATTATAGAATGATTGACTGTAGGTGAACCTTACCACACGTTAGTTACATTTCAGTCCTGAGAAGATGTCGAGATGCTGGACATGTGGGATGACCGTTCCGATCGGATTCAAACAATCTGCTCCTAGTCCTGGCTTTGCCACAGTCGTGTGACAGGGGACAAGTGACAGACTCCCGAGCCTCAGTTTCTTTTTGGTTAACTGAGCTGTTTAGACCCAATCTGGGTGTTGAAGCTAATAAGGTCCCTCAGACCCATAACAAGGCTGCTCAGAGACGCACCCCGAGTAGCTCTGCTGCCTTTACCTGGTTCATACCAGCTGACATGCATTGTTCTCTCGCTGTCTGCCTGGCCTTATCCTGATGACCGTCATAACACCCACAAAAACTGGTGACACATGCGCTAAGTAAATGAAACAGTAATGAAGTAGAGACTGAATGGAGATATTTTAGTCTATGTAGTTTTTAACATTCTCTATGTAGCAGCATCCCTACACCCACAAACACGCCGAATGTGTATGCGTGTGTATGCCCATGTGTGCACGCCCGTGAGAGAGAGAGAGAGAGAGAGAGAGAGAGAGAGAGAGAGAGAGAGAGAGAGAGAGAGAGAGACTGTGTGTCAGGACTGAAAACCGATATGTTACAAAAGCTTAAATGAGAGTGTGAGCGCATATAAGCTGAAGATGTTTGGAGAAAGAAGAGACGACCTTCCTGAGGAATCTCGTCAGGTCAGCGGCTTGAGGGTGTCCCCTCCTCAGCCACAGTTTTTCCATCTATAATGAGAAGCAGTTCCCAAAGGGTCAGAGGAAGTCAACAGCCCAGAGGTAAAATGTCAGTTGGATTGGCTTGGTTGTTCAGAGCTCAGACTAGAAAAGTGGCAAGAATATTTCCTTCTCCAAATTTTGCCTCGAGTCCCTGACAAATCAGATACTAGTTTAATGTCCTCACACTCTGGGTCTAGTCCTTCCATGTGGTGGCAGCTAATAGCTGAGCCCATCATTTTGTGAAGGAGAAACAGAGCACTTGAATTGAAGCAGGTCAACCCACAGTATTTCCGATCTTTGAACCTCTCTGAATCCTATAGGTGACATATCAAATACATCTAGAGATAAGAATCTAGCGTCTATACTTGACTCATCTGGAGATTATAAAGATGCTTCCACAAATATTAAATCTAATTGTGTAGATGAAACAGCATCAAATAGAGACTTGTCCAAATTCTCTTTTCAAAACCTAATGAGGTTCTGACCTAGCAAGATGGAAACCAAGATTGAGTTCCAGCACTTGAGGAGAGATTCTGAGCTAAAATCCTTAAAAATGTGCCATATGTCAAAGCCAAGGTTGTAAATCTTAGTGTAACAGGCAACTGCAGGGTCACGAATCTGAACCCCATGGTAAATGGGAACGGAGAAAATAGTACAGACAAATCAAGAAGGATCCTTTAGGCAAGATCCGGCCCTCCCACTAATTCCCCATGACATTCAACAGGTCCTTTCCACAAACTAGGCTTCTGTTTGCCATTTGTAAAGAGTTGGAACAGGATAAAACATGGTAGATGCATAGCATGGATTCCTCTTGTTGCAAAGATAGGTCGTCATCATTCAATCAAAGCACTGCCCTCCACCAAGCTCAGATTGTACCTCAGCATCTTTCTCAACACTTTGCTTCAAGAAACCATGCCAGAGGTGGCCTGGGCATCCCTGAATCAATTAAAAATTCCTTCCAGTGCAAACATGCTTTTTAATTCTATGAAAATAGGCTTCTTTGGGTTAAAGCACTCTGGTAATCGCATTTTCCTTTCACCCCATCACTGCCTCCTCCGTGTGCTTCCTTCAGGTTTAGAATTGCTGCCCCAAATGTCCTCACCATGAGCCATCCATCTCACGGCATTTTCACCTGAAGGTCACCTACAACCCAAAGTCCTCGATGCGATGAGCAGTCTTCCCGATGAAGAATACATTGTGAAGACAAAGTCATGAGTGTTGACAGGCATCTTAATGGCTAAATCGTGGCTGCTTTTACAACCAAACACATTTTTAATTGGACTTCCTTGGAGACTACCTCCTCTGTGATGTCTTGAGGAACGTTCTTGCCTGGCATCCTTGTGTGAAGGGCACATCACAGCTCTCCGTGCTAATTATCCTCTGGAGGAAAGAGGGGAGAGACCTGGCCAGCAGCTGGTTTCACAATCTAGGTCACCTCTCTGGAGTTGGTATTTTGTTATTTCAATTTCCTCCAGTTCATTATCAGGAGGAACCTATAAACTCCTGATTAATCGTGCCCTCACTGAACAGAACACTTGATCGCCAGTGAACTTTTCAGAGCTCTCTGCTCAAAGGACAAGAAGCAAAGGAGAGCAAAATGAGTTGATCAGAAGGAATTCAGAACAACAAACGATGTGTAGGGAAAAAGCGTATATGACCTTATGGCATTTGTTGTGTTATTCTGTAATTTTTTTGTTTTAGTTGCATAAAACATCAGCCATGTTTTTGCCCATGCTTCTGTGGGTCAGGAGTTCAGGCTGGGCTCAGCAGAGATGGTTCATCTCTGCTCTACATGTTGTCAGCTCAGGCAGCCTGACTGGGGCTGGAGTATCCAAGATGGCCTCATTCATGTCCGGGGACTTGGTGCTGGCTGTTAGCTGGGAGCCTCACTTCATCTCTGCCAGGTGTCTCTTTCTCTCCAGATGGTCTCTCATCAATCAGGAATCTAGACCAAGCCTTTTAAATATGGCACCTGGATTCTAAGAATGCACACCATTTTCCAAGCTAGCATTTGTACTCTCCCTGAAACATCAGTCTCAGAAGGAGCATCAGGAAGTTGTGGGCACCAGTAACCATGGGAAGGAAAAAGAGTCTTTGGTCCTTACTCTTCCCATTGGGATCTGATGACTCCCACCTCTCAGGCTTCTTCCGGTTCAGAGATGCAAAGTAACTAGGATGCTTAGACAGGGAAAGTATTGCGTAGCCTTCATTAATTTGTTTTCTTTGGCATATTGTTAGAGCAGAAATCTCAATGTGTGTCAGTGTGAGCTTTCTCCAGATTTCTCCCCAGTACATAGTATTATGGGGTGTAAACCATATGTCAGTGAGAAGTCCATCCTTCAAATCCACTGCCCACATGTACTGTCTCTGAGTTTATCTCATTACCCACCTGGCTGCAGACTCCAACAGCTGTTCAATTTCCCCTAAAGAATCCACTTGTACCAAAGCATTAGTGAGCAATGTGGAGTAACTGACAATTATGGAATGGAGAAAATTTACATAGCACAACCCTCAGCAAAATTACGAAAATATATGTATCCCCTGTTATGCATTTATCTTTCCCAAATTCCCTTCTCCACAGGATCCCTGGGAGCCCTTTCCCTCTTCTGTTTCCTCCCCCTCTGCCCACGCTCCCTGGATCCTCTCTCTTCTCGGCCATATGTTACCAGGTCCTTCAAATCCATCTTACCTCTGTCATCTAGAACAATGCAGCTCTTTCCTCCTAAATCCCTTACCTTTCTCAGTAAAACATTTGTTTTTCTGTTTTGAGAGCTCAGCCCATGAAAACCATAAGGTAGAAAAGTGAAGGCCTTCTGGCCCAAGTCTACCCACCTATCCCACCACTGGAATTACCACTCACGTCACAACTAAGATGGCAGCAACATCCCATGACACTAGGAGCTGGTTCAGTGGCCCACATCAGTTCATTTAGTCACTTAATCAACAGACATTTTTGGGGCGTCTTCCTCTGTCGGACATTGTGCTAGTCACTCATACAAAGGTGCACAGCACGTGTCTGCATGGATCTCACCTTCTGGTACATGGAAATGAACAATGAAAGCACGTAAACAGAATAATGCGTATGTGCATGTAAGTGATAGGAGCGAAACAGAGTGCTGTGATAGGAAATAGGAGACATTCTGTAAATGGGGATTAAGAAGGCCCTCATGAGGATGAGACATTGAGTCTGAAATCTGAAGGAGGAAAGGAAGCGTCCCTTCTCTTGCCAAACTCTTGTCTCCATCCTGCCGTCTTCTTCTCAATGGAACAAGCCCAAGGGATGCTCAAAAAGCATAAAAAGATAATATCAACTTGAAGGACTTTAAGCTGGAGAAGAACTTGGCGTGTTCTGAGGAAAACGGGTGGAGGGACCTGGGGAAATGGCTCAGAGTGAGGCTGGAGGCAGGCCGAGCCCCGACTCCTTGGAGCTTTGTGGGCCAGGCGTGCCTCCCCGGGTTTCGTAAGGGAAGGAGAGGCACCGCAAGGAGTATGGAAATGGGGATTTATTATAGGATTAGACCTTGCACAAGTGTGGGAGGTGCTGGCAAGTGGGTGCCTGGAAGGAGGGAGTTGAAGGATCAGAGAAACAGTCACTAAAGCGCAGGCGTGGTGGACACATCAGAGCTTGCTGGGAAACCCCAAACCACAGGCACGTCAGGTCCCAAAGTGGAACTGTGTGCGAAGTGGGAGCTCAGGAGCGGTCTCTGGAGCTGGCACCTCTGGGCAGCTGTCAAATTTGTATAACTGTTGTTCCTGTGAGCAGTAGCCAGGTAACTGGGTCATGCTCAGCTGGGAAGGTGAGCGGTTTGCAGAGGAGAGCGTGGACAGGTGGGGCCTGCCGGCCTTCTGTGTGCCTGTTCACTGCCATGTATACCCATGACCGCCCGCTGATAGTAATGGCTCTGCGTTCCGTCCCCCCTCAACTTCCTCTCTTGGCCAACTTGAAACCAGAACCACAGACCGTGTTTCCCTGAAAATAAGACCTAGCTGGACCATTAGCTCTAATGCATCTTTTGGAGCAAAAATTAATATAAGACTCGGTATTATATTATATTGCATTACATTATATTACATTACATTAGACCTGGTATATTATATTATATTACATTATATTATATTATATTATATTATATCATATTATACTCAGTCTTATGTTAAAATGAGACTGGGTCTTATATTAATTTTTGCTCCAAAGGATGCATTAGAGCTGATGGTCCAGCTAGGTCTTATTTTCGGGGAAACACGGTAGCAAAGGGGATTCTGGGAAACACAGGTGAGGGTGTGGAATTCATTCTCATGGAGAGGAAAGCCCACTCACCTCTAAGATCCCAGAGCCTTTATAGAAAACATCAGTCCTTCTCTGCCACGTACCTGACCTCCCTTCTTTCTCCACTACCACGTACATCCCTTCTACATCTGATTGTTAGTAATAAAGATCCTAAGACCCAAACCCTTTGACTCTATGGTTGGCTGTATTATAGTTCCTAGATATTGGCTACCTTCTCCATGGAAGGATCATACCTTCTCATCCTCTGAAAATCGACCGGGTCATGTGACTTCCTTGGACCAATAAAACATGAGAGAAAGTGGTGATTGCCACGACTGAGCTTTAGGAGCCACGTGTGGCTCCTCCACACTTTCTCCTCGGCTCCAAAACCAAGCTGGAGGATGCTGCTTCTGCCCATGCCCTGGATGAACAAGACCAACGAGCAGAGACTCAGCTCGCTTGGAGCTGATAGTAACATGAACAAGAACAAGATGTTTGTTGTCAGCCACTGAAATCCGGGGGTCATTTGTTACTGCAGCTTAAGTTACCCAAGTGAAGGTGTTTTCTTTATAACCTGTGGAATAGAGTCAATGCCAGTGGGTAGAAGATGAAACATCCCCTTTCAATATGCAGAACAATTTTCTGTCAATGAAAACGGTCTAAAAACAGAAATGACTGCCTCGGTCAGTACTAAGCTCCTTAACAATTGGAGTATTCAAACAAAACTGAATAAGCACTTGTTTCCAGTATGACACAGGGTTATAATAAAGAGTCTTCTGAAAGTCAGTAATTCTTGGTATTTGGGAAGAGATGTGTTCTGGAGGCAAACAGGCTTATCAGAAAGCGTATCCCAGACTTATCAGCTAAGTCTGGAATTCCTTTTCTGTTCTCCTATGCCATGGTTTTGAACCTGTTGGAGTCTGCCTTCTCTGAATATGTGCTAGTTAATAACAACAACAACAATAGTAACAACAACTGGCAACTATAAGCACGTGGCTATGCTCCCGTTTCCCGGCACCATCTCTTACCACCCTCACAACAGCCCTGGGGCAGTTATCACTGTACCCATGTGCAGATGTACAGATGGGGAAACCGAGGCTCAGGAAGCTGAGTAACTGAGCCAAACTCACACAGCTCGTGCCTGGCAGAGGCTGTCTGGCTGTAAAGCTCAGCTCTTGACCTCGCATGCACATGCTGCCTCCCTGTGTAGCTCTGTTCCCTGGGTCCGTAGGAGAAGCTGAGCGTGAGTTGACCCCTTTCTAGTCTTAAGAACACATGCTGTGGGCCATAAATGTCCGAGAGTGAGATAGAAACTGTGGGAGTCACCATTTGAAGCAAGGATAAGACTATGTTGGCACATCTCTCAGAAGCGCCGTGTCTTCCAAGCACCTGCAGATCCAGTGTGCATTCAGTGTCTGTTAAAATCATCTGTGTAGCCTTGGTGCGGTGACCAACAGCGTAATTTATGGACATGATCTGGGTCACAGATGGAAAAAGTATTTTACTTTATAGGTCAGTTCTGGTTTTTTATACGTGCCCTCCTTGCGGGCTGTGTTGAGAAGGATCCTGAGGGATCCTTAAGAAAGCGTGGCATCATCAATAGGCAACATCTGCTAAAAGAAAGTAAAAAAGAAGCTGCTCCATGCCTACCGAGCATCTGTCATCCTATCCTAGGGAAAACCACCCATACGATCCAAGGAACAGAGCTTCTTGGAAAAATACTAAACTAATATTTAATTCATAAAAAGGAACGACAAAACTAATGTTGTTCTAGCACCTACTATTGGGCATGACTTATTTCACTACTCCTTACTGCACAATGGAAATTAGTGCTCCCATTTTGTGGTCTAGAAGATGAAGCCTTGCAGATGCCAACCAGCTCTTCGTGACATCCCAGCTAGTGATGGAAGAAGCAGGGTCCCGCTTTAGGTCTGATGGACTCTTGATGCTACACCCCACCTGGAAGCATCCCACCTTCTAAAATGCTCAGAGCTCAATAAAATGTCCCACTAGTTCAAGCCGTTGCTTTGCCACCATGTGGCCCGAATCCAGGATATCCAACACCTTTCCGTTCCTGTGTTTACTCCTTCTCACTGGCAGAAGCCTCCCTCCTCGCAGAACACAAATGGCTATGAGGCCAGACACTTGGCGTTGGGGACAAGATCGTGCCTCCCAAAGGTGGCAGGTTTGCATCACGACTTTACATATGCTCTTGGCACTGACAGCAGGAGGCAGGCAGGAGTGTGCCTCTGCCAGGTGACAGATATAGAGCTGCTGTCCTTAAAACTCTAACAAGAGACTAACCCTCCAGGGAGACGCCATGCAATAAATAATTTTTGCCATAACACATTCCTTTCCTTTGCATAAATTTAACACCCCGCTCTCTGTACAATATGTGCTCTTCCTGCTAACTCCCCATAGACAGAAATAGCTACGGTAAGATGTGATAAAAGACAAGTGGCAGAAAGGAAGGGGGACACGATGTATTGGAGAACTTGGCGTTAGTGCTGGCTTCTCTACAGTGGTTGTTATTTTTTGCATTCTTCACGATGAACGACATACAAAGGACGACGACAATGGGGCAGATCGGCAGGCTGATGGGACACCCAAAGCATGACATGAGCCGTAGTTTGGGACTCGAAGAGACTGGTTCTCTGTGTCCTCTGCCACATGTTACCGGACTGCCAGCCTCTGCCTCCCTTCTCTCCGTCACAGCAATGGTTGTGGGCTACTCCCCTCCCCCTAAACATACAGACCTGGCACGAGCCTCAGGAGCCGATCCTGCCTCCAGGGTTCTGAGAAAGTCTAGCAAAAGTTATTATTCAGTTAGTATATCTCTGGGGTTTTTTGTTTGTTTGTTTTGTTTTTTGGGGTTTATTTGGCTCAGTTCAGGTTGTTGTGAACTTCAAAGGGGATAGACAAATACACATGGCATGCTTTCTGGAGATGAGACCACTGATGCAAAAGTCTGCCTTCTATGTTCCACATCTACCTAAACAATCCGTCCTATGTTTCCTATGCCCCAAACAGGGCCTTTTGGCACCTGGAATACCTTTACCTGTTTGGTGGTACTCTGTGCTCCCTTTGCTCTAGGTAGCCTGGTCTAGTACGTTGGTGTTCTAATCTCTAGGGAGGTAGTACTGTGTTTGAGAACAATCCCTGGTCCCTGCAGACAAAGGCAGCTGATTGGGTAAGAGCATCTGCTCCATATTCCCTCACTGCCAGAGTCCTGGGAATGGCATCTTTTACATTGTCCTTCTCCCGTCCCATGCCATTCAGTTTGGGAATGCCACTTATATGAGTAGTAACCCATCCTCTACCTCTAAGCCTCAGTGTGAGCACATAATCTGTACACGCCATGCCCCGAAAATCAGACGACAAGGACGTCTCCAAGGGACGAGCACACGACTAAAGAGGAATCAAATCACTGGCATGGAATTGGCCAGAAGGTTTTTCAGTTTCAAGTGACAAAATCTTCAACCTGAGCTTGTTTAGCTGCAAAACAGAATATATGGGACTATGCAAATTGAAAACCAAAGGTAGGTACAGTTTAGAAATCGCTAAATCAGGGCTTTCAAATGAGGACCAAGGTATCGGTCTCTCTGCATTGATTCTGCTTTTCTTCACTCCCTTGTCCAGTTCTGCATTTCCCTGTGTTGGCTTCACTCTCAGATACCCTCCCACTATGTGATACAAAAGGCGCCCACCAACAGTTCCAGTCTTAGGTCCTATCACATTGGCTCTCTTTTCTCATTCCTCCACACAAAGGCACTAGCCACCTAACATGGGACATGTAGGAAGTCCTATGAAGAGTTGCCTGGCGTATTGTGTGCCTCTCTCTGGTGATGAAGTGCACATGGAGTTTGAACATGTGTAGACGTTGACTCCTGAGCCCTGAGCTTGTTACCACACTGCCTCTTACCACAATGCTGGTTGGCATCAACGGTCAAAAGAGTCTCCTGGCTACAGCTCTCATTATCTCAATAATCCAAGAGAAGCCATACATATTGATGGGTAACACTGATAATGAAGACTCTGTTGCATTCCCATGATCTGGGTCCCCATTCTTATCACGCAATTCCTGTCAAGGTCATATATGTGTGCCAGTTATGGTTGTGGCTGCCGGCCTGGTATATCAGTCCCCAAAGACTTTGTTTCTTTAGAAATTGAAGCTGTATGCTTGAGCCGCAGCCAGTGTTGGGGTTGTTGTGTGCTGGCCTCGCTGCGGGACGGTCATAGTCTGCCAGACTGGTGGGTCATTGAGTCCCAGACCCAGCTACTGAACCCCCTGTGTGACAGCTCCCCTGACCTCCCCTCTAGCTCAATGCACCCAGATCGATTACACTATACCTCTTCTCCCCTATCCACTCTTCCTCCCATGCTCTCATTTTCAGTAGCTGGCATCACCCTCTTTCCGTTTTCCCAATCCAAAAATGCAGAGGTCCCCCTGACTGTCGGCATCCCTTCACCCCCATATACAGCCCATCACCCAGTCCTGGTGATCCCACCACCAGTTGTTCTCAGGGCCACCCCCTTGTCTCCAGCCCCACGTCCAGCATTTGTGCCTAAGCTTCCATCTTTCACCCCAACTGCAGGTCTGTGTGTCTCCATTCTTGCTCTGTTCCAGTCCATTTTTCACACAGCCACCAGCGCGTTCATTTCAAAGAGCAGGTTGAATTGTGTCATTCCCAAACCCTGTGTCCTCCAGTTTCCCCCCATTGTCTCAGCCTTTGTTCATCCCCTAGGTCTTAGATTAAGTGCAACTTCCTCAGGTCACTTTTCCCTGATCAATTCCATAGCATTTAGCTTTAACCTTCATAATGTTTATCAGAACTGGGGTGTATCTGTTGTTTGTGCTGCTCCTTATTTACCACCTGCCCTTCCAGGTAAATGAGATTCTACAGAACACGGGTGTTGTGTCTAGTTTTCTCCTCCTATTCACCCAGCACCTGGTTCCCCACATAGCTGATGCTCAGCAAATATTTAGTGAATCAGTTTATGAATGGATATCACGGCACATTCAAGCAGTGTCTAAGCAGAGTCTAAGTAGTTATCATTCTGGAACGTTGCAAAGAGAAATGTCTGTTTTGAAGGTTGGACTAGATAATTCCTAAAGCTCCTTCCAAGTAACCCTTTTGGGTTCTTTCTTAGAGCCTCATTGGTCCTCATGCTAAAAAGTAGTCACCACTGCTCAACGTCACAGCTGCAAATGCAGAAGATACAAGAGTAATGTCCGCATTTACTAAATTAACCCGTCATAGGAGGTACCATTAGTGGTTATATTATGTCATTCAGTCAGCCTTTTCCCATTCTGTTTTCAAGCATTTTTCTTCTGAATATGGGAGAGGGGACAAAATTCTGATTTCCCATCATCTGAAAAAAATTAAACCTACGAACCCAATAAATTAGAGGATGGTTTTAGGCCTTTTGTAAAAAGGATTCACCAAAGAGGCTCCTTGAAACAGCAAGTTCTCTGAGGGCATTTAAAATTGGATTTGATTTACCAAAATTTGACTTGCACATAACTATTCAGGAACATATAGATTGCTTAAAAGGAGGTACATAGGGGCATAACTACCTTTAATCTTTTATAACAAAGGCAGCAATTAAAATCGCTTTTGCTAAGCAATTTTTGAAATGGAGCCTTCGATCCGTTTGCTGGCTTCCCCTCCCCAGAAGACTCCCCCTCTCCCACTCACTCTTCTCCTAATGAAATGAGGTAACCGTTTTGGATTCTTTGTAGAATGCAGTTTCTGACAGAATTGCACTCCCGTCTTATGGATACTGAAAAGACCATGCGAGGGGCTTAATTTTATTTCCATCGCTCATTGTTAATACAGTCCCTTCTTATTCTCGCTTCTCGGAAGCATTGTTAGAGAGAAATCGATTTGTTGGTTATTAAAAAATGGTCTATTACTACGGTATTAGCTGGACTGTATTCCCCAAACACAGTGTCATTTTCGTTGCCTGAAAACGTTTGCCCTTTGTGTGCGTGTCTGTTTGTCTGCTTTATTTAGCTGGTGGTGCGCAGTGCCTAATAAGGAACCCTGACGATAGTTTGTTCCATCTCCAGATTGAATTTCTTTATAGATCAGCCTCCGTAATTCATTTCCCAACTGGTTCTAATCAATACAGCTTGACTCGGCTTAAGGTTAGAGAAACTAACAAAACCACGGTACTGATTGGGTGTCTCAAAGCACCTACTTCATAACGGCTCTCTCTGAGGATGACATGTCACACTGATCCACAGCCTCTGAGTAGAGTCGGGCCCGGAGCTCTGCCCAAGTCCCAAAGCTGTCATTGTCTTGATTTCTTTGATTTCATGAAACCAGAGGCCAGAAGGCTTTTACCAATCGGCATGGTGAGGGAGAAAGATGAGGAATGGTGCCTCACGTTGTGCTAAGAATTTGCTGTCAAGCTTCAGTGGGTGGGTCAACCATTCCGAGATTCCATTTCATATTTACAGAAGGCGACAGCGGGACCTGTTGTTATCTAAGGCCTCACTGAACTCGGAAGTGCTAAGACTCTGGGGAGTCAGAAAGATGTGCTGTATCCCCAAGCATATGCCTCACTTTTCGAAATGCACCCTAAAGTGACTGTCGTTTAGATAAAGGGATGGAAAACCATTGTTTCTAGATCATGGAAAAAAATCCTTGTCCTCTGCTACGAAGATTCCAAACCTAGCTCTCGTGATTTCTAGCTGTGTGGCTTTGGCCAAGTCACATTCTCTCTCTCAGGCTCTGTTTCCTTGTCTGTAAAATAGGGACATGCAATTGTGCCCTTTATCCATTCAGGGGATACCATGAGGGTCAAATGAGGTCACAGATGTGAAGCACTTTGGAAAGGAAATCAGAATGCATGCAAGAGACTATTAATTGGGTGGCCATGGAATTGGTAGGAAAGAGGCATGTACATCACCCCGGAGCGTCATAGATCTGGCTTCCACCTGCTCCTCACTCTCCCAGCCTCCCCACGATGTTGTAGTTTATGCTGGGTCAGAAATCATGGCTGTTTACAAGCAATGTGAAAGCAGAGCTCATCAGTGCAGGGAGTGACGTCATCCTGAGGGAGTGCCGCAGAAATTCAGCCAAGTCAGAGCACAGCCGGCCTGTCCACCCTGCCAGGGCGAAGCCCTAATACCCATTGGTCAACCAATGAGTCAGCCAGTCACTGCTCTGCCTGACAAACCAAGAGAGCAGGGCGCACGAATGTTCCAGGCACGGACTCAGCAGTGACGATGAGCTGACCCCACAGCTTTTATGTCAACGGTGGCATTCATAGACTATTCAGTGAGGTTCTAACATGAGGCCACTTAAGCTTTTTCCCTAAAATACTACTTATTTTTATTTCTTAAATGGGATATCTATTGTCCCTGGGACCTAGAAATATAATAATATTGAGCCATTATTTCTTTTAAGCACCTATAATGTCCTGGATCCTTACTTTGGGCCAAGTTTCGTACTGGCCATATTGCATAAATGATATAATTTACTTTTCAGAACATCTCTGTGAGGTAGGTGTTCACTTAGTAACATTTCTTGAATGAAGGATGTAATGAGTGAATAGAGTTACATTATAAACATGCCGAGTGCTTTCAAAAGCTAGGCATTGTGTTGTCATTGGAGATTGATAAATTAGCATAATAATCAAGGTAGCTGTCGTCACTGAGCATATGTTCTAAGTATTATGATCTTCGTTTTTAAATAAACAAACTGAAACACAGAAGATGAGTTAATTTGACCAAGGTCACACAGGAAGCTAATGTCAGGTCAAGAGATCAAAAGTAACACTGGCTCTGCCACAACAGAGTAATAAATATAAACTTACCTTTCTGCCCAAAATAATGATAAAACTATATAAAGTGTATGAAGCAACTGTTTTCGGGCATTGGTCACCAAGCTGCGTAGGACTGATCCCTAAGCAAAGAGAATCACACAAGATGAAACTCATGTTTGACGTGGCTCTCTGCTTGTTAGTGCTTCCCGACAAAGAGGTGGGAGCTGCAAGGGATGCACGGCAAGTTGTATGTGTGTGTGGGGGTTCCCCCTGCATGTGCAAAGCAAGACTCCACAGACTGTAAGAGGGAACAGCTGTTGTGGGCTGACAACTGAAGGACAATCGTACAGGTCATGAAGAACAGGGAGGTGTTGGACCTCACCGAGCCCCCTGAGCATCCAGTTAAGACCTCAGAAAGGCCAAGCAAGGGTCAATCCCTAAGATAAGGGAAAAAATGAAAACACACCAGCCTTCACAAAGTAGAAAACCAGGCCTGGAAAGTTGAGAGGATCTCCCATAATTTAATACCCCTGAAACAAACAAACAAAAATACTCTTTAAAAGAAGACAACGTGATCCAGATTTCCTATATCTTTTTAAATGGACAATGTATATTAAAAACTTGATAAACATGTAAAGAAGTAGGAAATCATGATCCATAATCTATAGAAAAATAGGTCAGTAGGTACTCATACATCGGAATTAGCAGACTTTATAAATACATTCAAGGATGTAAAGGGGAAGATAGACAAAATGATAAAAAAAAATATAAGGAATCTCAGTAGAGAAGTGAAAACTATTAAAAAAAGAACTGAAAATTGTAATACTTAAAAGTTACTTAATGACAACATATTAGAGACGACAGAAGAAAATATCAATAAACTTGAGATAAATCAATAGCAATGATACATTCTGAAGAATACAGGGGTGAAACATTGGAGTAGGTTAGCTCTGAAGCCCCATATGCCTCTGCCAATCTGTGTTTCTATGATCTTTGTTTCTGTGTACTGATCTAGATTAGATATACCAAAGTAGCAAGGTCTTAAACAAGATTGAGGTATATTTCTGTCCCTCCTTTATGTCTGGAGGTAAGCATTCGAAGGCCAGTAAGAATTCCCAGCTGCTAGAGACTCAACCCCCATGCTTGCTGACTAGCCGTCCCTTGGCCATGCCTCTTGTCTGAGTAGATACTTCCCTACATGGATGGATAGATGTTCCAGGCAGCAGAACTGAGACAGGGGAGAGCTAAGTAAGGGGGGATGCCTCCTATATTAAAGGACATAAGTGTAAATGTCACATGACATTCCTGTTAATTTCTTATTGGCTACATCTGGCTGAAAGAGAGGGCAAAGATTCAGACTGTACTCTGGGTGGCCACGTGCTCTGCTAAAAGAGAGATTCTGATATTTTGGAAGACCAGGGTACTAAAGAGTCTGCCAAAATCAGAGATTCTACATGAGGCTTCAGTAAAGAGATGTGTCAGAGATGTCCAGTATGACAAGAGCTATGCTCTGCAAAGGGGCATCTGGCTCGTAGGCTCCTCTAATTAATAACCACAGAATATACAGAACCTGGACCATCTCACAGAATCTCAGGTTGCAAGAGAACTTAAGTGTTGTGTAATCAAGCCCTTTGTCTGCATAATTTCTATCGCGTCCATTGTGATTGCTTCCTGAATTCCATGTACTTACAGGCAGAATGGGTACCTATTGAGCACCTATGTCGAAGGCATGCACAGCCCTGTATCAAGCCCTCCATAGCCACCCTGCTCTCAGGGAGTGCACAGCCTCGTGGGAGGAAGAACAGACCTTCCCGCGCTGGTCTCACGATTGGTTCTCACAGAAAACAGTGGGAGCAGAAAGAAGGGGACCCTACTCAACCTTCTTGGGTTCAAGAAGGGCCTTTTGTAGGAGGGCCCCAAACTGAGTTTTGAAGGATGAGCACCAGGCATAGTGTCCGGCGTGGAGGAAACAAAGGCGGTAGTCACATCATCTCCAAGGGATGATTAGGAAGGAAAGAGGGAAGGAGGGAAGGGAGGGGAAGGCAGAATGTATTGCACTGGGGAAAAAGATCACTAGAGGCTTTCAGATTGCTAATCTGGGAATAATTAAAACTGATCTTAGGCTGAAAATATATACTCTGTACCCAGTCGTCTATCAAAGGACACTTTGGTTGTTTCCATGTCTTGGTCACCATAAATAATGCCGCAATGAACACAGGGGTACATATATCTTTACGGATACATGTTTTCCGATTTTGGGGGTAGATACCCAGAAGAGGGACTGTTGGGTCATTTAGTACCTCTAGTCTTAATGTTTTGAGGAACCGTCATACTGTTTTCCGTAGTGGCTGCACCAATTCACATTCCCACCAACAGTGTACGAGGGTTTCTTTTTCTCCACAACTTCTTTAACTCTTGTTATTATTTGTCTTGTTGATGATAGCCATTCTAACAGGTGTGAGGTGGTATCTCATTGTGGTTTTGATTTGCTTTTAAAATAATACCTTGATCATTAGTGCTTCATAAATGTTAACTATTGTTAATAGATGACGATGATTGATGATGATGATGGTGATGATGGTGATAGATAGATAGATAGATAGATAGATAGATAGATAGATAGATAGATAGATATAGATAGAGATATCTGTGTGATTAGTTGTTTATGGTATGTCTAACCCTACCACATTATAAGGAAGGGGCAGGAACACATTTTACAATTATGGAGGTAGCCTGGAAGAATGTCTGGAATGGAGAGGTGCTCAATAAACATAGATTGAAAGGGTGAAAGTGGAAGCTGTCGCTGGAGAGGGAGGCAGGAGACAGACCACCTTATCAGCTGTGCTAAGAAGCTTGAACTTTTCCTTCAGGTCTCATCTAGGCTCCTGAAGGGGAAATAAAAGTGATCTGATTTTCAGCATTGCTGAGGCTGATCTGGAGGGGAACAGCCTGTGGGAGGCCCAGGGACCTGTCATGCCAGTTGAGTGAATAGTTGATGAAAGGTGAGATTGAGGAAGGGGCAGAGTGAATAGTTGATGAGAGGTTAGATTGAGGAAGGAGCAGCCCAGAAGGAAAAAAGGCAGCACTTCCCTGCCTCCTCCTTATCATGAACACACCTTTCCAGGACCATCCCTGTCCCCCAAACACATGCACCTAAATTTCATTGACTGACATTTAGAGAAATATAGCCTGATCTTCTAACTGTAGACTCTGAAGAATGGAAGAACCCTTCAATATCAATCAGGTCTACTCAGAGATGTTTAGAAACAGGAAAGATCTTAGATCCTAACTACTACATGCTCGTAACTTGTCACGCAGTTGAAACTGGAGCCCTGATCTTTTCTGAGTAGTAAACTGATCTTTCCACTCCCCCATGGATCTCAATCAGGGGTAAGTTTGCCCTCCCAGGGCTGTTTTGCAGTGGCTGGAGAGATTTTTGGTTGTCACCACGGGGGGTTTCTGCTGGTAGGTAGACGCCAGGGATGCTGCTAAACATACCACCGTGCTCACGACCTGCAGAGAGTCATCCAGCCCAGAAGGGAAACCAGGTAAACCTGCTGTGTGTGAGAAGTCACGCTCTACTCAGCCAATCTCAGAAACAGTGTATTTTGAAGCAAGGAGTTTGTATTGGAAATGATGTATTTATTCACTCTTCACACATTTATTATTGAGTGTCTACTAAGTTCCAAGGGCTGTTTTATTTTCCAGCTTTATTATGGTATAATTGACAAATGAAAATTGTACATATTTAAGGTATACAATGTGGTTTTGATATATGTGTACACTAGTTAACGTGTCCATCATGGCACACGATTACCATTTGTGTGTGTGTGTGTGTGTGTGTGTGTGTGTGTGTGTGTGGTGAGAATACTTTGCTAAGATCTACTCTGTAGCAAATTCCAAGAATACAGCACAATATCAACAACCATCGTCACCACACTGTACCTCAGATCTCCAGCACTTACTCAGCCTGCATGACCAAAACTTTGTACCCTTGACCACCATCTCCCCATTCCCCTCACCTCCCGCCCCTGGAAATCACCCTTTCACACTCTGCTCTCACGAGTTCTGCCTTTGGAGAGTCCACATTCAAGAGAGATCATGCAGGATTTGTCTTTCTATATTTGGCTTATGTCACTTAGCATAATGTTCTCCAGGTCCATCCATGTTGTTGCAAATGACAGGGTTTCCTTATTTTTTAAGGATGAATAATAATTATATATATGTGTATATATATATATATATATATATATATATATATATATATATATATAATCAAATATATGTATATATATTTATATATGATCAAATATTATCTATATATAATAAAAAAGACAAACAATAACAACTTAACAACTGTTGGTGGACACTATTGGGGGGAATGTAAATTGGTACAGCCATTATGGAAAACAGTATTGAGTTTCCTCAAAATATTAAAAATGGAACTACCACGCAATCCAACAATCGCATTTCTGGGCATATATTCAAAGGAAAGGAAATCCAGGCACTGTTTAGACTCCGTGGATACAGAATTGAATAGAACAGTTGAAATCTTTCCATCCTGAAATTTATTTTCTAACGACAATCCTGACTATAAGTAACATCAGCGAGAAAGTAGACACCATGCAAAGCCATCAGACTAAGTGAGCTTATCTAATAGGAAAATATACAAGGAGAAGAGTGATAAGAGCAGAAGAGTTTAGAGAAAGAACAGGAGCCAGCCATGGGTCTGGAGAGGCCATGGTATAGGAGGAGAACCAGGAGGGTGTAGGTTTCTCAGAAACCGAATAGAGAAATTATCTCAAAAAGGAGAGAGCTCTCCACTGGATCAGGAGCTGTGTTTACAGATTCTGGCTTTATTGCTGCCCTCCAGTGAGATTGGGTCACTAGGCTTCAAAGAATCTCAGTTTATCATCCAGAAGCTCCATTTGTTTGTCCTGACAATGGGACCCCTTAATGTTGTCATGACAATACAATCAGTGAATGAGGATGGAGTCTCTCTGTAAATTGCTTTATGAATGAACTAGACCATCATGCTGCTACCCAGAAAAACTGCATGTCTAGATATTGGTTTGATGTTTTGTTTTTGTTTTGTTTTTTCACTTGAAACCATAACAAAGTGAGACTACTGATGGGAACAGAAGGCAGATCTTTTCTGATATGGCCCATATGACAACATCACCAGAAACAACTGATAAAAGAGTGGAGGGGATTTTTTTTTCAAGTTCACCCAGAATGCTTTGGCCAATTATTATTTTTTAAATTTATTTTTTAACAAATTCATTTAATGATTTGTTTCCTTGACATTGGAGTAGATTCAGCGTGGTCTGCAATACTCCTCCATTGTCATGCAGGGGAAAATTTGAGGGTATTTCTCCAAAGGAACTTTGGGGGGCTGTTGGGAAAGGGCAAATGGATGCTGGGTAGGCAGCCAAAAATATCCACGAAGGTGATGACTCACCCTTCAAATCTAGGAGTAACCTTAAATAGCAAATGTTTATGTCACACTTACCATGTGCCAGGCACTGTTCTAAGCACTTTACACATATCTATACATTTAATTTTTACAACCTAATGAGATGGGTACTATGGAGATCCCCATTTGCAAATGGGAAAACAGGTTGAAAAACTTCCAGAGGTCATTGGGCTGCTAAGAAGCAGAGCTGGCATGAACGCAGAGTCCGTACTTGTGATCACTCACCTATGTCCCTTCTGATCGTAGAGATGAGCTGACAGTTATAACCTGGTGAAGGGACTTAGCCGAGCTTCATCAGCTGGTCAGTGATGGAGCAAGGACAGGCTTTCAGCTTCTCTGTCTCAGCACTCAAAATGATCAGACAATTTTTTTTTTAATTAAAGATTTTAGGAATTTTTAGGAAATACATGAAGACATCTGCGAATGGAGGAAAAGGGGAGGGATGGAGGTAGGGCTGCCACTGGAAGCTGCATAATCCTTACCCCAGCAAGCCTCGGTTGGTGTTCCTCTGCCTTACCTTGTCCCTGGGCTTCCAGCTTCCGGGGGTGAAACTGCATGGACTGGTCCGTGCCTCGGAGACCCTGTCAGCCTGGCTTTGCTGTTGTCCAAAGGCTAAGCACCCATGAAAAGTGAACGCCTCTGCCTCCAGCCACTCTGCTCATTACAATTCCCTGAGTACAGCCTCTTGGGCGATCGTGGGGAAATCAGCCACTGAACCAGACAGCCAGACAAGTGTGTTTCCCTCTGGAAACCACATAGGCTACAAAAGAATTAACGAGGACGAGTTAGAGTTGTCAGAGCTTGGGGAAGTCAAGCTATTTTCTACCCTGGAGCAATCTGTTAAGACCATAGAAATGTGGACAAGTAACTGGAAAGCACTTCTCAGGGAACAATTTCGGACCAGTGAGCAATACAGAATGATTGTATGGCTAAGCCTTGTCCAGCCTTATTACCTCCGATCCTATTTCTGGCAGGTCTCTGTAGAACCATCTAGTGAATACCGACTCTCAACTGGGCCCTACGTGGGTTCTGCCTGGGGAGTTAATCCTCTTTTCTTTCTCTGATTCCCGCTCCTCCCACTTTGCCCAGGAAAACTCCAAGATGAAGTGGGCCATCAGCAAGGCATTGCAATTCTGACCGACTCTGATTCATAACAAACAAGGAAATGTATGTCTATGCTCGGGCCGACGGGAATATGTAGGCAAGCGTGGAACTGTTTCTGTATCTTTGCCCTTTAAACCAGATCTTGGAACTTACATTTCACACTCAGCAAAGAGAGAGTTATTTCTTATATACATTATTTTGTGCTTAACAACTGAACAAAGAAGATCACCAGGCTCACCTACTTAATAAGAGAGAGAGAGAGAAACAACTTTATTGTTGAACATTTACCAAACTATATGGATGGATGGATGGATGGTCAGTATATGTGTATTAAGCTTGAGGTTTATAGAAGTATTGAAGGCTTATAGTGAAGCAGAGAAGACTTATTAGAAGGTCACTAGAATTATTGTTTAAGGTATATTGAGAACCTACTATGTGCCAGACACTATGTGTACAGCTCTCAACATGACAGGTGGGCCCAGATTCCTCTTTTTGCCTAATTTCCTAATTTCCCATTCTCACTAAACTACCTGTCTCTCCCTGTTCAATAAATGACAAGTGCCTGATCATCCATGGTTAGACATTGCCTTACATTGGACACGGTCCCTTGTCTCACACTCATTCATTCATTCATTCATTCATTCATTCATTCATTCAACGAATATTTATTGTGCATATACCATGTGCCAGGCCACTGGGAATAGAGCAATGAACAAAAAGATAAAAATCCCTTTCTTTTTGGAATTTACATTCAAGTGGGAGGAAACAGACAGTAAAGAGACAACCATGACAATTATAAAATAATAGTAATAATAAAGCTAGGTAAGTAGAGTGGGTGAGTCCTACATTCAATCAATAAATAGTTATGGGTGCTGACTGCGCAGGAGATGCAAAAGGAAGCTGGGACTCATCTGGATTTCAAGGGGTGAGGGGCTGGGAGGAGAGGAGACCAGGGGCTGTGCCCATTCAAGTAAGGCCACCTAGAAAGGTGTGGTCACTTCTACCGAGAGGGCAAGGAAATGGCATAAGAAGTTAAGAATCTCGAAGAAGGTCTTTGAGATTCAGGGGATCCTTACGGTGAGTCTTGAATTCATTCTCTGAGCAGACACCGCAGGAGACTACATGCCAGGTGGTAGGATATTCTAACGTACAGCCTTGCTACTCGAAGTGTGGTCTACAGGGCAGCTGTGTCAGCGTCACCTTACAGGAAATGAAGACTCTCAGGCCAACCCCAGGCCTTCTTGTACCAGAATCTTCATTTCAATGAGCTGCTTGGGTGATCCCAGAATCTCTCTGGATGGCGGCAGACACCATTAACTTTAAAACCCCCGAGGGGAAAGTCCTCCCTTTCAAGGGTTCTTACCCCTGAGCTGTGTGGGGTCCTTAGTAAATATTCAGCTGTCACACAAACGGATTAATTTTTGACATTAGAATTTTTAACTCGAACTTGACAGATATGGCTGCCTTAGTCACAAAGCCCGGAAAGCTTAATCAGAGAAAAGAGAACTTCCAACTTGTAAGTGAGGAGGCCATGGAATGGATTTCCCCGCCGGGTGACAAGTTGGCAGGTCTGGCCTCCTGCAGATGGCTGGCTCTCACAGACACAGCACCACCTATCTCACACGTATGTGTTGGGCTTAGTGTTCTTTCCCGAGGCAGAGGAGACAGATTTGGGGAGAGAGGACAGCGGGTCTTCAGAGAGAAGGAGAGAACAGTGTCCCAAGTCCTCGTCAACAACAGGCTCTGTTCTTGAGGAGCAGCCAAAACACTTATTTCTCACCAAAATTGAGTCATACTGAAAAAGCAAGAAGTGGAGCCAAGATGCAAACTTTTCCCAAGAACTTTCTTCCCAGACCTTCAGGCGGGTGCCACGTGCCCAGGTATGTCCTGTGAGCCATTCCTCCTTAAACGCCCACCCCCAACCCTAAATCTATAGCAAGGAGCACAGTCAGAAGCCAGAGGGAGGAAGTCTCCCCGGACTGGGGTGACGGAGCCTTAGATGGAGGCCCTGAAACTGGCAGTAATTGTCTTATGCTTTGATGTAAATCTCTGAAGCTCATGCCTCGGAACCTTGTGGAAATACCCATCCTCGGCAATGTGCACTCTTTGCTCGTTCTCCTGTTCCCTTCCTCCGCTGTTATCAGGGCTGGGGGCCCGAGATCTACTGGATCGTCTGAGGTTGCTCTAATGGACGTGATGAGGGACAGGTCAACGCCAGGAACTGGGATTCGTCATGAGTCACCCTCTCTACCTCCAGCGCTCTGTGGTCCTTGCTTCTTTATTCTCGTCTCCTCTAGTTGATCTTACCCACTCTCCTGGATCCACCTATGTCTCTATCCTGCTGACTCACAGGTTTGTGTCTCCATTCTGGGCATCAGCTGCCAATTCAGGCCACGTGATTGATTGTCTCAAATGCAGAGCGTCCTCAACTAAACACGGTGGCACCTCTGTTCCATAGGTATACACACGTACATGCACACGTCTGTGCACACATCACACTCAACAGAACTGGAGGTTTGTCAGGTGTGTCAAAGCTCAGAGACGGTCATCCAGTTACTCCTGCTCCGAACTTGGCCTTCATCTGTGTGGCTTCCTTTCCTTTTTTCCCTACGAGAAATGGATTGCCAGCCCACCCTTCTCACAGCAGCCAACTGATGTATCTGGAATGAAAATCTGATCCTATCACTCCTTCCTTTGGGCATTTTGATGGCTTCCCATTGTGCCTAGGATAACTACCCCTGTCCCCTGCTTTCTTTTGCCCCACTCTGCATGCCCACACTTCTGTCCTTCTACCTTTTGGTTTACACAGCTGTCAGCCATACAGGAAAGGACCAGTGCCTGATTCCTCTTTTATCTCCAGCACTGAACACAATCCCTGGCACATGGCAGGTATTCAGTAAGTGTCTGTGGGGCGAATGAATAAGAAGTTAATGATTTCTTAGTTTTTACCAGGAGTTGAGACCTGAGATAATGGGGTACAGATAAGTGTGATTAGTAGAGATGGACAGAAAAATGATGCAGAAAAGTGGTGCTCCTGGAAGAAGGGAGGGCTTGTTTTTATCCCCATTTCACAGGTGGGAAAACCAAGGTTCAGGAGATTCAATATATGACACACATCGAAACAAGACTAATAAACGGAATAAGAATTTGAACTCAAGCCTAGTTGATTCTAAAGGCCCTGCAATTTCCTCTCTAATAATAAGATGATGCCTGGTTATTAGGCCTGGTTATTAGAGCTTGGGTTCAAACAAGTTCTAGCATGACCCAAGCCTCTGCTCTTAACTATTCCTTGAACGTTTCTTAACCAACCTCAAAATAGATGACTGTAAAGCTTTCTCTTTTACCTTCAAAATACCTTAATTCTTGGGACTATAAGCATGGTCCTGGGGCTAAATGCATTTCCTAATGAACCTTGCTGCTGGTTCATTAAGGCTCATTGAGGCTGGATGCCTTCTCAAACTCCATTTACCTTACGTGCCTGAGGATTGAAGCAGGGGCTGCAATGGGAGTTTACTGTCTTAAGTTCCTTCCTCATAAGCAGGCCTGCAGATGACCCTGGGAGAGACCAGGGGGGAAAAGTGGAGCACTTGGTTTGCACTGGTGTTGATGCCGGATGCCAGGGGAGGGAGGATCATTGGTGCAGCATTTTATTGATGCACTCTGCAAGCTACAAATAACCGTGTCTAGAAAACTGACGGCTTCTTCAGTGATTTCTACAGTGTGGAGATTTGAGGACTACCTATCAAGAGATGATGCCTCAGACAGAGCATCTTTTTCCCTGGGGGGGCCACTGACTATGGAAATGGTGTGGTTGGTCCACCATTTATGTGAGACAGATGATATCCTGTCCAGGTGGCAGAGGCTTGATCCAAAACTCCATTTACCCCCAAATGCCCTTTCCTCACCTCACCTCCTTCAGAGACATGAGGACGCTTCAGTGTTTGATCTCATGCAGAGGCTGAGAAAGTGATTGACTCACTGGTGTGATTTACCCCTTAATTTTCCCCACAGTTTTCCCACGAAACCGAAATATTGTCATTAGAGCTACAACTCGAGTTAGACAGCATTGTAAAATTGAAAGATTATGCTCTGTCATTAAATGCTTTGCAAATATGACATTTAATGAATGCATGCTATCCCACTGAATATTTAAATGATTAGAAATTAAGATTATTTCTGTTTTTCACTACTTTAATGCTGCACTAATTTAATACTTTTATATGCATATATCTCTGTCAAGGTCTATTATTATTTACTTAGGAGAATGTTCTGGAAATGGATTACTAGGTCAAAAGTCCTAAGGCTGGTAGAGATGTACATTACTTAAATTTTTGAAAAACATGTGTCCAACCTCTAAGATTTTTAATTTTTTTCAAATACTTCACATTTGAGTTGCTGTAAAACCAGGTCTCCTCTGCCCCCTTACCTGTGCCATTGATTTTTTTGTGCCTCTAATAATTCAGCACATTGGGTTACCCGTATTTCCCTATTTTAAAAATGTTTTATTGTATTTATTCGGGTGACATTGGTTAGTAAAATTATATAGGTTTCAGGTGTACAATTCTATAATACATCATCTATATATTGCACTGTGAGTTCACCACCCAGAGTCAGTTCTTCCATCACCATGTATTTGACCCCCCTTTTCCCTCTTATTTCCCTATTATATGTAATCTTGCTAATGAGTCTATAATTACATGCTGATGTCGTCTTTTAGAATTTTGCAACTGCCACCAAACATCTGATCTGTCCCTTTCAACACTGGGTCAAAAATCAGTATGTCTTCTGAGCCTCTAGCTGGGTCACAGTTGGAGCAGACCACGTGGAGCCTCTCTCTCTCTGGGTTGAACTGAAGCAGCTAATACTCACAAGCACAAATGTTCAACCAGTTCCAAGCCTATGTCAGTGCATCATGGGTCAGGGGCTGCCCATCAGGATGTATGTGAAAATGGTGTGAGATCAACCCATTCATACTATTTCAGCAACAGTGTCCAGAATGAAAAATTACCTGACATGGGGTGGGGGGTTATGTTAGCTCCTGGGCATTCCCACTTCTTCCAGGCAACCCCCTCCAAAAAAACTCTGGAGAACACAGTGTCCTAGGATGTTTCTGGACAAGCAGTGATGTCCACTCAGAGGAGATGATATTTCAGCTGAAGACAGAATGACAAGGACGGTCCCTCAAGGAAGAGCTGTGTGGAGGACTTACAGTCTCCTGGGTGCAGGGCTGAGGGGCTGAGTGGAGAATCTGCCAGATTGCAAACAGGGCCTGGAAGCTGTGGCAGGTGGAGCTGAGGTACCAGCTGGCCGGAGCTGACAGGGAAGCAGAGTGGAAACAGCCAGCAGTGGGCGGATGCTGTTTTTATGACATTTTCTTCAAGTGGTTTTGCTTTCCGTTCTAAGATTTTGTTCGTCTTCAATCCAACTTAGAATTTGTTTTCCCATTACTGATGATGTTCTCTGTCATATATTTGTTTATCCCTTTTAGCTCATGCCAGAAGGATTCTTACCTACTACAAACATAGGGGCGTATTTGTGTATATGTGTGTGCTCTTTAAGAACATCTGATGCTACTCAGGGTCTGGGTGGGAGATGATTTGCATGTCCATTTTGGGGCATTTCAGGAGAGCAAGGCTGTCCCTACTCCCCAGTGTGTGATGCAATGATACGGAAGGGTCATGGGGGCTTTGCCAGATTTGGTCAAAAGATGCACCCTGTTACTAATGAGTGAGGCCTTAGGAGTCAGGAGACAAGGGTTCAAATCCTACCTAGCTCAGCCGCTGTGTGACCTTGGCCAACTTCCTTTAGCTCTACAGGTCTCCATTTTCTCATCTGTAAAACAAAGATTCTCTAAACAAGTCCAGAAACCCACTATGATGTCCGTCCTGGTAATGGAAGCAAGCCCTCTGCTACAGCAGACATTTGAGTCATCAGGCTGAACCCCTTCTCCCACTCGTCTCCCATCCCCGTTGTCATCGTGATGAGACCCCACTCCCGCTCTCCCTGACTCTGAGCTCCGGACCTCTAACCCTGTTCTATATGACTGCTTTCCCCCGCAGGTGTCTCCATCCTCTCGAGTTCCCAGGCAGATGTACTGATGCTTTGGAGCCAGCGTGCACGCACCTCTCTGGCAGAATCAGCCCGAGAAAGGAGCCCCGCGGTTTGAGCGCAAATCCAGGTGGGTAGGTCAGAAAGTTTACATATACTTCCTGAATTCTGTTTCTCTGCCTGTTGCTCAACTTACTATCTTTTTGGAGCTTTGGGGAACATTCCTTTGTGACTCAGCTGAGTTCTGAGCATAAAACTGGAGTTTTATTCAGCATAAACTAAAGCATTGAAGACAGAACAGCAGTCACTTGGGACTGAAGTTGGGAACACTTACTCCCATTCTCTGAGTTTCTACTGGCGGCATCTTTCTAACTCTCCCCAACACCAAGCCCTTCCACTAGGGCACTCAGGAAGGGAGAAGCCACTGAGCCTCCCGGCAGCCCCAAGAGACCCGTGTTTTCTGCACGTGATCAACTCAGAGAAGTAGCAGACGCCTCCCCCTGCAGAGAGGCTGGAAGCTCCAGTCCACCACGTTCAGCGTGGCGGAGGTGGTGGGGGGCGGAAGCTCAGGTTGTAGCCGCACGTCTAAACCACAATTTCCAAGCAGCCAGTTCCATCACAGAGGTGATAGTGTATTTCCATTTCTCTGACTCTTATGTATCATTTCTTAATTTGTTCCAAACTCTGAGGATACACAGGTGTTATTTTTTGCGCTCCTTGAGATCCCATAGATTAAAGGGTTTGCCTGGAACCTTCAGAGATGGGCACTGCAATTGTCACTAGGAGCCAACATACTGCAGAGACATTGCTTCCGCCATGGCCAGCGAAATCAGTAAGCTCTCCATTTGCCGGGTGTCCACCTGTGGTTTGGAGCATTTGCTATGGTGGCTGCTCGGATGACTGTTAAATAACACTGGACCCAGACATTAGCACGTCCTCCTCAGGCGTTGCTGGCTGCCTCTGACTTAGCCAAGTCCAATGAGGCGACGCTCACTGGTCGAGGAGAGTCTTCTAGGCAGAGCCTCCGTTGAGGGGCTTTTTAGTCGACAGTGGGAGGAATACATTTTTCCTTCTTTGACTATGTTTCTCAGTGAGGACTATAAGCCAGGACTGAAACTAGGAAAAGTGACTCAGTTCCATGTGGGCTACAGAGGCACTAATGTATGAGGGTTAGACCTTAAAATGGCCCTGCTGGGCAGGGGTGGATCAGCCAGCCCACACCCTCAGAATCAGTCGCTCCCACACTGATACACGCGCCCAGTCATGACTTCCGATTGCAGAGACCCAGACTGCTGCTGCATCCACCCATGACAGGGTGGGGGAGACCTCACTGTGAATGTCAAAGGGAACCTGTCACCGTAAGCTTCCACTTCCAGCTGCCCTCTCATTCCTCAGTTTCCCTTTCCAAGAGAGGAACAGAGACTCACCCAACCAGGGAGACTGAGGGAGGGGCCACCGGCATCCCATGCTCTTGTGCCACCCGCCCTACCGTTGGGGGTGGCCAAGTTCAGTTCAAAGGGAGATGGGTCAGGAGCCCAGGTTGCTCACACAACCAGTGTCCAGTCTCACACCCTGATGTCTCCATAATAAAACACATATAGTTTTGTAATTTTCCAATTTGCAAGCAATTAGAGACTGAGGCGGTGGCATGGGCTATTGCTGCTTCGGACCCCAACAGTGGCTTAGCGAGTATCGGCAATTATGAAGGGACATCAGGGAAAGTGCACCTCGGGGGCCGCTGCTTGGCCCACCTGCTTCTACACCCAGAGACCACTTTTTATTCAATCCCTACAACTTGAGAAACTCTATGCGCTGAAAGGTTGAAGGGCGTTCCTCTGACATGATATAACATTATATGATAATTTAGCTTTGTGTCGTATATGAGGCTACGTGCTTTATTGGCACCGTCCTATAAAAGCTTCACCCAAGTCCTACGCGAAGTTTCTATTTTATCCCCATTTTACAGATAAGGAAACTGGCTCAGAAAGGTCAAATGACTTGTCTAGGGCCACAATAAAAGGAGGCAGAGCTGAGATTTAACCTTATCTCACTCTGACTCGGAGTTCAGACCTGTACCCATTTCACCTGAGGCCTTTCCTGAAAGGCGAGTTTTAACACTACAAAGAACAAAGGATGAGGTCTCCACTCTAACACTGAAACCAAACCCACAGGACGTTCCAACCAACATTGAAAGGGTTGATGGCAGAAGTTAAAACAATGGAGAAGATGTGGTTCATACGTACAATGGAATATTACTCGGCCACAAGCAAAGATGAAACACTGCCATTTGCTACAACATGGACGGATCTTGAGATTATCACGCTAAGCGAAATAAGTCAGACAGAAAAAGTCGAGAACCGTATGACTTCACTCATATGTGGGATATAAAACTGAAAACAACAAAGGAACAAGACAAACAAACAAGCAAAAACTCATAGACACAGACAATAGTTTAATGGTTATCAGAGAGTAAGGAGGGAGGGGGATGGTAGAAGAGGGTAAAGGGAGTCAAATATATGGTGACGGAAGGAGAACT
Source organism: Rhinolophus sinicus (assembly GCF_036562045.2). Taxonomy (NCBI): domain Eukaryota; kingdom Metazoa; phylum Chordata; class Mammalia; order Chiroptera; family Rhinolophidae; genus Rhinolophus; species Rhinolophus sinicus. Next base: position 4,863,775 of record NC_133761.1, on the reverse strand, counting down.
GACTCTGGGTAGCGAACACACAATGCGATATATACATGATGTATTATATAATTGTACACATGAAACCTATAGAATTTTATTATCTGATGTCACCCCAGTAAATTTTTTACAATACTATTTATGTTAACACACACACACACACAAAACAATCGAGAAACTCCATGTCGTCAAGGGCCAGGATAAACAGGAAGGAACTCATATACGTGATTATAGAAATTTAAGCACTAACTTTACAGAGCTCCATTTATTGATGTGTGGGAATTTGTACTAGGAAAATAACTATAATAGGGCACAAAGACATATGTTCGAAGCAGCTCACCAAAATATTATTTGTAACATTAAAGACATAACCCAAACAAACATAAATATCCACCCCTAGGAGGGCTGGTTAAATGCACTGGGGTAAATCTACCTGACACCCTGGGCCTCAGCCATTACAGTGATAATATGGATTTGTACATATTGACTCGGAAAAAATGTTAAATGGAAATGTCACGTTACATAGGAGTGTGCATAATGGAATCTGATTTCTCTGAAAAATATTTAAAAAGTATGAGTCTGCTTAGGAAAAGGCTAAAAGGACCTGCCAATCAAATCTCAGGACGGTTAGGAATGAGGACCCTACAACCAGGGGCCCCAGCTCCTGTTCTGGCTCTTGCCTGAGACCCTGGACAAGTTCCTGAACCCCCCCAGCCTCAGTTTCCTCACCTAAAAAGTAGAGACTGCTCCTCTTCCTTATGGTGTTGACTTGAGCATGAAATGTGCTGCTGAATCTCCCGAGTAAGCAGAGAGCATGGCACGTGCTGGGTGCTTGGTAAATGGTAGCTATTTTGATATTTCTGCGGGTACCTGTTCCAGTTATCTAGTGAGGTGTCACTACCCCAAACATAGTGGTTTTAACAGTAACCATTTTATTTTGTGTCATACATCCAGTGGGTCCCAAATTTGGACAGAGTTCAGCTGGTTCTTTCTTCTCGGTAGCATCCCCTGGGGTCGTTCTTGGAACTTGACTGGTTGAAACGTCGCACATAGCTCCCCTCATGTGTCGGGAACCTTGGCACGTGTGGTTGTAAAGCTAAGGTCATCTGAGACTCTTGATCGAAGCCCCACACATGGTCTCTCAGCATGGTCCCCTCAGGGTGACTGGACATTTTACATGCGACTGGCTTCCCCTAGAGCCAGTGTCCCAAGAGAAACCAGTAGAAGCTGCCTGGCTTTTCCTAACTTATCCACGGGACACACATAACTTCACTTTCTATTGCGTGAAGTAGTAATAAGCCTGTTCTGATTCAGCGGGAGAAGACATAGACCCCCTGGGTCAAAAAGAGGAGGGTCAAGGTCTCATTGCAGACAAACATATGGGTTGGGAGGTATTGCTATTGCCATCTTTGGAAAAGATAACTCTACCACAGAACCTATATCCGTATATCTTAGTGCTTTGCAGACTTATAATATGTACCTCTATAGTCTAGTACATGTCTGTATATACAGTGCCAGAGGCACACTTTATATAACTAAACACTTGAGCACAAAAATAGATATGTGTAAATTCTGTATCGGTTTGAGGAGACAGGCCTGTTGCATGTGAAGTCTGAAATGTTTGTGTAGGAAAGCGACGGGAAGAGGGAGGAGACGCTCGCTTGTATATATAGCGTAGGTTCTGGCCTTTGCAAGAAGATGATGTATTTTATTTTGCTTCCCCTGTTGCTATGGTATCTGTCACTTTATTTATAACCGTATCTGTTCAGCTGCACCCATGCACTTGAGAATCTTTCCTGCGAGAACTCCAGTAGGCACAGGAGACTCCCTCCCCCTGCCCCGTCCCGCCCCAGGTCAGGGTGGGAGGATGCAGGCCAGGGTGTTCCTGCGTGTTCTCTTTCACTGCTCTCCCTGGGTTGCCGCCCCAGTTCCCCACACCCCGCAGACAGAGAATTCTGCCCTACACTGTCTCCTGAGCCCCCCTGTGGATTGAGCCACTGTCCCCTCCTTGGGACACTGCTTGAATTCACTCATTTGCTTGGTTTCCTGCCTGTCCCTGTCCCACTGACCCATTTCCTCACCCCACCACCAGATTCCCCTGAGAATACTTGGTAATACAAATGCTCCTCTCGGGCTCAGCTTTGGGGTACCCAACCTGGCTCACTTTTGAAATGAGAACCCTCTGCAGTGTTGCCTAACTCTGTGTCCCGTTTGTTTCTAGCATGGCACATCTCCCAATTCACAACACTGATTGTTTATGAATCTCAGCCCCTCAGGCTGTCTGTTTTATGAAGACAGAGGCTCTTTCTGTCATGTGCATTGTTTTCTGTCGTAATATAGTCCTTGGAAGAGGAAATATGGTCACGAATTTTCTTAGATGAAGGAATCATTGCATGAGTATTTCTCTGTGATGCCCACATTGACAGCTTCACTTTTGCTCTTGGTGTTGCCTAAGATATCCTCCCTATCATGCTGCCATCTAAATCCATCACTTCCTGTAACCAGTAACTACATGCGTGGAAAATGGCCAACCTCACTGATTATCAAATTGAATGAACATTAAATCAAGCACATAAAGAGCTCTTGCAGTTCCCTGATGAAAAGACAAATAACCCAATCAAAAATGGGTAAAGGACCTATATAAACTTTTCTCCAAAGATATACAAATGGTCAATAAGCACGTGAAAAGATGCTCAATGTCATTAGTCCTTGGGAATATGCAGACCAATACCTCAGTGAGATGCCACTTCACACTCGCTAGGATGGCTGGATCGGAAAGTCAGATAATAACAAGTGTTGGCAAGGATGTGGAGAAAACGGAACCTTCATACACTGCTGGAGAGAAAGCAAAATGGTGCAGCCACTTTGCGAAAATGCCTGGCAGTTCCTTCAAGAAAGAAACAGAGTTAATATTTTCCCCAGCAATTTGCTCCTACATGCACACCCAAGAGAAATGAAAATGTGCCAACACATAAACTCATACACCATTATTATTTGTAGCAGTGTTGTTCATAATAGTGAAAAGGTGGAAAGAATCCAAATGTTTATCAACTGATGAATGAATAGACAAGTAAATGTGGTCTCTCCACACAATGGACGATTATCCGATCCTAAAAAAGAATGAAATGCTGATGCATGCGACACCATGGATGGTCCCTGAAAACATTATGCCGGACCAAAGAGGCCATTCACAAAGGCCACATGTTGTCTGATTCCATTTATATAAAATGTCCAGATGTTGGAATCTCCCCCTCAGTCTCAGTGTTCCAGTTACATTATGTATGCCCCTTCCCCACCCCCTGTGGACTTGTCACATGTGCAATGGAGGTCTGGACCCCCTTTAGGAGGGGGCTGCCTGAGGACAGAGACCAGAGCACATGCCAAAGGTGGATGAACCCATGAATAAACAAATGAGTGAATGAGCTTCAGAACCAACAGTCCCCAGCCATGAAACCCTCCGTGTGCCATCCAACCTCTCCAAGGCTCAGTTTCCTCGGATAATTAAGGAAGGCAACAGAATCTATGATATTGTTTTTGAATCTATGTTTTTTTTTTCACCCGGCCTCACTGGCCTCAAAGACTTTATCCCAATGTACTCATTCAACACAAGTTCATTAAGTAGCTTATGTGCGTGGTATTGGGATAGTCTGTGATCAGTGTCTCTGCTCTCATGGAACTTACCAGTCAACAAAGAAGTTACCTGGCAAAACCTGGCTCCACGGCTGTGACCATGATGGAGCTGACATTGACTGAGAGCTTGTGTGGCTTCAGGCCCCAGGAGACGGGCTCTGCGTGCAGCATCTCATCACGTCCTCCCGGGAGCCACATGCATCAAGTACCACCGCGATTCCTGTTTTCCTACTATGCAAACTGAGGGGTCAGGCCATCCGTGTAAGGCAATGGCTAATAGCTAGTGGGCCTGGGATCAGACCTGCGTCGTCTGTCTTCAGCCTATGTCCTTTCTCTCTAGGCTGTTTCGGGCCCCATGGGGAGAAGCCCAGGGAGCTGTGGGAACCACTCCACACAGTGCAGTGCCCCAGGGCCCAAGAGCAAAGCCCATCTGAGGACGGTCACTATAGCAGAGCGCCAAGTGCAAGGGGAGGACAGGCCAGAGACTGGCAGGCACTCTGCCCTGCCGTGGGTTTGGACCTGGCCTGAGTAGACCGAGAACTTCTCTGGGGCAGGCTCAGCCAGTCGGGCCTGGAGCCGTCCTAACCCATTACCTGCAAGTACACCTTCCTTTTTACCTCCTGCCTCCTGGTCCCAAGGCCACTCTCAGCTTAGCGATTGTCCTCTCTTTAGGTTCCCCCGCCACCATTTTTATTAACCAGACCTGACAGTCACAAGAATGGAGCCATCCCTTGTTTCCATAATCGTTTGATGAGCACATAATGAGAACCGCTTATCAGATAAATATGCTGCAATTAGCCTGGAACCACAATGCCATCTGTGTGTTTTTAATGCCCAAATGCAGTTGAAATCGATGGCAGGAGCTCTCCTGATGATGTGCAGAGAGAGGCAGGATGGCACCTGGAGGGGGTCTCAGGCTAAGATGTGGCCAGGTGGTCAGGGCAGAAAGCTACAGTCTGGGACCTCTCCTGTGACTCAGTTGGGGGGGCTTTAAGGTCAGCTCTGGCTGGGGAGGAGCAGAGAAGAAATTGTCACCTATTGAAGTGTGGGGACCCTCGGGAAAGAAAGGTGGATACTGACACATCTGTTCTTTCTCTAATCACTTTGTTAATTGGCCCTTGAAGGGGAATCCATTGCATTGGATGGAAACACAGTGAGTTGTTTGTGGCAGGCACTTGATAAATATTTTTATGATTGAATTGCATAGAGGTTCCTAAATCCAGACTGGCTCTCGAGAAGTCTTGGGCAAGATGCCTGAGCTCAGAGAGTTCCTTCGAGCATCCCACATAGAGAAGAGTGGTTGGGAAGTAGAAATGATCCAAATTTGGGCGGCATGGTTTTGTTAAGCTTGATTTAGGACAATTAAGTATTAAATTGTATTGGAAGATTACTTCGATCCCTGGGCAAAACCGCGAAGCTGATGTAGTTTGTCCTTTGAGACACCCCCTCCTCTGTTCTTTACTTCCTCGCCCAGTTCCCTCTTTCTGAGTCCCAAGGTATTTCCTGGCAAGCCAGTTAACGTGTCAAAAATGCCCCTCCCTTAGCAATGACGTTTGGCTGCATGTAATAAAACCCCAACCAGGGCGACTTTGCCAAGTGGGCATCTGGAAAGGGACACACCCTACCAGAAATCAGAGAATTGAAACTATAAAACAAGGAGATATGTTTCCCACTCAGCAGACTAGTAACGACCTAATAATTGTAGACTGTGGAGAAACGAGAACTTGCACAATCACTGTCGGCGATGTAACTTAGGGAAATCACTTAGGAAAGCGGTTGGATAATATCTGCTAGTGTTGAAGGCGAGACACTGCACAGAGCTGCTACTCCTCTGGTCAGAGTGCCCTGCGGGGAACCAGGCAAGTGAGCAGCAGCCTTCATGCCCAGGGTGGAGAAGCCAGCATCCTTTGCAACAACAAGTGAAAAGAAAGAATGAAAGAAAGGAAAGAACACACCAATCCATCAACAGATAAATGGATAAATTGTGATGTGCCTGTGAAATGAAATCACTCCCTCAACAATTAAAATGAATGAACAAGGCATTTCATCAACATCATGGTGAATGAGAAAAGAAAATTACAAAAAGAGCCATGTATGAATCCCTACAAACGTATGTAAATGCTTTATTATACACAAAGCAAATATATGGATTGTTTATGGAGCTATATATGTATAGCCAAAACCTAAAAAACGAGGTTTGATAAGCTGTGCACAATTTTTGGATCCGGATAACCTTGGGAGAAAAGGAGAATTGAATGGAGGGGCTTCCATTTTGTATTTCTTTTACTTTTTAATAATTTATGAAGAAAATATCTGGATGCAGGGCTTTCTATTTTTTAGCATGCTCTGTACTTTTCAGTACATTTCATAATTTAACCATCTGAGGGAGGTAGGCAGATGCTTTCATGTTGGCTGTAAAAACCTGGGCAGTGGGAGAAGCTGGTGGAAACAAGACCCCCGTTGGCAGGAGGAAGTCTCCAGCCTCCTCCAAGGAGCCAGGTCTGGCCTCTCCTGGCTCATGAAGCCTTTCCCTAGGTCTCGTGTTTCAGATTTCAGATGTAATCAGCACTTCCACGTGAAATCCCACATATTTCTGATCACCTGGCACTTTCTGGAAACAAGACCAGCTTCTCTGGCGTTTAAAGATGTTGTTTTGCTTTAACTTTTACATACCAGGTGGTCTGGATTCTTAGCTAATACCTTGAAAGGATGTACAGAAGAAAAATAGCGGAGTGCAACAGAAGTGTTCTACAGCAATGATGTGGAAGGGAAAAAGAAAAAAATAGGAAAGTTTTTATGCAAGTGTCCGACCCCTTAACCTACTGTGTTTTAAGTGAAGTCAAATCTCTGACATTTGCAGTGCAGCGGGGAGGGGAGTCGCAAATACTTCCTCCCTGTCTGCATGGCTGACTCCATCCTGTTTGAAAAGTAAACTTCCATAAGCATAATCTTCTCAGGACGACTAACCTCACCTCATAGATAAACTCATCTGCATTAATATTACTAATAACGGCTGTTGATATAGTGCCGACTTGTCACGCGGTGCACTTGACATAATATACATTATCCCTTGTGATCTCCACAACCGCCCTTGGAAATGTGTATGTTTGTTCTTATTCTGTGAACGCAAAGAGGGGAAGACATGTGCCCGAGGGCACATGGCTGGTAAGGGGCAGAGCTGGGACTCAACACACAGCGCGGTTTTGCATGTCTGTTTCCCCCTTGTCCTGCTTTCTTCGTAGTAGTGACCTCCATCTGGAGTTATTGTATTGTTTCTTACATGCTTGTTATTTGAGTTCTTCTCCTAGAGGGTAAGCCCTCTGGGGAGCAAGAACTTGGTACTTATGACTAACACTGAGTAGGGACTCATGAATGTTGGGGAGGGAGGGAAGGAGACGGAGGGGAGAGAATGGACCAGCCCTAACCCAGGCCCCTCTGACGCCAGAGCCCTCATTCTTATCCCAGCATCACTTGCTGTCTCCTAACGAGTCCTCCACGCTGCCCACAGTCTGACCCCTGCCTCTCAGGAAACAGCATCAGAGAATCGTCTCTGCATTTTGTAGGTTTTTACCAGCAAGAACCTGCCCGTTCTGTGTCCCCAGATGGTGGCCTCCCTGAGCAGTGCACTGTGTGTAGTCCACCTGCTGACAGAATTCCGCTGGTAATACCACAGTCCGTCCCTGATGCGGCCTTGTGTGGGGATGAGCGACATTTCCCGCAGGCACCGCCGTCCATGTGGGTCCCATCGAGAGTCACCTGACCCCCAGGAGAAGGCCCATCATGTACCGCTCTCCCTGAAGAGTGTGCTCTGATTCCTCCGCTGATTGACAGATGAGGAATCTGATCCCTGCCCAGGCATTTCAGCTCGCTCTTCAGCAACTACGTGGAGCACAGCCGAGGTCTGGAACGCAGCATCTGATGAATACTGCTTCTCCGTGAATCACGGACCACCCGCTATAGGCAAGCATTGTCATGTGTGAGAAGCACCTGTGACTGGGACGTGGAAAGAGCTGTAATCAAAGGAAGAATAACATGCCGCAGGGTGCAAGAAGGGGCTGATTAGTTCTGCCCCAGAGGAGACATGTGAGTGGGGTCTCGGGGGTGTCTAGTGTGTGCCAAGTGGAAGGGCAGGCATCCCTGGCAGAGGGAAGAGCCATGGAAAAATCTGGAGGCTTCAACTGCCCAGGGATCTCCACAAGCGTTTTCACAACAAGCCCCTGAAATTGGCAGAGCAATTGAAATCATCCCCGATGTACAGATGAGGACACTGAGGCCCAGAGAAGTCAATTAACTTGTTCAAGGCCACACAACCATGCGTGACAGAGCCTGGCTTGCACTCCTTGTAACAAGCTTTGTCAGGTCTTCCCGCTCATCTGGAACAGGCCTACACGGGTTTGTTGGTTCCTTCTGAGGCTCTGTTCCAACTTCAGAGCTTATCATGAAATGAACTGAGCTGGAGCGGATGCTACTGCAGAGAGAGACGATAGCCAGAGGAAGAGAAGTGATTCATCTGAATCAGTGGCATCCTTAATTGGCACATAAGCAGGAGAAAGAGGTCTGAACAAGTTTAAAATTCTGGTTTGAGCCCTGGCTCTGGCACTAGCTTTTAAAGTGGTGTCTTAGGTCTATTGTTTGCCCTCTGTCAGAAGGGCTGAAATCTGTTGTCTTGACTCTTCCAGCTTCTAGAGCTGCACAGTCCTGTACCCCTGGGCTCCTGGTCCCCTCCTCCCCTTTCAAAGCCAGCACGTGGCCTCTTGCTTCAGTCATCACATCATCTTCTCCTGTGGTCACATGTCCCTCTGATTCCCTCTTAGAAGGACGCTCACGAGTACATTTCAGGCCCAGCCCGATAACACAGGATAATCTCCCCTTCTCAAGATCCCCAACTAATCATGGTTTCAAAGTCCTCTTCTGCCGTATTAGGGGACATGCACAGGTTTCAGGATTTAGAGGTGGCAATCTTCGGAGCCTACCATAAGTAACCACCAACTTTTCTGAGCTTCAGTTTACTTAAAATTGGGATAATGGTGCTTACCTGATAGGGTTGTTAATATGAGTTATGTAAATGAAACTATGCACTTGAAAGCATCTAGCATGAGGTCTGGAAAAGGGGAAGTGAGCAATAAACACTACTTGGATTTTGGGAATCCTCTTGTGTGGCCTACGTGAACGTGCCTCCTGGGTAAACCCTCCTACAGTGCTGCTTCTTTAGGGGTTGGCCCATCTCCACCTGCTTCCGCTGGGGAAAGCCTCTCTCGGGGTCAAGAAGAGCCTTCAATTTCCAACACGCAACCCATGTGACTCTATGACAAACCAGACTCGTCTTTCTCTGGGTCTTATGTGAAATGGATCTTGTACTTTCATTTTACCAAATAGGAATTGCTTTACTCTTAACTGCTCTTTCAACCTTTAGGGAAAAGTAGTGCTATTTATTTTTTTTTATTCTCAGAACCTTTTTAATATGAATCTGCCAGCAGATACCCATGGCTTCAAATAACTCTCTAACATCAGATCTTCTTCTTTGAATAGTCTCTCTCTCTTTCTCTGTCTCTCTCTCTGTCTCTCTCTCTGTCTCTCTCTCTGTTTCTCTCTCTGTCTCTCTCTCTGTCTCTCTCTGGAATAAATCTTCATTCCCTTCATTTATTCTTGATTCATTCCAGTAGACACACTTTTCGTACTGCATTCTTTAATCAGAATTGTGCTGTTGACCTATTTTAATTAGATCGCTGCTTAGAAATGTAGTCAGCACATTATATAACCTGTTTTCTTCTTCCAGCTGGGATTTTAGCAAATGCTGTCTGTCTGTCAAGGTTGACAAGTCAGCTGTGAGCCTCATTGCACCAGGTCTCCAGGAGCAATATCAGGTGTGGAGAATTTTCACAGAGAATTTCTCAGGACTCGGATCCACTCAGTGGTCTGGCTAATGCAGGAGGCTAATGCAGGAAGGGGGGGGAGAAGCTGTCAGAAGAGCCCCCACTTGGTGGCCCCACCAAGCTGTGCTGGCCGCTGTGTTCTAACTAACGTGCAACCTTGGACAAGCAACTCAGCTTCTTTTGTCTCAGTTTCCACATCAGTAAATGCAGGGAAATTCACTTTCCCCAATACTGCTGTGAAAATTAAACTAAATAACATACACATAGTGCCTGGCACAGTTCCAGAGATGCCTATGTATGGACACGCATCTATTTATTTATCTACTTATCTACATATTTATCTACATTTAGACCTATATATACCTATCCAGATATACGTCTAGGTCTCAGCATAGGTATAGCTATATATAGATACAGATGCAGATAGATAGAGAAAGACATAGAGAAAGAAATAAAGACAGAGAAAGAGGTAGAGATAGAGAGATGGAGGTAGAAATAGACAGAGAGATAGAGAGCGCGCACACGTGAGAGAGAGAAGTAGCTGTGGCCATGGCTATAGATGTTTGCTCTCTCCCATCCTAAGAGTAGGTAAATCATCACAGGACATAGTAATATACTCATCAACCATGTATTTACTTGGTCAGTCCATAACCATTTATTGAGCGTTTATTGTGACCTAGACTCACTCTCAGGGATGTAAAGATGGGGCCACGGTCTGGCCCCCCCTTTCTTGCCAGCCCTGCTACTTGTCCGGTGTGGCCCGTGCTGTCAGAGCCCTGCCCATACCTCTGGTCTCACTTCCAACCGCCAGCATCTGTATTTCTTTTCCCGACTGACGTCCCTTGTGCTGGAACCCTCTTCGCTGATGACATGGAAGACAAAGTCTGTGTACCTGAGAGTAGCTCCCAGCTGATGATGGTCGGGAGCTGGTGTATCAACCCCAGCAGTCCTGGGCCTCCCCTTGAGTGTGAGAGCTCCCAGGTGCGTCCCTCAGGAGCTCGAGGGGTGACTTCCCCTATGGGAGGAGCTGTGTTAGGCACACTGGTGATGTGTGGACGACACTCTCTGTATCACCCGCCTTGCCTTCCCTGTCTGCCTTCTCCACTCCCCCACGATTGTTTTCTTTGCCTCCCACATAAACTGCTGGCTGTCAGATGCTGCTGCAGGGTCTGCCATGGGCCCCTTCTCACTGGTTGACCCTCTGTGACAGTCGGCCACTCAGATACCAGTGTGCTAAGGGAAGGTGGAGCCACCGACTGGAAGGGCCCCTGAGACACCTGTGGGCCGGGCCACCCGGTGCCCCTGGCCGGCTCACCTCACTACTGCTCTGTGAGAGAGAAACTGAGATGTGTAATTGCGTCTGTTTGCTACAGCAGCCTAACCTTTAATTCTAATTAGCATGCACTCCAGGAACTCTCATTGAAATGTGGAGAAAAATATAATGCCAACAGTTAGTATCCAATAAATGCTAAAAGTGTGTACAGGTTCTTTCTTTCACACATTCCCTCAGATAATGCCCTAGCTCCATGAGATGGGTGACTAGCTCCCCTTCACAAATGCCTGTCCGCTAAGCCCTTGCCAGCAGGCTTCTTTCAGTCCCTGAATGTACCCGAATGGACCGGCTTTCCTTGGGCTTCAGGTTTTCTATCTGCCTGAACCTTCTTCGGCCACTACCAGCCCACCTTCCCTGTCCCAGCCCAAGCTGACCTCAGGGATCCTCGGGTCTCAGCACACAGCCCTCCAAGAGCCTTCCTCATCCCCACATGACGTCTGCCCTCCTCGGACTTCAGAAAGCACGCTCTGTAAGCTTCTTGCACTTGTCTTTCCTGTCCGATGGATTACCTCTGTCTTGCTCACTGCCTGGTAGACAATAAATGCTCAAAACATATTTTTTTTCAGTGACTAAAGCTCAGAGAGATAAAGAGATTTAGTTAAGTCACAACAGGTGAAAAGCAGAGAATGCGACCTGGCTACCTGTAGATCCAGGACTCAATTTCATTTCCCGCTTCCCACTGACTCCCAAATAGGGCAGGATTTTCCCGGAGCAGACGGCCTCCCATCCCATTTCCTTCCCTCTCTCTCATGGCGCTGACCATATCTGCCCCAAAGGTACTGTGTGTGCCTGTGTCTTAGTTCCTCTGCTAGATGTGAGCCCCTTGGGCCAGGGGCGGTGTCTTTTATATCCTCCTACCCCAGGGCAGGTGCTCAGTAAATGCAGGGAGGGATAGAGGGAAAGACGTGAGTGAGAAAGGGAGGGACGGAGGGGAGGGAGGGGTTAACGAGGGACATTAGTTCCCTAGGTACCATTTCTCCAAATTAATGAATTCTCCCATTCTAGGTTTTTCATGCTCATCCTCGCTTTAACAAACGGTGATGTTGCTGTCAGGCCCGCACAGTGAGGGGGGAAGGCTTTGAAGCTGACAGTTGCAGGTTCCCGTCTTGGCTGTGCCACTCCCAGAGGTATGCCCTCGGCAAAGGTTCGCGCTCTCTGAGCCTCAGCGTTCACACTAGTACAAAGGAACCTCACAGGGATGAGAGACTCCCAAGAGGGCCTGTAAGCGCGTGACAGCATCGTATCAGAGCCCTGGGATGGGCCCTGTGTCTGTCATTCACAAACGGGGCACATTGGGGAAAGCCCTTCTCTTAGAGCCACAATGAAACAAAAGGGTGAGATTCTGATCTCTAACTGAACTCCAGGCAACTCTGCTAAACACTCGGTGGCACTGTGAGCTGGCAGAGCGGCCTCAGCCACACCCACCATCTCAGTCCTCACCTCCCCACGGGAAGGGCGCCAACATCCTTCCCAGGCAGGGGACCTTCTTGTCCTTCTTGACCCAGGACTTTGTCAGGTTCAGCAGTGAAAGGTCTCACTTCCTGGTGAAGCCCTAGTCCCCCAAAGCCTCCAGCCTGAAGGCATAGGTGACGCCCTGTAGAGTTTCTGAATCAATGAAGGAATGTCCAAACAGGCATAAGACAAGATGCTTCCCTCTGAGTGTGAACCTGGTCAATTCTAAACTTTATAAGGAACTCTCTGGGACTAATACTGGGCTGGAGTCAGCCATACCCAAGCCCAGTTAAAGAATGCAGTTGTGTGATCCCAGGAGAATCACAAAGTCCTCTGTACATCGGGAATTATGAGTTGACTGTACCTGCCTTTCTCAGAGGTTGATGCTTGAGGATCAGATACATGGGGAAATGCTTTGCAAACAGCAGAGGCTACAGAAATGGTTGTGCTGATGACTGATGGTTTCACATAACTCACGAAACACCTTTACGGGAGAGTTAGGTGTGAGATTTCAGCTCTGCATGTTCGTTCGTTTTTACATTATTGACTTTTGTTTAGGGAATGTGAGCTAAGCTGAATAAGGTTAACCAGGAAACAACAGAAGCCTGGTGACAGATATACTAATCCGGGAGAGAGGAAAAATCTAAATCTGAATGAGGAGGAAAGTGCAGTTAATGAAAAGTCTGCAGGTTATTTATTCTGGCGGTCAAGGTGGCTGATCTAAGGACCAGGGCCCGACTCTGCCTTAGAGCAAGGGTACATGCCAGTCTGTGACACACACTGGGAATGCCCTCTCTTTATTTACATAGCCAAAATGCAGCATAGGGCTCAATTGTCCTCTAACCTGAAAAGACTCGCTGATGTTATCCTAGAATCACTGAGTAAAATCTGAACAGGCCTTAGGATACCACCTGGAGCAGATATGTGCTGCCATTTCCCCCTCTTATGGTGCTCACAGAAAATTGTTGGCCTGCTAAATTTAGATAGAGCCTCTGAATCCTTCTCAACACACCAACGTTTTATTTTTTACATGAGCAAGGGAGACCCAGTAAGTTTATGTGACAATCCAGCATAGTTTTCTCCTGTGTAAGCTTTGTGGAAAAAAAAGGATCCAAGAAAACAATTTTAAATAAGAATAATATATATTTATTTAATTGTAGTACTATATAGTTAGTCAAATTTTAAAAAATTATAGGCAAAAAAAATTAACTCTTCATCATTCCAAAATTGTCCCTAATCTTCGTGAACATACAAATTTCTATTTTATCTAGTTGTAATCAGCATGTAGTTTTTATTCTCCCTCCTGTCTGCTTTACTCACCATCACTCAGTGCATGCAATTGTGTGTTTCCTCTAGAGAATTTTTATTTTAATGGCTGTATATTGGTTCATTACTTTGCTGAACCAAATTTTCTCTGTGGTTATCGTTGCTAAAATCTTCTGTTGTAAATTGCATAGCTTGTGAACAACTTTGTACGATGGCTTCTGTGTTAGTTTGCTAGGGCTGCCATAACAAAGTCCCATAGATTGGGAGGCTTAAACAACAGAAATTGATTTTCTCATAGCTTTGGAACCTGGAAGTCCAAGGTCAAGATGTTGGCAAGTTCGGTTTCTTCTGAGCCCTCTCTCCTTGGCTTGAAGATGGTCGTCTCCTTCCTGTCTCTTCCCTCTGTACCCATTACTGTCCTAATCTCCTCTCAGAAGGACACCAGTCACATTAAGGTCCCCACTTTAACATAATGGCCTCTTTAGAGACCCCATCTCCCAATGTGGTCATATTCTGAGGTACTGGGGGATTGCACTTCAACATATGAATTTTGGGGGAATAACAATTCAACCCACAGCAGCTTCTTTTTCATTTGGGGCATTTAGACCTGGAGCAGATGTCATGTGTTTCCTGTCTTGCAGCCTCTTGCCCTCTACCCATGGTGCCTCTGTGATGTGACTGGAATATAGGGAAATTGATACCCAGTGGGCAGCGCTTACAGAAGGAGTGATGGGAGATGGGGCAGTGCTAGCAAAGAAACCCTTCTTTTTCCCTCCCCAGTAAGCGGTTCCCATCTGCAGTGTCTGGAAATCAATCCAGCTGCACTTTTTTTGTGAAAATATAGCTGCCTCAGTAATGTGCCACTTTGCACTTCCCTCTCCATCTTTCTTACCTTATTTCCCACGTTCTTGCTGTATTATTAACCGTGTGTTTCTGATGCTTTGACATCTGGGAGCTTGTTGACCCTGGATGGTCGGCCAATTTCTAGACATACAAGTAAATGACTCATCTGTAGTGAACATGTCTTTCATATGCAAACCAACCAATCCTGAGCCCACACGCACCCCCTTCTCCACTCTGTTGGATTCTTACACTCAAGTCCATTATCCACCTGCCAGAATCGCCCCAGGGCCCGGTGCTAGACAAGCAGAGGCAGCCCTGATGCCCCAGAGCCCAGGGAAATTATTCAGACTAGCCAATCCTAAACCTGCATACCCTACCTCACCTGCTCCTTCCCATAGAAACCACAATAAAGACTTCTGTCCCCACGTCCCCCCACTCCTTCTGTATCCTGACCAACACTGGTGCTTCCCTGTGTGGCCCTACATTGCATGGTGTGGTCACCCCTGCCCCCCACCTTCTTGGGAACTGTGAGTAACAAACCATGGCAGTCATCTCCTCATCCGTTGGCCTCACCATACCTGAATAATAATAAAACTTACATTTTCAAACACCTGCCTCTCACTATTCTGGTATTCTTATCCCCCATAAACCATTTGCCCTCAGGCTGTACCTCAGCTGTTTTTCTAGGAAGACTGAGCTTAGGCATTACCCAAAGGAAAGAGGACATAGTTTCCTTGCTGGCCTACTAAGTGCCAAGCAATGTACTCAGACCTTTATTGGTTTAATTTCATTTGAAGCAATCCCAAGTAACATAAACCAAAGAAAATAGTTTTACAGATCTGGTTGCATATCGCCTTTCTCCAGGATAATTGAGCGATATAAGATTGTGTTTCTTTCCATTCTTGACAACCTTTGTTGCTGTTTATCCAATAGGTGTTCAGTGTTCAATCGGAAATTAGAAGTTACTTTTATTTAATGTTACCTTAATTGCTAATGAAGCTATGCACTTTAAATAGGATTTATTTTGTTTGTTTGTTTGTTTTACTGCCCACATGACACATCAGGCATTCACTTCTGCCCCAACCTCAGGCCTTGGGACACGGCACTCTTATGGGGACTTACCTTGCTGGTGTACTGGAGTCAGGCTCTAGGCACTGGCCTCCCAGAAATAGTAGGGGCCCAAATCCTGACCTTTGTGCAGCCAGAATGTCATGCCTGAGTGTCTCTGATCCTGGGACCTGCCCCCCAGCCTCCAGGCCCTTTAGCAAGGTGAAGCTGATAGAATCTCACCACCTGCTCCACCTGAGTGCCTCATTCAGGACCAGGATCTCCTTTACCCACCACTGACTTCATCCTTAACCTGGGATGTGAGCACCTACACCTGGGGTCCTTTGAGCTCCCCCCCTCCTGAAAAATAATGCTGTCAGTAAAACGCTTTGAGATTCTTCCAAGAATCCTAGATTTTCGGCACAAGGTGTTATTATTTAGTTGATGAGAAACAAATATCCACCTAATAACCATAATTATATTGTCAAAACTCCTTAAAATATCCACTCTGCTGGGACCACAGGGATGTCAGGAGTTGTATGACTTGTAAATTGGAACATTACGGTGAAATTAAAAAACAAAAGTTACGTTACCAAGTAATTCATTGGAATCATCTGATATTTCAGCGATAACCACCAAGCAATTTCAGGAACATGCAATTATTTGTTCACTTGCTACTCTATGGTGCGTTACTCAGTAGCTGCGTGGTTGACTGGGCTTTTGTAAATGGAAGAATCGTGAATAACAAGTCATTAACAGATCAAAGTCTAGTGGGACTTCAACTTGCTTTGTCTGGATCCTCTCCTGCCTTTGGAATCAAAAAACTCAACTTGACAACTGGCCCTCTGCACGTCTGATGGCTGAGGCCGCTGGAGTGTGCCAGGCACATAACGGAGGCTCAGTAACACTGATGGGTGAGTGGTTCCCTTGTTATCTGATGTCGCAAGCCTCTGTTTTTGTACGTTTACCTCTGTTGCTGAAATCCCACTTTTCCTTCTGGCAAACCTTTAGTTATCCATCAAATCAGTCCAAGCGTGACCTCATCTGCAAAGCCCTTTCTTACCTCCCAGGCAGATTTCAGTGTCCATTCCACAGTGCACTGCTATCCCGGATACACCCCTCGCTTTAACTGAAGAGAAGTTGACCGCTCCCATTCCGTTTCCTTACCGTACAGGAAGCTCTCTGAGGGCAGACATCACCTGCCTGCCTGCCTTCTTTCCTGTCTCCCATGAACAGATATTGACTAAGGCCCTTCATGGGTCAGGCGCTGTACTGGTCTCTGGGGATAGTGGCAAACAAGCTAGACTTGGCTCCCGCCCTCATGGACTTCTGGTTTAATGAAATGTTATTGGACATTGCAGTGTGAATTCCTGGTACAGACTCTGCTTGGTTAAGTCAATATTTGAGGAAGGACTGATAGAAAGATGGAAGAAAGGATGGTTGGGAGGGAGGAGGAAGGGGCAGGAGGCCTTGGAAGGATCTGTGCAGTGATGCTGGCAGAACACGACATTTTACTTCACGTTCTGCAGGTGGTTATATGGTGGCAGAACGAGGACCAATGGCTGAGAGTTACAGGAAAGCAAATATGCCCATTGTTCTGTATCAAGGAATATAGAAACAAGAAGCTGAATAGTATCCCATTGAAGATGTAAATGCTAGAAGGTTGCTTATGCTAATGCCTGTCCATAGCAGGTTCCAGAAGAAAGGAAAAGATGGAGGAGAAAGTGAGTCCCAGAATGTGATTGTAAAGCTAGTGCAGCAAGAACTTAGAAGTACGTAAAAAAACAACTCTAGTTTTTAGTTTACTTCATGTTCACTTAGTAAGGAAGACAACTCAATCGGCACAGGCATCCCTGTGGTCTCTGCCTGCCTTGAGAGTTTCTGGCCATTGTCCAGGGAGGTGACGTGACTACAACACTGAAATCACAGGCATCTTACGACAATAACTGACTAAGAGTAAAGACTCAACGAGATTTCCCAAGGTCAACGTGGGGATCCTGCTGCCTCTGAAGCTGCACTTCTCCCACAGCCAGTCCCCTGGGTTCCAGGCTACGGGAGCCATGACGCAGGACGCCACAGCATTAAACCCGCCCAGAGGCTACACAGCTGTCAATCAAGACACCCTGAGCAGCTTTACAGGAAGTTTCATATCACTGCTTTGCTTGTCTTTTCACACACGGCCTGATTCTAGCCCAGTCAGAGCAGTGATCCTGCTGTCATATTTGCCCATCTTCAGCTTCAGCATGCACACAGGATGGCTCCTTTAAGAGCTCCAACTGTGCGTCCCCTCCCCGCCCCCCACCAAATTCATATGTTGAATTTCTAACCCTGGCACCTCAGAATGTGGCTGTATTTTGAGATAGGATCTTCAAAAGTAATTAAAATTAAATGAGGTCACTGGGGTGGGCCCTGATCCAATGTGACTAGTGTCTTTATAAGAAGAGGTTAGGACGCAGACATACCCGGAGGAAAGGTCATGTGAGGACACATCTCCAAGCCAAGGAGAAAAGCCTCAGAAGAAACCCGACGTGCCACCATCATAGACTTCTCTCCTCCAGAACTGTGAGGAAATGCATTTCTATTGTTTAAACTGCCCAGTTTGTGCTATTTTGTAACTGCAGCCCTGGCAGATTAACACAGGCAGCGGTGCTGTGTTAACCTGTGTTAACACAGGAACACACTTAGTCATCGAGCATACGTGTCCCCTATTATCTGCTTCACTGGAAATCCCTTGCTATTGGATTTTCATTAATGACTTCATTTGAAAACACTACCACTTCTTGCCAAAGGTTGTACCAGGAATCAGCTATGACCAATTCCCAAGAGAAATACGGTTTCTAGAAAACAGGCGCAGGGATTGCCTCCTTCTCTGGCCTGTAGAGTCTCCTTGTGTTCTAACACGTCTTTCTGGTACTCAGTTCCTATTGACGTGTTTATCTCCCCCACTGGACCACGGCTACCTATAATGCAAGTGTTCTGCTTTTACTATCCTGGTGTGTGCTATATCACACACACACACACACACACACACACACACACTACAGAGTTCCCACTGCAATAAACATTGGCTGAATGGATGAATGTCCACCAAACAAGTTCCTGAGAATAATTTATTTTCCAGTGATCATCTTCTTCCATGAGAGAGAAAGGAAAAAAGGCCAGGGCCCACAAATCTACCTGTAGTCTGGATTCCTGGACTGGAAGCAAGTTTTCTCTATATCTGAATCAGTTGGTCTTTGGTTTTCGCTGTGCTTTGTGTCGTGCCCGTCAGTCCCCTCTAAGACTGGATGAGCTCTGTGTAGACTCCATTTTAAAAGGGAGCCTCTGAGACGTTTAAGGAGGAGCTAGCCTGAGACCAGACCTTGATGTGTGGTGGTCGCAGCCCAGTACTCTGTCCCCACCAGCCTCCCCAAAACAGCGTCTCTCATTTCTGTCTCTCTTGTTGCTGTAATGTCTGAGTCTGTTCCCGCTGCTATAACAAAAACGCCACCAATTGGGGAGGTTATACACCAGAAACACTTGTTTCTCACAGTTCTGCAGGCTGAGAAGTCCAAGAAAATGGCTCCAGCAGCTTCAGTGTCTGGTGAGGGAAGATCCACTTCCTGGTTCATAGATGGCCAACTTCTCACTCTGTCCCCGTGTGGCAGAAGGGGCGAGGGAGCTCTCTGGGGTCCCTTTTACAAGGACACTCATCCCATTCCTGAGGGCTCCCCCCTCATGACCTAATCACCCCCCAAAGGCCCCGCCTCCTAAGACTGTCACATTAGGCGTGAGGTTTCCACGTACCAATGCTGAGGGATACAAACCGCACAGTCATCTGGGGCTGGACCGCTGACGGCCGGCGCTTGCTCCAGTCCAGCTCAGAGAGCCCTGCCATGCACATCTGTTTCTGCTCAAAACCCTCAGTGGGTCTCCCAACAATTGTTTTCAAAACAATGTCTGAAATCAAAACCATGCTTCGCACAGTAGCTTCCATTTTATTTTAGTTACAATGCATAATTTATCTTGCAATTTTCAACAGCGTTAGAGGTAGACATGCCATTTTAATGTTTGTGGGTATAAAGGAGGTTAAAAAAGCCAGTCCTGTTTCACAAAGTTCCCATTTCTTGGGATGCCTCCCAGCCCATACGACCTCGTTTCTGCCTTCCTGTCTCAGCCTCAGCCAGGACACTCACGTTCCCCAAGCCCGTGCATGCCGTTCCCTCTACCTGGAACGCCCTTCCACCCCTCTCTCTTTGGTCAATCCTGGTTATTCTTCAAGGCATTACCCTCATCACCCGAGCAAAGCTTGCCAGGTTTCTCTACCAGCATCTCTATCGTGTCCCTGTGATACGACCAGGTTTGGTCTTTGCTTCTCCAGCTGTGCCGCCCGCCAGGCCTCGTACAGAATCAAATACAGGGTGGGCTCTCCATGGTTGTTTGGTGCATGGAGGCCCGGGAGCCAGAGTGAATGGGGGACACATTGGAGCTGAGCGTCCCCCTGGCACTCCTTGAACCATGCAGTTCCACTTGCCTCACAAGTCTTCTGAGGCCTCTGGAAGTTCCCTGACCCGTGTTTTATCTTCCAGGCGGGATGGCCCATCAGGGACTCCCTGTTGTGAGACATATGCCTAATTCACTTACGTCAGCTCAAATGACTTCCCTGGGCGTGCTCCGCTCACCGAGCCTTTGTGCTTGCTGTTTGCTTGCCACGTCTATCAATAGTGTCTGTGATTTAATCAAGATATATGGGCTATAAAAGAATTTACAGTATTGGCGCGTGTATGTGCTGGGTACAGAGCAGAGCCATCAATCGTGCCTGAAAACTTGTCAACACGGTGAAATGACCAGAGGTCTTATTTTCACAACTTTGTAATTCTCTTTGAACAACCATCAGAAAAGTGCTCCATCCAGAAAATATGTTTCTCTTCTAATGTCAACTCCAACTACTACTATCTACATAATAAAATTCACCAACCAGGTGCCCTCGGGAACAATCCCTGCTAGTGTGGACCCAAGCAATGGGACACAGGGAAATGGAAGGGATGGAGACAACATCGGATGGAAGCGGGAGTAGCACAGTCATGACACAGAAAGCACAGTCTGTCATATGCAAATGGATAAGTCGTAGCTGCATATTTTGTGTACTTTGTGTACTCCATGGCGATCATGTTCCTGGATCTGGTCTTCCACGCTTGACCCAGAGACTCCACTGTTGGGGTTCCTTTCAACGTGAGGAACTTCCGAATGGTGCAGTACAAAACAGTGGACGAAGAGATATGGTTTGGATTCAGAGATGACCTTGGGCAAGTGACTCAAACTCCCTGACCTTCAGTGTTTTCATCTATTAAATTTGGCTCATCATAGCACTTATCTCCTAGAGCCGCCATGGGAATCTAGAAGAATACTTCCGGGAAACACAAAACGAAGGGCCTGGCATGTAGTCAACACATTGTGATCATAACCCACGTGTGTAGATGCAATAAACAACAAAACAATTGTTTATAGTAGGAGAAAGATCAACAATGTCCTATAGTGGTTCTCGGTAATGGTCAAACTATAATTAGTAAGTTAAAAAAGACTTTCCGGATGAAAAGTAGAATATGCAAGATTCTGCAGACAAGCAGACCTGAGTCCCAGACTCGCTACATTCTAGTTTTGCAAACGTCTTCCCACCTGTAGACTTAATCTTTCAAATGGTGTAATACACTTCTCCTCATGGGCTTCCTGTGAGAATTAGAGTAATGACATACAGAAAGCGCTGGGCTTCACGGCTGGCACATGCTCAGTAACGGGCTGTTGGGAGCACTATGCATCCTATTAATATATTAATAATATTGGTTTTTGCTAAAGGCACAGAAGGAAGAACACTGCACGAAAAGGAGACCCCGAGTTGGAATCCCGCTACTTTTGCTACTACAGTTAGATAATTATTTAATGTTTTAGCGTCTTCAATTTCCTTGAGGAAAAGCCAACATAAGAGTGAGCTATTGGGTCTGCTGCTGTGGGCATCTGTGGCTGCGTCCTGCCTGGGCACTTCTGAAGGGTGCACAGAATATCCCTTCTCACCCAAAGACCAACTAGGAGAAACAGGATCCCCCACTGTAGAGAGCTGCGCCTCTGGGCATTGACACCCTGGATTTCCAGGTTGCCCATGGGAGCTCGCTGAGTAGAACCACCCCAGCCTCGGGGCATCAGAGTCCACGAGAAAGATGCATGACATGAGTTGACAGAAGCACCAGCAGGAGGGGCATTCATTCTGTATGGCACCATCCCCCTCCCCGGGGCCGGGACGAGGGACGAGGGCAGGAGGACGTGACCAGAGCACAAGGGGGTCTGACCCTTTCTATGGAGCAAGGAATCTTGAATTGACTCAATGGGTTAGAACCAAAATGTTCCCTCCCAGTTCTACAAATTTGGTTTGTCTTACCCTGAGTGCTTACAGCAACGAAGACCAGGTGTTAGGCGAAAATGTCTTTCAATCAAGAATGTGATGACAGATTTCTGAAAACATCTGGATGCTTGATGAAATTTATATTCAGTTTGCTCGCCTTCACAGACACAGTTACATACATATACAGAGAGAAAGAGAATGGGATGGAAGACAGAGGGAGAGAGAGAACCCCTGAGTAATATCAACTAGGGATGCTTGTGTCCCCCTAAAATCCATATGTTGAAGCCCTAATCCCCAATGCAATGGTATTTGGCGGTGGGGTCTTTGGGAGGCAATTAAGTTGATATGAGGGAACTGGGGCTCTTGGAAGAGGATGAAAGAGACCAGCCAGTGTTCCCTCTCTCCCCACACCATGTGGGGACACAAAAACAGGTGGTCATCAGTAAACCAGGAAGAGGCATTCCCTAAGAAGCCGACCATACTGGTACCCTGAGCTCAGACTCCAGCCTCTGGAACTGTGAGAAATAGGTATTTGTTGCTTAAGCCCCCCAGTCTATGGTATTCTGTTACGGCGCCTGAACTGACTGGGGCAGGGGAAGCCCAACCTCCACCTGCCTCCTCCCACCTGGCAGAGTGGAACTCCCGCTTTTAGGCTGGTGGCGGGAGGAAGCCCCATGTTACAGACGCTGTGGTATAAGGGTCGGGAGAAGAGACGTCTGTCTATTTATTGATCTTCAACTAAATCATCATCCAAAGGTCTTTGAAGTCTCTCATTTCAAAGCTTTGAGAAACCCTCTCTGTTAGAATAGGCGCACAATTGATTTCACCTTCGGAGCAGTCTGAACTTTTGTCGTAGGAATATCCCCTTTCAGGTGAGAAAAGAGGAGCGCTGCCCTTCAACTCACCCCTTCCTTTCTCGCTGCCCAGATCTACGCACACTTAGAGCAAAGACCTTCTTCTCCAGTTGAGAATTTTAAGCTGCTCTTGATCCTGGAAACTTGCTGACTCTTCATGAAAAGTTGCTTGTATCATGAGCAGAGCTAAGTGTCTGCAACTTGCATTTCCTAGAGAAAGGTTTCTTTCTTTGTGTATATTAGAATTTAACATTTTTCATTTGTTCTATGGTATGTGTATATGGGGTCCGTGTGATCATTTTCTCACTGATTATCAGGAACTAA
This sequence comes from Rhinolophus sinicus, assembly GCF_036562045.2. Taxonomy (NCBI): domain Eukaryota; kingdom Metazoa; phylum Chordata; class Mammalia; order Chiroptera; family Rhinolophidae; genus Rhinolophus; species Rhinolophus sinicus. Next base: position 4,840,801 of record NC_133761.1, on the reverse strand, counting down.
GACCCTGGAGCTTCAGAGATGACATGGGATCCTGACCACCATCTCGGGCTGTAAGAGAACCTACAGTTAACCCATAGCAGATTGCCAATGTCCCACACATAGTAAAACAGACTCAGGCAATCCGAGAACACGCTCACCGGCCGAGCATTGTGCGTGGTGTTTGGACATTCTGTTCTGATGGGATTGTCCTGCTGGCAGACACAGCACAAGGCCAAGGCATATGAGACATGGAGGGCACCTCTAGGGAGTACTGGGCTTTCTCTGTAAAGAGCAAATCTGAAATCAGAGGGGACGCCTCCGCAGTTAGGACACAGAGGGGACTCTGTGCCATAGAGGGAGAGGTACTCAGCGTCTCACCCGGCTGTTGTGGACAGGAAGGCTGACATCTGCTTAGTGAAAGGGCCCAGGAATGTCCACAGGCCACTGAAGCTGGGGCCAGTCCCTGGGGAGATGTTCTTCCTGCAGAATATGAAGGTGGGTTGATCCTCTTTTCAGAAAGGCAGTTACCCAGAAAGGTCGGTGCTTCCCGAGTTAAGTACCCAGTAGAGACATGTCCAGTGAAAACCTAGGTAAGTGAGAGGTTCCACCCCAGCATGGGATGGGATAGCGCTCCACTGGGAACCCCCAGGCGGCCTCACACATACAGGAGGGAAGGACCCAGGATGGCAGACGGGGCAGGGGAACCCGGCGGTCACCCCAGCGGGGCTCACAGGCAGGCAGCCGTGATTAGGATTTCCTTCTTTTCTTTCAAAGTACTTACCAGTCCCACTCCTTTCATTTGCACACTGACCTCTCCTTAGGAAGCTGCCAGAATACTGAGGGCCAGGGTCTTCCACTGCAGGCCGATGTGTGGTGTGTTAGCCTTTTAGTTGAAAAGGGAATAGTTAATGAAACCCGTATCTCCGTAAACATAAGTCATCTTTTTCATCCTTCCCATCTTCCTCTATGCCATTTAATAGAGAAATTGAATCTGAGATAAGCTTTTAATTAAAAATCTCATAATAATATACAAAATCCAGGAGATGAAGAAATTAAATACTAAATATGGATTTCCCCCCTTTCTCCCTTCCTCTCCACGTTTCCTGCTTTTGGGCATGTACAAAGTTTATGAGAATAAGAAGAAACAGAGGAACTTTTAGCTCATAAAGGTCAATGCTGGGGAGGGTTAGTGTTGTGGGGTGAATGTCTCATGACCTTTGAACTCCAGTCCAGGACCAGGCCCAACTGAGGGGTAAAGAGGCAGACCTGCCGCTTATTCTCGGGGATCATCCACCATCCCAAAGCCCACCCACACCTCCCACCACACCCACCTGGCCTAGGTGTCCTCTTGGGAAGTTGGTGCAGCACCCTGCTCTGCTTACCATTTTCATGGTCATCCCCACCCAGCTAGCAATACCCAAGACCGCTCTGAAGGCAAAATCTGCCCCTTCTAGCGCTCCCTTCCCAGCCCCAAGCACATTCCACAGTAAGCTTTCAACTAGCATGTGTTGCATGAATGGAATGCATGCACGAATGAATGCAACATATCTGGGTAGGTAAACCTAAGTGCACCAAAGGCCGAGAGCAGGAGTTGGCAAACTTGCACTGCGGAAGGCCAGATAGTAAATATTTCAGGCTTTGCAAGCCATATGGTGTGTGCCGTAGACACTGCATGTGTGGGTGGGTGTGCTGGGTCTCCATGGCACCGTTTACAAAACTGGCTGTGAGTCAGGTTTGGTCCAAGGGCTATAGTTTACCGACCCTGAGGCCTAAAGAATTGCCTTTTTAATTTGGACGAAGGATCAAGTTTGGTTATTTGTGTTTTATGTTTTTTAGAGTGACAACCAGTTGTTTTGCTGACTTATATCAGGTCTGCAAGGAGTACTGGGTAGAGGGCTACTTTACTTAATCCTCTGGAAAATGAGGATGAGATCCGTCCACTTCACATTTCTTGATTCAGCCTCTCACCCTCCCACCTGAAGAGCAGTGCCCTTCTGTGCGGAACCAAAACTGAGACCAGCTTGCCGTGCAGACTTGACGTTGGTTCACCCGCCCAGCTCTTAACTTTCTCCTTGGCTCAGGAAGCAACCCTAGGCCAGGGCCCCAGCTCAGAGAAACCTAATTTCCCTTTGGGCTCGTTAGCGCAGGCCCAGCCCACTCTCACTGGCCAGGTGGCTCAGGTGGCTGTAGTCAAGAGGGACTGACAGGAAAGAAAACTCGCTGGTAGAGCAGTGGACGCCCCCGATGTTCTTGGGGTAGGTGAGGCAATCTGTCCACGCTCCTTCCTCGCCGTCCTCCTGTCGTCCCCTGTTAGAACACCTCATCTGCCTGGAAGACGCACTGACGAGCGAAGTGACGTGACGGCTGCTAGGCAAGGTCCCTTGGCTTCCCTGAGAGCGTGGCAAGAAGCTTAACAGGCTCACAGATCGTACCTTCTCGTCCAACTGTTCCCAACAGATTGGCTCCTTAGGTGGAAGGATTTCGCGGCAGGCGGCACGGGACAGACAGACGCCTCCCCGTTTTAGTGCCAACAACTTCAGTCGAAACCCTGCATTCTCATCAAACACTTGTCACTTCGCACGTTTTTCATGGGGCCTTTTCACCTACCCTACTGTTTCCCAGATCCGGACCAGTGCAGATGGGTGAAGTTGTCACCTGTCCGAGGTGAAATGAGGAAAAGAGGCATCTGAGAGCACTCTCTTCTTACCACCGTAAGTGCAGCCTCCATTGTTCCTATTTCTCAGAGCGCGTACCAAAATCTTAAGGATAGAATGATGTGTATGTCTCCCTAGAAGCCTGTCTTTTCCATGAGGAAAGGACCATGTTTATGTTGTTCACCTCTGAACGCCCAGCGTGAGGGATAAGTTTCAAAATATGCCCCAGCTGGCAAGGCACAGGGGGTCCCCGCCACTCAGAGCTGATGATGGTCACACATTGTACCAGTGGGTCTGTGCTGATGGTCGGCCTGCCAAAGTCAGGTGCGGGGCCAGAGGGAGGCGAAACTGTCCGTCAGCATTTTTGGGAGGGATGAATGGATGCCGTGTGTTCTTCATAAAGCTAATTAAGGTTAGTCAATTTAAAGAATTGAGTTTTGTTCTAAATGTACGTCCTCTGCATTTTCTGATGTGGGAAATCACTTCAAAAAAATTATGGTGGAAGTAGAGAGGTTTTTATTTTATTTTATTAATTTAACATCTTAATTAGAAACGTTTTTAAAAAAAATTGGAAAACTATGTTAGTCCAAAATTATTTTGAAATATTGAAAGTTTACCAAAGCCAGGATTTAAGGAAACTCTGTCCTACATTATCCTTATTATTAGAATAATTATCATTATTAAGATATAATTCACATGTCATGAAATTCATCCTTTTAAAACGTACAGTTCACTGGCTTTTAGTATATTCATAGACTTGTGCAGCCATCACCACTATCTAATTCAAGAGCATTTCCACGCCTCTTAAAGAAACTTGTTACCTCCTCTTAGCAGCCAGTCCCAATTTCTGCTTCTCCCCAGCCCCTGACAATCACTCGTCTGCCTAAGAGCTCTATATGTTTACTATTTGGGGCATGATGTATAAATGGAATCATAAACTATGTGGCCTTCTGTGTCTGGCTTCTTCTAATTAGCGTAACATTTATGAAGTTTATCTATATGATACCATTACTCACTCCTTTCTATGGCTGAATGTAATGTGTTTGTATGGATGTAGCACATTTGTTTATCCATTCATCGATTGTGTTGTTTCCACTTTTTGGCTGTTATGGACAATACGGCTGTGAACATTCATGTATTTGTTTTCAATTCTTTTGATTATATAAAGAAGCGTACCATTGCTGAGTCATATGCTAACTCTATGTTTAACTATTTGAAGAACCGCCAAACTGTTTTACAAAGTGAATGCACCATTTTGCATTCCCACCAGCGATGTCTGAGGGTTCCCATTTTTCCAGATCCTCACCAGCACTTGCTAGTGTCTGTGTATTATAGCATCTGTGTAAGTCAGTTAGGGCTGCTATGACAAAAGCACCATAGACTTGGGGGCTTAAACAACAGACATTTCTTTCTCCCAGTTCTGGTGGCTGCAAAGTCCAAGGTCAAGGTGCCAGCAGATTCCGTGTCTGGTGAGGGTCCTCTTCTTGGTTTGCAGGTAGCTGTCTTCTTGATGTGTCTTCACATGGAGGGAAGAGAGCGATCAGCTTGTCAATATCTGCACTGCACTATCTCACTGTGGCTTTACCACAATTCTAATGTCTCTGAACAGAGATGGCAACACAGGTCAGGACAGTGCACGACAGGGTACTCAGCATATTCCAAGACCAGCTCTTTGTCTGGCAAAATGACAGAAGAGCTGGAGACGCACACTGACAATGGGGCTCCTCACCTTGAATTCTACTTGTTACAGAGCTTCTGGTCCCCAAGTTTCCAGGGCCCTGTGTTCCTGGTCCCTCTGTCCAAGGAGCAATACCAGTGATTGCCAAAGGATCGTGCTCCCATGGGTGCCGGAGCACCCTGGGGTTGCCATCATGGCCCTCCTTGCACTGTCATCACTGGGTAGTCTTTTTGTCATTTACCGTAAGCCCCACAGAGCAGAGTCCACATCTTGTGCCCTCTGGACTGTTTCTGGCCTCTACCCCAGGTTGATTCCCCACTTGCTCCAACAATCACTGGCCTGCAAAGTAGAAACAGTGTTCTTGCCCCAAATCTCTAGCCAGTCGCTGACAAGCTTCTATATTTAAACCTAAACTCATGACGGTGCAATCACAGGCTAGATCCTCAACTCTGACAGCTCCCTCTCCCTATCTCCAAAAAAATCATTTTGAGTCTGTGCTCCCCGAAACTCCAGACTGCACCTCTCCCAGCTTCCCCTGGACCCAGCCAAGCTCAGACAGAGCAAGTCTCCTTTCCAGCTCTTCAGAGTGTCTGGCTAGACCAGCCACAGTCCACCCCACCTCGCCATCAAAGGGTCACAGGTGATTGTCCTGGGGGTGGGGGTAGACTGGAGTAAGTAGAGGGCCAGTGGGAGAGTGATGGGTGCATTTGGGAGGTAGCCACAAGGGGGAGCTAATGAAAAGTACAGGGAAGGAGTGAGTGGGTCATGGGATCTGAGTAGGAAGAGCACAGAAAAGTGCCATAACTTACAGAAGACATTCGTTAACCACCTAATTTTGGCCATGCACTGCGCTTGCAAGTGTGAGAATGTGGAGGCTGAGTATCCAGTATTTTAAAAACTAACACAAATCATCTCTAAATGCAGCAGAGAAAAAGCTCAGATGCTATTAGAGCTCATATGGCAGGCATTGTAGTCTGGTTAGCCCCATGGCTGTTCCCACCACACCCCATTTTCCCTCACCACCTTCCATTGTGGAGACTGGAGTGCCAGCTACACCCCCAGACTCCCTTCTAGCTAGGAGTGACAATGAGGTGTGCCGGCCAGTAGGATGTAAGGGGAAGACTGCTAGGGGTGTTTGAAAAAGCTTTGCTTTCCTAATAAAAGGAACATCACCATTTGGGATTTCTTCTGCTCCCTTAAATATGTCTATGACTGGAACTGTGCCCTCCACGTTGCAACCATGGAGTGACAAGCACGGACATGAAAAGATTGATGGTGGAATGGAAAGATAACAGAGCACGGAATTTCTGAGGGCTTCTTTGAGCGACCAATCAGCAATCACCAACCTCGAGAAATAATCGAACTGATCTATGAGTCCTACTGGGAGGACTTATGCGGAGATGGTCTCATCTGTGCATCCACCGGCATTCTGTAATGGCTGGCACATCAGAGGGATTTGGTGACAGTGTGATCCACTGGTTAGCAACCCCTTGCACCTCATACAGCTCCCAGCACTCAGTTAAAACAAAAACTGGCTGACGTGCCCAGGCTCGGAGAGGTGAGGACCTGCCCAGCAGAGTAACAGTGGATTGGTTACTGGCAGAGCCGGCCACAGAGGTGCTTTTGTTCATCATGACTGCCCTTCAGAAACTGTCCTTCTCTGGGCTCAGGCAAACAGCATCGCTCTTAACGTACAGCTGCATCCTTGCGAGGTCCCGGGATGCTGCCTCCTCCCAGCATGCACGGCAGTTCTGCGGCAGGGAGGAGATGATAAATTCACAGGATATCAGTGTGCAGAGATGTCCTACACTCCTCCTGGCTCGGGACTATAAATTGGTGTGACCAGCTTTGCAGAGCCCCTGGGCCACCTCTAATAGAGTGTATGCATAAACCGTTCCCAGCCATCCACTCGGACGCTCAGTGTGGGCAGAGAAGACGTGCATGTACAGGCTCACTGTTATGGGCTTTGGGAAAGCGAACACCTAGGAAACTCGCTACCTGTCCTTCCGTAAGGGACTGTGTCAATGAAATACCACACAGAAGATAAAGCAAACGTCCTGACAGACAAGTGGTGACGCAGGCACGTCTCCGAGCGTGCTGCTGGGAGAATAAAGCGAGTTATAGGAAGACAAGAGAGGCTGGACTGCTTCTTTAGCCCACTCGGGCATAACGGTTTACCAGGGACTGGGGGCTTACACAACCAAAATGTATTTTCTCCCAGTTCTGGAGGCCGGGAGTGTGTAATCAGGGTGCCAGCATGGTTGGGTTCTAGTGAGGACTCTCTGCCTGGCTCGTAGACCTCCTCCTGCCTGCTTTCCTTCGCTTGGCCTTTCCGTGGGCATTAATCCCCACAAACCAGGGCTCTGCCCCCACGATCTACTCACCTCCCAAAGGCCCACCTCCAAATACCATCACATTGCTGGTTAAGCTTTCAACTTGTAAATTTGGGGGAGACAAGTAATCAGTCCATATCAACTACCAGGTCCTGTCCCCCACTTGGCAGATGGGGGGACTCGAGTGTGCAGGAAGTCATAGCTGGCCTATGGCCACCCAGCTGGTGACAGTGGAGCAGCACTGTGTTCTCCCCACACCGTGTTGGTCTTCAACACCCATTCCTTTCTGCCCCCATGCGTGTACGAATGTGTAGTATTATTACTTCTTCCACAGCAGTGCAGCTGCTCTCCCCACCCCACGCCCCATGCTTGGGACTCAACTGGGACATTTTTACTCTGCATCCCTCTTCTATCCTTGGGAGGAACTTTTTCTGGTCCATTAGGTGTGCCTGTGCCTTCTTCCTAGAGTTGTTTGCTCATGTATTCATTCGGTCTACAAATGTTTACTGAGCACCTACTATGTGCCAGTCACTATATCAGCAGTGGGGATTCCAAAATAAGATATGGTCCCAGGTCTAAAGGTGTTTGGAGTTTAGGTGTAAAATCCTTACTATGTGCCAGGCACTGTTCTAAGTGCTTTACTGAAATGGATTCATTTAATCCTTACAACATCATCAGCCCCATCTTACAGATTTACAGATAAACAGAGGCAAAGAGGTTTAGGTCAACCTCGCAAGGTCACACAGCTAGCAAGCTGCAGAACCAGGATTCAATTTCAGGGAGTCTGGCTCTAGAGTCTAGCTGTGACGAAATGCCCCCAGACAAAGACAGAGTACTGTGGGGAGGCATGAAACACAAAGCTCAGGAGGCTGTGGGAACTCGGAGGAGGAAGTGTTCATGGAAGGCTGCCTGGAGGAAGGGACCTTTGAGCTGAGCCCTGAGGGTGATTAGAATGTATCCAGGCGAAATTGAACAGGTGTTCTCCAGACAAAGGGAAAAGCACATGCAGAGACCCCGGGTGAAGTGGGTAAGTGCGTTCAGGGCACAGTGAGACGTGATGAGGCAGGGCTAGGAGGATTGAGAGGGCATTACACTTGATCCATTTCAGAATCCTTCACCTTTTTTTTTATGAGGCATCATAATGTAGTTAGTGGGTGAAGTGCCCACTGTTGGACTCAAGGCCGCTTCTTAGCATCTGAACTTGATCTCATGGTATCATTTCCTCATCTGTAAAGCAGGGGTAATGATGTCTCTGCCTCATAGAGTCAGGGTAAAATGAAAGAAGTTAATGCAGACCCTTAGCGCGGAGCTTGGGACATGGTAAGTGGGCTTTGTCACTATCGCCCTTTGGTTCATTCGTTTGTTTGGCATCGTTTTTATGTCTCAGGGCCGTGTGATGGAGGAGGGAGCTATGAGGGGCAATGCCTGCGGCTCATGTTTAGAGCTGTTCTCACCAGAAAGTGAACCCAAGGCCAGTGAGGGGAGGGACGCCCTTCTAGGCTGTCACTTGAAGTAACGCGAAACGTCCCCACATGTCCCTTTCCGATGACAGCAGAGAAGGCCACTGCTGAAAGACAAGGACTGCTATTAACGAGGAGCACAAAGGAGCCAGGCGTATTACCATTTGACTTTGAAGGGGGACAGCCAAGGGCGCTGAGTGGGTCTCAGAGGCAGACATGGCCCGATCACAGACCCTGCTCACGGTCAGCAGAGAGCTGCTCCCCAGGGGCCTCCTGCAGCAGGTGACCCCGGAGTCTGAAGGAAGGACCCAAAGAATGACGATCTCAACGTTATCATCATCGTTGCTGTTTTTGACAGTTGGGTCCTAACTTACATTTCTAGGATGCTTTGCTTTCAGTGGGTATTAGTTTCAATTCATCAGTGTCTTTGAACCTCAGCAGATGCTTGTGAGTCAGCAGAGGCTGGTCTTTTTCTTGCTATTTAGCTTGTACACTGAGGGCCAGTTGTGTGACCTACTTAGTCTAGAATCAGAATCAAGACTCTCCCCCATTCAGGGTCAAGATCTTTTTACAATAAATGCATCCCACCCCTTCTCCAATTGGTCCTGAAGTGCAGTCAAGAACCAGGCTGGTTTCTGCTCATCGTAACGGGTAGAATTAACTCGCTGTCTATGCCGAGAAAGCTGCTGAGCCTGATTGCCCTGCATCGGGGATGCTGAGTGAACGGAGGAGTTACATCCCACCCAGGGGTTCCCAAACTTTGGAATTTGATGTACCAGTGAAAATTTGAAGACTATTTTGAAGATAAGCAGAGGGTGGTCAATTTTGTGTTTTGCAAAGTGAGAACATAAAAAAAAAAAAAGAAAAACTACCATATAATATCACAAAGAAAGGGTATTTCAGCATTCCCTCAAACCACCATCACTACCGCCCCCTCTCCCCCCCAAGGAGGAAGAACTCAACATCAGATCAAGGACTCTCCCTGTAAAACAGGCAAGGTGGGGACCTTAGACAAATGCACAGCCCATTCAGGACTGCTGTGAACAATTGCCCAGGTTGTGCACTGCACAACTCCAGGGTTGGGAGTGCCATTCACAACAACTATTCTGCTTTTGCCCTTCTTTCTCATCTCCCCACAGACGAGGAGAATTTTCTTAGGAGGTACTGTCAGATCAGAGTCGCTTCTAGCATGTCAGTTCTATAATTCACGATATTCTAAGGGAATAGAGACACCATCTGGTCCACAAACTTCCAGGTGTGCTTTGAGGATCACGATGGAGCCCACCGCGTCTTCTCAATGTTCTCTTAGTCTAAGCAGAATGATGCTCTAATTCCCTGGTATGGAGTGTCCTTCCATGCAAGCATTTGTCAAAGACCGTGATTGCAGTGAACAAAAGTTGGGAAGCCTCTGGTCCTATCCATGCACCTCATTTTACAGAGTAAAACTAAGTCCCTGAGATGTCATATGACTTGCAAAGAATATGCAGTCTGTTAATGGCAAAACCTGTTTGCAAGTGGCTGGAGGTGGGGAACCCCTTTGGGCTCTAAGAGCTGACGCTTCAGTCTAACCCCCTTCGTACACCCATCTCAGCACCTAGGGAGCTGCCGTTTACTCCTGGGTGTTTCTTTAAGGAGTGTCTCAAAAAACAGTTTGATCCCCATTTAGACTCCGCCTGAAACGCAAGCCATACACATTTACGTATTCCTGACTCCGTAGCAGGCACTGGGCTTGGGACAAAAGCCTCCTTGTTTAGAGCTGCCTGATAATGAGAGGTGGACTCGTTCTTCGCTCTGATTCTGTGAATCCTTGGGCACAGTTTCCAGGAGTCTCTTGTTCATGTCGCTTCAATGGCTCTATTTAATGACCTCCCTGCATCCGTGACCTTTGCCTTGTAACTCGTGGTTCCCTCCCATTCTCACGATGAGCTCAGCCGTGTGACTTACTGTGTCCATCGGGAATTGGAAGGCTTTATGCAGAGTTTTACTTACAGCCAGCTTTCTGGGGGGATGCGAGACACAGGAAGATTGCCAGCCAGTCTACCTGAGGACATGGTAGATTCGGGCTGCATGGGACAAATAATTGTGTGGGACATAACTTATATGACAAATTATTTGTTGCTTATCTGAAATTCAAACTTACCTGAGCATCCTGTATTTTTATTTGCTAAATCTGGCTACTCTATCCTCGACATAAAGCCTCCAGATGACTTGTCACCTGACTGAAGACTCATGTGTGAGCCCAGGCACCTGGGTCAGCTCAGCACCGCTGCCCAGCTGATTCGCGGGCTCATGAGAAAATGAAATGTGTGTTGTTTTAAGCCCCAGCATTCCGGGACGGTTTATTATGCAGCATTTGCTGACTAATACATCCAGCACAGCCCCTTAGAAGAATCTCTGTTAATATAATGAGCTGTAACAGCAGGAAGCCAGTGTAACAACATCACCAACAAAACAGAACAAACTTGTATGTGCACACACAAGACTTGCCTCAAAAACAACCTTCCGATCACTGTGCCTTTTCTGAAACCTGACACTCCATCGTGGTTTGTGTTACCATTGCCAGCAGTACATTGAGGAGTGCAATGTGTGGTGTGCGAGCTCCCACATACACAAATCTCCAGATCCGGGGAGATGTTGTCATTTTAAATAAGTGTTCACTACTGATCTCTGAAATATACTTTTGAAGCCGAACGGTCAAACGTTCTAGTAAACCATAATAACAAAAGTCAATTGTGCTTCAGACCCTTATGACTTGTAAAACCTTGGCTGGAAAGGGCTGATTGAATGAGAGTCTCTGGGATGACTCTGTTCGGGGAGAATGAAATGCACAGTGACCTGGCCCGCCTTCCATCCTTCCTTCTACGGTAGTTTACTTTTTTCCTTAATATCACAAAGTATATGAGTACATTTTCACTGGGAAAAAAATTCCAGAAATACCAGAATACATAGAAAAAGGCAAGAAAGTCCCGCTTATCCTTCCCCCCCCCCAAAAAAAAAATGGATCTGACCTATTGTTGTGTGCATGTTCCACCAGTTCTTTTTCTAAGCCCTTAAACACATATGAATCTGTGTATACACACACAGGAGAAAATAACATAATCATGGTTGTGAAAACTGCTGTTTTCTCTTAAAATATTTCTTAGGAATAGTTCCACGCAGTGCCTAACCCCTTTTGAATGGATGGACACTTTTTCTCCAATGTGCTGAGAATTGTTTAATCACTTCCGTTTTAGTGGGCATGTAGGTTGTTTCCACTTTTCAATGTTAAAAATAAATTTCTAGCTAATATCCTAGCATGGACATGCTTGTGCGACCAAGAATGAATATTTATTTTGGATTTTTCAGAGCAGTAGAACTCTTGGGCCAAGCATACATTTTAAATTTTGATAGCTATTGTCAAATTTCCTTTTAAAAACTCTTTGCCAGTTTATTTCCCATCAACGTTGTATGAAAGTTCACATTACCACACATCTCCTTGGCTCAGGATTATCAGTATTTAATCTTTGCCAAACTAGGAGGTGAAAAATGTTAATATATTTTTATTTGAATTTCTTTAGTAATTGGAGAAGTTGAGTATTTTTCCATGTTTATTGGCCATATATGTTTCTTCTGTGACTTAGCCCATTTTTCTATTGTACTTCTTGACGTTCTTAATGATTAAAAAAAAGGTTGTTTATATATTCTTGATAAAAATATTTATAATCACTTATTCCAATAATTTTATCACTTCAACATTATTTATTGTGTTGAAACATAAGCTATTTTTGTCACTTTTTAATTGAACGTCTAAATTTAGAGTTTTAGATTTATGGAAAAATTGTAAAGAAACACAGAGAATTCCCATATACCCCACACCTGATTTCCCTTAGTACTAATATCTCACATTAGTATAGTTCATTATTACAATTAAAGCAATATTGTAACATTATCATTAACTAAAGTCCATACTTTATTAACATTCCCTTACTCTTTACCTAGCGACCTTTTTCTCTTCTAGAATCCCACCCAGGACATCACATCACTCTTAGTCTTCATGGCCCCTTAGACGTCTCTTGGCTGTGACAGTTTCTTGCTTTTGATGACCATGGCAGTTTTGATGAGTGCTGTTGAGGTATTTTGTAGAATGTCTTTTAACTGCAATTTGATATTTTTCTCACGGTCAGACTAGGGGTATTGATTTTGGGCTGGAAACCCAGAGAGGAAAAGGTCCATATTCATCAGATTGTATCAAGAGGACATGAAATCAACATGACTCATGACTGTCGCTGTCAACTTAATGCCCTGGCCGAGATAGTTCTTGTAAGGTTTCTCCACTGAAAAGTTACTCTTTTCTGTCCCCTTTCCATATTGTCCTTTTAACAAGACAGTCACCTAGGCACAACCCACACTTAAGGAGTAGAGGCACAAAATTATTTATCTATATCAATTATTGGGAATTCTTCTGCACTGAAAAATGGTCTGTTCTCCCCCACTTATTAACTTATTCAACTATTTATTTATATCGGTATGGACCCATAAATATGTACTTTATATTTTGGGTTATAATCCAGTAGTACTTTATTTTTTTTTGCTTGAATTGTTCCTGCTTTGTCTATTGGGAGTTCTTTTGTTTGGCTCTTGTGTCCCATTGATAGATTCACCTCCATCACTGTGGCTTTTTTTTTTTTTTTTTTTTTTTTTAACACTTCCTTACTTTCTGACATTATAAGACTCATTTTGTATATTTTGTGTCACTGTCTTAGAATCATCTATTTCTCCAAGAAATTGTGGTTCTTTTGTGGGAGAATGGTATTAGCAACCAAGATCTGGGTGGTAGATATGCTTGCTGCCAGAACTTGGTATTGTTAGGTTTTTATTGGATTTTAACCACTCTAATAGGTATGTAGCAGCATCTGTTGATTGAGTTTGAAATTCCCTAATAATGAATGACATTGATCATTGTTCCACATGTGTGTTTGCCATCTGTATATCTTCTTTGGTGAGGTATCTGTTGAGATCTTTTGTCCATTTTTTAAAAAATTGTGGTAAAATATACATAACATAAAAATTAGCATTTTAACCAGTCTTAAGTATACAGTCACATTCATGTGCAACAATCAAATAATACTTATCTCCTAATTTTTTTTTCATTTTCCAAAACTTAAACTCTACACCCATTTAACAATATCTCCCCATTTCTTCTTCCCTGCAGCCTCTGGTAACCACCAGATCATACTAGGTTGCCCAGCTGTACAATCTTAGGGTACTCCAGAACTTCTGCTTATGTAATTTGCATCATCATTTTAAATAAGTAAACACAGTTATAATTCAACGTCTAATTCCCCCTCTGAGGGGTTGGATGAGGGTACAGTGGATTCCTTGACTTTTCCTCCCCTGCACTTTCAATGACTAAGAAAGATTCCAATTGCCTGTACTAAATCCCTTCCTGCTCAGACCTGGAGGGATTTCTCTTTTCCTGAAACACATCCTCTTTAGTGTATTCAGAAGCATATCAGTATTCAGTACAGGGATGGATTCAAGAAACAGGACATCTGATGTGGGTTCAAGTTCGATCTGAAGGTGGTAATGGCCTCATCTCCGGTGGAAAATCGAATATTGGGAGTGCTTGGCAAATACTGGCTGTTTGACAAGGCATTACAAAAACAAGATGCACCCAGGGGGCCATTAGCTGGCTTATTAGCAAGAATGGAAGGGAATAGAGAGAATCCAGAAATGTGGACCCTTGAAGTATCAGAAAAACTGACTGATTCTAGACTCCAGATGGTAGAAAATAAAATTTAGGAAGTTTTTATTTAAATAAGCAAACAAACCTTGCAACAGAGATCTGATTAAGAATGTGGTCTTCCCACTTAACTCCTGCAGAGTCACATACCACACAGTTGAGAGAAAAAGGCATGGAGGTGAGGAAGCAAAGAAATAAAGTCGATGTGAAAACTATATCCAGGAAACATCTTTGGGTATGGCTATTGGCTCATAGAACTGTCTGGAAGCAAAAAGATCAAAAGTCTACTAAGGTTTTAGGAGAACTGTGTTACCCAAGAAACCACAATTTCAGACTAAAAAGATCCTGGATGACTTGAGACTCAAAGCAACTGTTGGTCCTACGACTTTCCATAAGCAAACAGCAGGCCCCAAAATCTGTACAGCCCCCCAGGAGAGCTTCTACCCCACACCTACTTCAGATGTGGTCTTGGAAGAGAATGAGCAAGGAAAAATCCCCCAGAGGCTAAAGCCAGGACCACTGAGGGAAATGGGTGCTGTAGTTCTGCCCAAAGAGCAGAATGAAAATCCAGGGATGACCCCTGTGGTAGGGCCAGGAAGCCTCACAATGCCTGCACTGCAGGATCCCCACCTTACTTTGGATCAGCAACTATTATGTGCCTTCTTTTCTCTCCTTTCGTGAATGGCAGGTTCTACTGTGGAATCCCTGTCCCTGCCCCTCCACTGTACATCAGGGAAAAGAGATAATGTATCATTTTAGTTTACAAGTCCCCAGACCCCTAGTGTCCCCTGTGGTCCTCCACACCCTTTCTCTCTTTCCCACCTCCAGGTTGGACGCTAATACCTAAGGTGATGTTGAGAATCATGTGCTAAATAATGGCAGTATGTCCATTAGCCTGGGTCCCTGAATGATTACGTGGAGCAGAGCCCGCTGCTGACCCACACTGCATGGTGATGCCAGAGAGAAATAAACATTTAATGTGTTAGGATACCAACATTAGGGAGTTATTTGTTACAGCACCTTGAGTTAATTATCTAACTAATAACTTGAGTGCTTATCTCAGGCCACACAGTGACTCAGGAAAAAGTAGACCCAGAGCCCAGGTCTCTTGACCCTAGTCCAGTAAGTTTTCTACTCTTGGGATATGTCTTGTGACGAATATAAAATGGCAGGTCACTCCCCCAAAGCCCACCTGTATTCACTAGAATAATGACACGGCCCTGTTGTTTTTCAGCCGACCGATCTTGTCTAGGTTAGCAGGCATGATGGAGGCATTGTCGGCTGACTCAATTTCTCTCCTTCTCCTGTGTTGACAGATTTTATGAAGGACTGTAACTACACAATCGCCCTCCTCCTTCGTGAGCTCAGATATTTCCCCTGCTTTTATTACATGTACTGTCCTTGCTTGCCAAGGCACTTTTATGACAGTGGGAACGATTGCCTCACTCTTGAGAAACTCAGGAATATCCCTCAGTGCTCCATATAACGTGTCACAATATTTTTAACAGCAGTTCTTCTTGTGTTTTTCCTTGAGAGCCTCTCACCAGCAGCTCCCCTGATGACACTGTGAGGGACTGGAGTGCTCAGACAGTGGGAATCGTCCTTCTCGGAGAAACAGCAGCGATTTCCCAGGGCTGTGCCCATGGCTAGCTTCTCCACTCTTTATACCCACGACTCACAGTCTCCTCGTGAATGTAGAGGCTTGAGGTTAGGGTCTGAAGGTTCGGTGTTTGAAACAAACCTTCCTGACATAGGCTCTGGGCTCAGAGGAGCAAGGGCAGATGTACAGCCTTATACAGAGGGTATTAGCAACAGTGCTAAGTAGTCTCAAGCATTTGTTTACAGTGCACTGTCACGTGTGATCCATTTGGACCTGCTATGGCAGTTTGGAGAGGCACTGTGATTTGGTATGTGATCCTTGAGATTCAGGTCTTTTGGGCCACCCTGGGAAGACTCTGGCACCCCCCACCATCACCCCATTTTATGAGGATGCCTTTGTCTTTCCTTTGTCCTCCCATAATATTCTAAGCTTATTCCTTTTATAATATCTATCAGTTTTGAGAATGGAAGAGCCATTCATCTCTGAATCTCAGACCCCTTAACCCATACCCGGCACATGGGAACAACCCACATGCATTAAGCCAGCATGAAGCCCCTCTAGTCCGGGACCTGTGCTAGGCTCTGGTGACACAAGGGTGGCCGGTACACACAGGGCACCTGATCTCAGAGAGGTCAAGGGCACAGACCAGAAACAAGGTAAAATTACAAAAAAGGGGAGCCAGGAAAGATCTGGGTAAAGAAAGGAGCAGGCAGAGGGGACAGCCAAGTCCTTGATGTGCAAGAAGAACAGCAAGGAAGACGATGCTGTTGGTCGGGATGAGCGGAAGATGAGGTTGGGTGGGCAGCCAGGGACCTGGCCAGGGAGGGACCACGGACTCACTCTGAGAACAGTGGCAACTTATTGGAGGGTTCCAGCAGGTGGGCAGCATGATTTAGGCCATCTTTTAGGAAGACACCTGCAGACTGCTGGCAGGGATGGGATGGCAGTGTTGAGTACGGGGACATCTGGGGGTGTTCACTGCTCCCAGCAGGGGCTGAGGGTTTGGACAAAGGTGTATCAGTGGGGCTGGGCTGTACTTTCCAGGTAGAGCTGCGGGGAGCAGAGTTACCCATTGAGATGTGACATTTTTAAAGCAAGTGCTTGACGTGTGTTACCTCATCCCTGCATTCAGGCAGTGTTTCCGGATCATCCTGTGGCCCTGGCACTAGAAGGAGATGGTAGTAGCTCCATTTCAATACGTGGGAAACTCGATGGCAGAAAGATAAAGGGATCTAGCTAAGGTCTCAGAACTGGGAACATGATACCAGTGTAAGTCCCATGTCCGTGCCATTGCTATTACACGGAACTATCTTCCTCCCGCAGCTCTCAGAGAGAAGAGAGCGTCCAGGGCTTTTTCTGCTTCTTCAAAGTACTGTCACTACGAATACTCATCACCCCTGACATTTCTTGAACTTGTACTATGCCCTGGTCGCTGTGACCAGAGAATGACGTATGTCATCTCATTGAACTCTTGACGACCCTGTGAGGCATCGAATGAAAGTGAGGCTCAGAGAGCTGATGAGCCCAAATGAGTGCAAGTAATACAGAATGCTTACAAGTGTGAGCAAGCAGCGCAGCCAGGTTTTAAAACCCAGCTCTGTTGAACTCTTTCCCACCACGGTTCTCGGTCTCCAGTGAAACACAAAGGCACTTTTCTTTATAGTCTGTGGAGCCCCTTCAGAAATCACATCAACTCTTGTAGGATTTAAACTGCGGGCCAATTCAGGCTCCCGTGACCAAATGACCCAGAGACAGAAGGAGGTGGTGCAGACCCCGTGTGTGCTAAGTTCCTGTTCTGCTTCCTTGTTTTCTGGGAGGAGGTCAGTCTCCCAGCCCAGCATTCACCCCTGGGGGCCAACGTCCAATAGGCACATACAAGCACCTGGAAATATAGCCCAGACTGGTCTTTTCAGGGTGACACAGGAGAAGCACCCCAGAAGGTTATTGAAAACATTGCCCATAAAAGAGAAGAACCATGTTTGCAAGTGACCCAAGACTAAACTTTTTTCCTTTTTTGCCCAGAACGGCGTCCCCTTCATCTGTCTTATATTGTAATCAGATACAACCTTGATAGAATGAAAGCGGACATCACCCTGAACAAACTGTCACTTTACGTGCTTGGAAAAAGCTTCCTTTGTAAAAGGGAAATTACAGCCTTTCTATAGAGGATTTTTCTTAAAAGGACAGGCTGCTTTGTTCCAATGGTGCTGATCTCAGCGCTCTGAGCAGAGGGCTCTTGTAGATGGATGACCTGCTGAAATCTGTGGGGTGTCTTTTGTTTGTAGAAACCTGCATATATTACAGGGAGTGTGTTAAACCTGAAATTGTAAACCATTCCTAGGCAATGTTTCGATTGTCCAAAAATATCAGACAAAATGTCAAATGGCCCCACTTTACATATTGCTTATACACGGTCAGATGTCAGCTGAGCTCTGTGTAAAACACGGTCCCCCAGCTCTTCGTGGGCCCTGAGTTATGCTTCCTGCCCCTGAGCATGGGGATTGTGTTGGGAAGAGTGCTGACATTTTTAGATGGGTATTCCAAATCACACTATTAGACTTGCATTTAAAAGGAGGAACAGCAGCAAAACAAAATTCTTGAGTTAGGTAATGTACTGTAACTTGGACCCGTGGTATTCTGCGATCAGCTGGAGCCTGGCCAAACTTCAGGCAATCAGATTGCAAAGCCGAGTGTGAAAGTATGAAACGTGTTTGAGCAGAAAAACAAGGTTTTGTGTCAATCGAAATACCAGGCATGTCATGTCTCAACATGTAATGTTATCAAAAATTAAGCAAAGTGTTTCATTTTCCTGGTGTCAATTTTAACACTTAACAATATTTTTTGGCGTCGTAATTACTGTTTTCATTCCATCAGGCCTTCTGTGTGCAGGACTGTTTGTCCGCTGTTTTAATGATCACTTATACTTTTGTAGGAGCAGATGGATTGCTTCATTAAACCTGATTGTTTATAGCTAATAATACAAGTTTTACCAAACCTACTAAACCACATATTTGTTTTTCAAGCATTTCTTTCTCACCCTCTTAACATGTCATGAATGAAATCCGTATTGTTATTTTTCATGAAACAGCTATATTTGTGGTGGGGTGAAATGAGACTTCTAAGCTCTCCTCAGTAATAAAAAGAGAGGAATTCCAGTGTGATTTTCTTTAATTTCATTCACAGTGTAGGATGCTTTGTAATCTAGGTTCCCTTGGCATCATGGGGCCACTGTATTGTTTTCTATGAACTAGAATAAAAGTTTCATTAATAGGAAAACTAGGAGTGTCTTCTGTTTTCTTGACCCTAAATAAGGAAGAAAGAATCAATCCTAGAGGTAGCAAGCTGAGTTTGATATTGGCTTAGTAGGAGAGACTTAACTACAGCCAAGAGACTGAAGACCCCGTAATGCGTCTGCTTTGCAGTCCAGCCAGGATTTGCATGACCCATAAACTTGCATTATGAGAAGCTGCTGAGATTTCAAGGTTTATGCCTTCCTGTAGCAGAGACTCACTATTCTAATAGATACTTGCTTCCCAGGGTCGTCAGGAGGATGGGTGAGAGATGTGTGGGGAATGCCTGGGGCGGCACCTAACATCTGGCTTGGCAGCCCCTCCCTCACCCAACCTTCACCCACACCTAAATTGGGTCACTAGCAAAGATGAGAAATGAAAGGCTCACCTGTGGCCCAAGTGGCACGTTGTTCTTGCCTCACTTCTCTGAATGTCACCAGCCTAGAAAATGTTACAGAGCCTAGGTGGGCAATGAGGTGTGGACTGCCAGGTTTCTAGAACGTTGGTAATGGAGCTGCTGGGCTAACAAAGGCAGCTCTGGGGTAAAAGGCTGGAGTGCATTTTGATGCAAATGTATGAAGAGGTGTTTTTCTCTCCCTGTCAAGCCTTCTTTGGCTGAGATAATGAACAATTGAAGCAGCCAGGTCCTGTCCTGAAGCTGCTAATCAGATATGGCACTCAGCGGAGATGGGGTGGCAAGTCCTTCCTGGCTCTGGTGACTTGCTCTGCCTCAGGAAACACCTCCATTGCCACAGGGGGAAACAGATTCTTACGGGAGTGGACCCATCACCTTATTCCCTTCTGGGCGCTAAGGGCCGGTGCCAGGTTCAAGGCCCTTTTCCGCCTCAAACCAGCTGTGTGCTTTGGGGTGTTTGCTCTCTTGAGGGAGGGCTTCCTTGCCTCCCCTGCACACAGGCGGATCGGAGCAGACCTGTGCTTAGCAAGTTTCATGCAGCAACAGCAGACCCCACTTTTCAAGCACAATCTTATGCAGAAATCCGACACAAAGAATGCAAAAGTCGATTTCACTCATATGTGGGATATAAAACTGAAAGCAGCAAACGAACAGACAAACAAAGGCTCATAGACACAGACAACCATTTAGTGGTTACCAGAGGGTAAGAGGGAACGGAGGTGGTAGAAGAGAGTAAAGGGGGTCAAATATATGGTGATGGAAGGAGAACTGACTCTGGGTGGTGAACACACAATGCGATATATAGAACATGTATTATAGAATTGTACACTTGAAGCCTATGTAATTTTATTAACTAATGTCAACCCAACAAATATAATTTTCTTTAAAAAAAAAAAAAAAAGAAACACTCCCTAATAAATAAGGCTAAATTTCTAAATTAGTTAAAACCTGTAGAAGTAGACATGTTTAGGTTGTAATAGAAGCGAGGACTGAGAGATGGCCAGAGCCACCACACCAGGCAGCCCCATGTCACCCCTTGTTCTGGGGGATTCAGTTTGAAAACTTGGGGCACAGATCACCTTGTAGGTCCTTTTGAGCTCTGATATTCTGCGACTCCCACCATTTCTTCAACATGTAATTCCCCCTCCCGCAGTGGGGCTGAGCTGCCTCCTCTCACGGCTCTGGCTTTCCAACAGTCAGTTTTGTGTCTGGCTTTTCTCAGATCTTAAGATGTGATTCTTTTCTTTGAAGGATCCAGAAAGAAGTTCTTTAACAACTGGAAACCAGCCTCCTTTCCTGAGGATCTGGCTCTCTCCTTTGCTCCACTTTGGAGGAACAAGATAATAATATGAACCATTTCCTGTGTTGTTACAGTACTCAGAGTTTGTGTACGTACTTTTAAAGCTTTTACTCAGTAAAAAAAAAAATGCAGAAAAGGGTGAGAGGAAGTGAGGCCACCCCCTTCACCTACAAGAAGGTCCCCAGTTATGGCCCAAAGAATGACCCTGAACTCAGTGAGGTGTGAGGCCACTCTCCCAGCCCCACCACTAAACTTGCTCTCTGAACCCCTCTTGCCTGCATCTCTACTACCTTCCTCCTGTCTAAGGTCTGACTTTCCTCTCTCTGGATGCTGCTTTCAGCTGCAGAATCTCCTTGACTCTCACTTGTGCCCTGGACACTGGCTCTGGTGTCTGTGGGGTAATCCCAACCCACTCCCACAGAAAGCAGCCCAAATCTGGTGTCCTGTTCATCTTGAGAGAATAGGAGGCCCCCTGCCCCCCATACTCATCCTGGGCACCATGTACATTAGATTCTGCTTCATCCTTACAGGCACAGCCTACGTCCCAAACCCCCTAGCTCTATCCTGCTCCAAGCTCTCCCAGTGACTGAGGCACTGCCCCACCCTCCTTTCTAGTAGGACAACCCTATTGCATCCACAACTATGACCTTAATTTCCAAACAGTCTTTGTCATTTGCTACTCTTGAAATAAGCCTTGGAGAGTGTCAGTTATCTGTCAGTTATCCTCCTCCAGTGTCAACCTGCAGATGAAGCGCTCAGCTGGTTCTCCCTGATTCTGTCAAGAAGAAAGTGGGAGAATAGAAGTCAAGAGAGGCAGTTAAAAAGAAAAGAAAAAAGGTGATTTTTTTTAAGTGTCCTGTAGCCTTTGAGATGTGAATCTCATTTGTCCCTATTCTTTTAAAAGGAAACTGGAATCTATGAAGAGGACAGTAGGACACACACATTGGTGACCCGGTATTGGACCAAACTGACCACAGCAGCAACATCAGGTCAGGAAGTACACAGAGGCTACCTTCTCCCAATATAGGAGAAGACAAAAGCATCCCTGCCTACCTAGACAGTATCTGGGAAAATGAATGGTGAGAGGAGAATAATGAAACATGGGAGGAATAGTTCTGAGAGAGTTTGGACTTAGAATGGATGGAGTATTTTCCCAAGAGAGACTGAATTTAACTGAAATAGGCTGTTTTAGATTGTTTTAGTTAGGAAGGGACTGAATTTATATTCTCCCCACCACCCACTACCCCTTACTGTCTCCAACAGCTGGAACAAGGAGGGCTCTAGAGCAAGATGAAATCATCTACAGAGAAAAAAAATTAAGCTCTCATTTTTGCACTTCTGACTTGTCACGTGTACATTTCAATCCGACTACATAAACAACAGCAAGAACGAGATGCTGAGGGAGAGAATTATGGGAAGGGGAGGTTGACATTCTTAGCAGCTAGTGTGCTCAGGGCAGGTCTTACTAAGATGGTGACATTTAAGCCCTGAACCTAAAGGGCAAGAAGGAGAGAGACACACAAAGACCCTAGAAGGAAAATAAATAAATAAATAAAAAGAAAGAAAGAAAGGAAGAAAGAAAAGTAAAGGATTCCTGGCAAAGAAAACAATATGCAAAATGGCCCTGGGGTGGGAAAGAGCTTGTCATGAACTTCAGGAGGTGGAGGAGGAGAGGGACATGACATGGGATCAGAGATGGAAGCAAGGAACAGAGGCAATACGTCCTTGTAGCTACAGTGGAAAGTCACTGAAAGTCTGATGGCATCCAATTCATATATATTTTTTTAAAGATCCCTCTGGTGATATGTGGAGGATATTGTATAGGAACAAGGGAGGAACAGAGGTTCTGTCTGGAAGCTGTGGACATACCCCATGCAAGAGATGGTGATGGCTCTGACTAGTGCAGTGGGGGTGGGGGGAGAGAGAGAGAGAGAGAGAGAGAGAGAGAGATGGATTTGCAAATATTTTGGAGGAAGACTCACCCAGATTTGCTGATTGCTGGTGGGTGGGATATGGAGGTGAGGAAGAGGGAGGAATGAAGAATGAGTTCCAGGTTTTTGGCTTGAACAGCTGGGTATAGAAGCAGCTGTCATTTGTCAAGATGATGAACACTGGCTGTGGAGGTATTAAAAATATGGCTGCAAATTGTTACCCCCCTGCCATCAAGAAATGACTTCTATATCCTCTCCCCTGGAATGTCCTGATGGCACTGAGCAAAAGAGTACAGCAGATGTGGATATGTTGTCCAAGGCCAGGCTATAGAAGAACAGGAAGTGACCTTCTTCTTAATTGGTGCACACATGCTCTTAAGTCCCTGGATTGCTACTATTCCAATTATTATGGCTGCAAAACAAGTTACACAAAATTTTTGTGGTGTAAAGCAGCCACTGATTATGCTCATGGATCCTGAAGAAATTTTACAAGACAGTGTGAAGAATTCTCATAATGCTCGTTTCCACTTGGCCATGCTGGTGATTCAAAGGTTAGTGGCTGGACTGACCCGAAGCTTCTCCCCCTCACAGATCGGGTGCCTTGGCTGGAAAAAGACATCCAGGGACTGGAGCAGCCAGGCCCTTGGGATATCCCTAGCTCTGTGTAACCTACCTGTTCTCGCTAGCATGACAGCATCAGAGTTGCGAGGCTAGTATGTAT
Organism: Rhinolophus sinicus; assembly: GCF_036562045.2. NCBI lineage: Eukaryota > Metazoa > Chordata > Mammalia > Chiroptera > Rhinolophidae > Rhinolophus > Rhinolophus sinicus. Next base: position 4,817,718 of record NC_133761.1, on the reverse strand, counting down.
TTGCTCGGTACTTCAAGGCCCTTCCTGAGAGAATGAGCCAAGTAAAAACGGTATCACCTTGTCTAACCTAGCCCCAGATGTCACACAGCGTCACTGCCACTCATTAGAAGCAAGGCACTAAAGCCAGCCCATATTCAAGGGGAGGGAATTCGACTCAACCCTTTGGGGAATCTATGTGAGGAGACCATAGCTATGGCCAGGTAAGACGTTTGACTGTCTTAAGACCACCATCCTGGAGAGGTCACGTATGGATGCACTCCAGCCAACAGTCCCGTTGAACTCAGGGTTCCAGCTATGCCCACCAAGCACCGGACATATGACGGGCCCTCCAGATCTGCCAACTAAATGCCGACTAGCAATGGAAATCAAAGACACACGGAAGAGCAGTGTCCTTCACCTGAAACCTGCTCGAATTCCTGAGCCCCAAATCATAAGATATAATAAAACGATAGCTGTTTTACAGCATTAAATTTCGAGATAGTTTGTTCCACAGCAGTAAATAACTGTAGCACTGGGGGAGCGTCTATTTTTGGACTCAGAGATGATCAGGGATTGAGAATCAAAAGTTTCCTTGTAAACCTGTTAAGCTTGGGTTACTGTTGTGAAAGGCAGTTAGAGAAGTGAGACTGGAGCTGCCGGGCGGCTGTGAGGAGGTTCTCAGTAGACTGAGCCAGGGCAGCTGCGATTCTGGGGGAAGTGCTGACGTGCACACTGGACAGAGCATGCTTAGACCCAGTTCATTCATTCATTCAGTCATTCATTCAGGGTTTCAGCCTGGGTGAGGTGTTTACCCTCTCTGAGCCTCACTTTCCTCATTTAGAAAATGGACAGTTCTTGTACACATGTGAACCAATATTGCCAGCACCAAGACATTCAACAACCTCTGTGCCTCCACCTTCCCACTGAGACTAAAGAAACAGCATAAACTGAGGCCCAGTATGAAAATGGAAACCCTCCTACCCCCGTGTGATCTTAAGGAAGTAGGAAAGATGGCTATATTATAATTATCTGGTATAATACCTTGAAAAGAACAGTGTCCAAAAACAAAATGTAATTTCTAAATAAAATTTAAAATATCCAGGTCTCAGGTGACTTCATCCCCTCCCCCACCTCCTGTCTTACATTAAAAAAAAACACAACAAAACAAAAACAAACAAACAAACAAAAAAACAAAAAAAAAACTAGGAAGCTCAAGTTATTTATTTATTTATTTATTTATTTATTTATTTATTATTCCAAACATCTGAGAGAGAAAAATCATTTTCTTCTTTTTTACTCCTGAACCCTATTCGCATGCCTCCTGACCCACTGAGACTTTTTTTTTCAGTTGCCATTGACAAATCTGAAAAGATCTCCCCTCCCACCAGAGACTTTGTTTCGGAATAAGGAGGAATGGGGGCCCTGCTGTGTCCTCCTGTCTGTGTCTTCATTTCTCTCCTGCAGGCAACACAGGAAGAGAGGGAGGGAAATGACACATCAGGAAAGGCCCCAGCACGAAACAGCAAACACGCACACTGAAATAAAGTGGGGACAGCGACCTTCTTTCCAAGTTGGGTCCTTGATGGAGAGTGAAAAGCGAGGGCGCTCTGTATTGAAATTTGCTGTGGCTTCTGGGGAGTACCACATGTGCCATTATCACCACCAGCTCCCTCCTTCCACCCCAGAAAAGAACTTCTCTTAGAGAAAAACAAGATCGTAAGGCCAGGATTGTTATTTTCCAGAGGTAAGTCAAAGATGATAAATGCATTACAGGCATTTTGGGGAAAGGGGGAGTTGGCCAGGGCCCCTGAAGGGTGGAGGTGGATGCTAATTTCACATTCTCTGTGAAACCCTCCAGGTCCTAAACATTGCCTGCTCCCTGGCAGAAACACCACAGAGTTTTCCAGGCTGATTTGAGGCTCTTCAGAGGCGGGGAGACACGTTTTTGGAGCCCAGGTACAATGATCAGAGTTTTGTCCCAGCCCCACAGTAACGGGGCCACAGTGAGCCTTTTTTCTATAAAAGAGAAAGGTAGGGACTGGGGCAGCTGGGTGAAGGAGCCGCAGGAGGCCCTGGCGGCTGCCCTGCCAGCCGGATCTGAAGCTCACAGAGGGCTGCTCACAAATGAGCTCAGCCCTGTGAGGTGCCTTTCACCCAACAGCCACTGACGGAGTGTCGGGCATTTTGAAGTAAGATGAATTTATCTCCCAACAGCCTGGAATGGAGGGGGGGAAGGTACAAAGACTGGAGTGACAAAGCAAGACATTGAAAGCTGCTCCCGCTGGTTTGGCAAAAGGGAGGGTGGGGAGGTTCAGGGGAAGAGACAAGTTAAACTTTACAGGCGCCGTTGGGGAGCGTGACCTTCCCACACCACATTCACCAAAGCAGGGAGCTCAGGGTTGGAAGGGACCTTGCTGCCAGCTTGGGCAAGTCTCCTCCCTGAGGGTGGCACCCAACCAGTCTCTGCTGGAGTTCCTTTGCAAAAGATAATGTGTGTGCCACATTTCCAGGGTTCTGAACCCTTTTATCTGCCACCTGCCACCCTTCGGACAGAGGAAGGCAGTGTCTGAATCGTCCCCGCCCTGCCCCCATCACCCTGTCCTCTTCAGGGAATCACTGTCATGTTGCACTGTGATTGGCTTTGCAGAGTGAGCTGCCCATGGGCATGAACCTGGTTTGTGCTGCTTCCAGAAAGAAGGCGCTCTCATCTGGTGTCGGGAGACTGGGGTCTAGTCAAGTTCCCCTCTGCTCTGCACTTCAGGCAAGTTTCCCCTGTCTTTCAACTTTAGTCCCCCACTTGTCACACGAAGGGAGGGACTGGGTGACTTCTGCTGTCCTTCCTCCTCCCCTACCCAGTGAATCTTCCCGGGCTCCACGACCAGAAACTGCACATGGGCTGGTGGGTTGGACCCGCGTGGCTCTTCTGATGCCTGTGGCATTGGTGTTGAAGGGGAATGAAAATGCTTACTCTAGAGGGGCTCAGGGAAAATGAGAGCACAGGGAAGAGGAGACAGGAAGGAATTCCACAGGAACAGAAGGCTCTGGAGAGCGAGAGAGCTGTATGAGTTTCCGATTGCTGCTGGAACATGTTACCACAAACCTAGTGGCTTAAAACAATGCAAACTTATTATCTTATAGTGCTGGAGGGTCAGGAGTCTGAAATGGGTCCCACCGGGCAAAAATCAAGGTGTCAGCAGGACTGCGTCCCTTTGGAGAGGCTGGAGGGGAGAATCCATCCCCTTGTCTTTATAGCTGCGAGAGCAGCTGTGTTCCTTGGCTTCCGGCCACTTCCCTCATCTTCAAAGCCAGCATCATCGCCTCTTCCAATCTTTCTCTCACTCTGACAGTCACACTTGGCCCCGCCTCTTCCACGTCAAAGGACCCTATCATTGCTTTGGATCCCCCTGACAATCCAGGATGATTTCTTTCTTTTAAGGTATGCTAAGTATCAATCTCAATTCTATCGGCAATCTTAATTCTCCTTGCTGTATAACATATGTAGTCACAGATTCTGGGGGATTGGGCATCTTTGAGAGGCTATTCTTTTACCTACCACACCCCAGCTCTTAGACAAGAAACTGTGTAGGCCTGCAGCCTCATTTGTGGCTACTGACCCCATAAGTGGGCTGAGGTCTCCTGCTATAAACTCCCGTAGCCCCTCCCCTGCCCATCAGGGATCCTTGACCAATATATTGTAAATACTTGTGTAATAGCTCTGTTTCTCCTCGGGTTGCAACTTCCATGAGGCAGGAAACAGTGTCTGTCTCCTTCAATTTTCTCCCCCAAGCACATTGTGTATTAGTCAGTGTTTGCTGTGTTAACAAACAAACCCCCTACCACAAAACCTCCATGAGTTAGCAATGATTTATTCACTGCTACAGATTGAATTCAGGTTCATTCCATGTGTTTTCATATTCAAACATCCAGGCAATAGTGAGGACATATTATTTTCTTACAGGGGAAAAAAGCAAATGATTGAGAAAAATAATACGTTCTATCCCATCTAGGATCCAACAAAAATATTATTTAGCATATTGACTAAATATGGTAAGTGAGCTGCATCTATAAAAGAGGGAATGGGCACTGACTGAGCTGTTCCTATATATTACTATCTCTCTTACTTTTCATAACAAATTTACCAGGAGGTCTTATAATTTCTATCTTCAGATAAAGCAACTTTGTGCTGGAGTAAGAATTAAATCTGGTTCTCTCTGTGACCCTAACGTCCGTCCCTTCGTTTGACTTATGCTCCTTGAAGAATTGTGTGGAAAATAAGGCATGCTAAAATGTTGTCTTAAAGGACTGACATTGAGCATCTGAGCATAAATTATTGTTAGTGGTGGGGAGTTTGATCAAGATGAGTATGCACTGTGAAAACACGAAGGAGCTGGTTTGTAAAAACTCTCAAGTCCTGTCTTACAAGCGATGCTTGTAGCAGGAGCTCGAATCCAGGTTTCTCATCCGTTCAGATCCGTCCCCACTCCAGCTCTTTGGGACAAAGCTTCTTTTCCCTGGCAACATGGAGTTGTTGACACGTAACTGGCAAAAATTTCATTTGCTTTTCACCATCTACCAGGATGTGAGAGTCAACGATTCGGTAATCCGATTGTCTGGTGCCGATTTCATTTGAAATAATTGCTGATAAAATCAGAACGAAAACTTCAGCAGATCTGAAAACAGATTATGGCAGAACTCAGTGGCACGATGGGCCCACATGAAATATTGTTTCAGTGCTTGAGATCAGACTTCATATTGAATCTAGATGAACACTGGGTCATGGGATTTGGATTCAAGCCAGGTAGAGTCAAGTCTCCCATTATTCATGGTGCTTGGGAGCTGCTTCCTGAAGCAACTTACCTGTCTTCACCTACAATTCATATTGATTAAAGATTTGGATTCAAGGATGACATCACCTGAAATTAGAGTAATCCTACTGAATACGCCACTTACATACACACGCCATCAGTCATAAACCTCACATCCTAGCAAGTGGGTATTAACTTGCTATAACAGAATAATTTGATTCTTGTTCAAGTTCACAGAATTAGCGAGGGAAAGAGCTAGGATTCAAACTTAGGGGTTTGTCCGGGGAACCTGATCGTCTCATTGGACCATGCCATCTCTTAATCTGTCCTGAATAGCGGTAACCATATCACACAAGTGAGGCTCAACGTCTACCTTGGATAAGCCTATCTGGCTTTCGACACTGATTAGTTTAATTATATTACTGCCACAGTCCACTTCATAAATGCCACACAGAAAAGGCGGAATGTAATTAAAATAACCAGCTATTCAAACAGATGCGCATCTATAAAGCTGCGCACAAATTGAATTTTTAAGCAACATATCATGTTTTATATGCAAAAACATCTCCATTAATTTGTTCGCTCAACAAACATTTGTTAGTCCCTTGGTGCCAGCAGGCACTATAATAGACGCTGGGAACTCAGAGATGGATGTGAGCCAGCATCTATTTTGAGAAGCAGGTAACCTAATGAGGGGCGATGGACCAAGGGAATCAGTGTTATGAGGAGGCGCCCCTCTGCCTCTCCTCTCCTCCCCACCCTAGACCCTCCTTCTCACCCTACAGGAAGCCTCTGACCCCTTAGGATGGAATATTCAACAGCTGCTTCACATGATGCTTATATAGTTTTTAATGACGCAGGAAAATGCTTAGATTTCCATAAAGGATCCCAGAGCAGTAGTACGTGGTGGCAGTGACAATACTCTCACTGATTGCAAACATGCCTTGGACACCTACCATGGGTCCGACCCTGTAGGAGACCCAATTATGATCTTATCTATGATCCTCCCAGGATTCTGATGAAGTATTATTATCCCTCTTTTAAGATGAAGAAAGGGCGGCGATGAGAGTTAGATGATTTGCCCAAAATCCTACCACCGCCCTGAATCAAAGTCAGGATTTGAACCCATGTCTCCCCAACACTTTTCATCGACCACGAAAAGAAAAACCTTATTGCCACTTGACTTAATATTTCCTCGTTGGCCAGCAGAGCATGGTAGAACCAGATTCAAGTTCCCTAATTCTCAGCCAGCCGGTCTCGATTTAATTCAGTTCAGTTAGCTTAGTTGTTGGAGCCATCAAAGGGCCTCAGGCACTGTTCCATACCTGTGCAGGGGTGAGGAAAACGCCCACTGCCATGGCTGTCCTATTGTCTGGTGACTGGGGGTCCCAGAGTCATCCTGAGCCTACAGGTGCTTTGCTGGCCCTGAGTAGACAAGAGACGGGCGAAGGTGCCACTGGTCCCTAGTCCTACTTCAACCAGAAATGTTGAGATCTTTTAGTATTTCAGGGCAGAGGGAGATAGGGACTGAAGAATGAAGGGATGAAAGGAAAGGAAGAAGAGAGGGAGGAAGGGATAGAAAATGTGTTGCTTCCACCAAGAATTTCTGTTCACTTTAAAGCAAAGCCTTGGCTAGAAAGAATGAAACCACGTGGTGAAATCTCAGAGAACCGAATTTGGGGACCTGTGACACATTCCATACATAACTAAATTTCTGTGATGAGGACTCTGCCTATTTAAAGAATTTCTTTGTAATCAAGTACTAAGGAAGGAAAAAAAGAGGGGTCAGATGCATTATGGGAAAAGCACTTTGTATTAGAAAAATAATGGTGTTGATATCCTTTCGACAGATCTTTAAATATAATTTGTCCCTTTGCTTAATTAATTGCAGATTGCAGTGAACATATACTGTGACAAGACTTTTTTCAATTGACACTACGATCTAATGAAATATAGATTATTTTGGACTATTTCAGAAAATGTCTTTTGCATATAGATTCTGATTACACGGGTATTAAAACAAGCCTGGATTATCTGGGTATATTTCTCTTTCCCCCCAATTTCACCCCCGTGGATTTTCAATCTTTTTGTGTCTGTACATGTTAACACATAGTTCCACTTCAGAGTTAAATTATGTAAGAAGAAAGCAGTTTTCAGACATTACGAGAAACATTTAAAAAAGGAGGTGGTGATAATAATCCCCCTAATGGAATTACTATAATTGGTTTCGTCAATGATTCATAACAGAATCAGAAAACAGAAAGAAACATTCAAAGGGTGTCTATTTGAGCAGATTTAATCAAATAAGATCAGACTGTGAGAGATAGAAAGGTAGAAAGACCTTAGCAATAAGTGAGCCTTATTCCACATTCGTAAAGATGAACCAATTATGCGTGGGAATGCTGTGACCTGTACACGTTGAGCTAGTGGGGAAAACTCGGGCTTTGGACAGAGAAGGCCTGAGTTCTGCCTCCAGTCAGCCCTTGGCCTTCAACAAGACTTTTAAACGCTAGGACTCCATCTCCGCACCTGTAAAACTCAGCACAAAGTGACCTAGTCTAGCCTGTCACTTTCCTGACCACCCGCCCACTGTTGTTCATTCACAGCATGTATCGCCATTTGTAATTTCCATATTGGTGTCTGAGCATATTTGTTTAATATATGTCTTCCCCAGGGGAGCAGCAGACGCCATAGCCCCCTGAGGCCACAGCCACCTCGCTGTCGCCCCCAGGGCCCTGCACACGGCGCTCAGCCATTTGCTGAGTGGGTGAAAGAGTGAACGACTGGAACACAGTCTGATCCTCGTGGAGGTGGAGACCATGACCTGGATTTTGTGAATACCAGTCACGGGAATAAATCCAACAACAACACAAAAATGTACACAAGCTTTTTTGGTTCATACAGATTTCAATTTTATTGAAATGGATGTGGATTTTTTTTTTAAATTTTATGTAATTGGCTTTTTAGACCTGATATGTGACAAACTATTAAGTAATTTAACACTTTTTTTCACACTCTTAGCTGCTAAAACCCAGAAACTTGATGCTTTTCATTAGGACAGGAAAAGAATGTTCTATATCTGAAGCCCTCCCTCCTCCAAATTCTCTAGATAATATCTCTAAGTAATTCTCCAAATAATAGTTATAGACATTTTTTCCCCCTAAATGCTGAACCTGGTTCTCTATAACCAGTATTTTTAAATTTTTAAATTTTCTATAACCAGAAACTGTCACATCTCAGAACAAAGCAGCCCAGTATAAATGCATTGGATATGAAATGTATGCAGATGGCTTAAGTAGCACATATTAAAATGTATTTTTCTAAACTGATTACATGGAATAACTTGTTACAAATTCATAGCTGCAACAGAGATGAGTCATTTGTTCATCGCTCCAGCTAAAATTGACTGAGCACCTACGGCCTCAGGAAAACACAGCCCCCAGGGGAGATGGGTGCCCAGCTGGCTGCCATACCATGAAGAAGGCCGGTGCTTGGAGTCCAGTGGAGGGGCGTCCAGGAAGGGCGTGTCGTCAGGATGAGTTCTCCGGTATGAATTGGGGAGCCCTCGGAGGGAGGACAGTTGGGGAACAGGAAACATGAGCCTTTGCAATGTAGAACACTCGTGAAACAGACAAGGTGTCATGCAGCTCACAGCCCTGGGGGCCAGGGACATGTACATAGGCAATTTCATTATCATGATGAATATTTTGACAGCAGAGGTTCAGAGTATGAGATGGCGCCTGAAATATGACAGGGGTAAGTCGTGGCCATATGCAGACCGAAGCTCAAACGATCAGTTATGTAGACCATGCGAGGCTTGCGATGGACCTGGGAAGACAAGATATAAACACATATAGTGATGATTCTCAGGAGAAAAGGGTGTCACCATTTAGTTCAGCGTTCCAGTGGCTTAGAAGCTGAATGGCCTTTGGCCTCAATCTCTTTATCTGTGAAATAGGAATGATAATATCCTTTGGTAGACTCTGCAAAAAAATCTAATTTCAACTACCACCCCAGTCCTAACAATTCCAATGCGTTGGCCTTTTAACATCTCCTCAACTTCCTTCTCAGAATGTGTCCTAATTCTTAGTCCAGAAAATATGGCTTCCTCAAGAAAAGTGCTGTCTTAATTCAGAGATAATTCAGACAGCACTTCCAGCTGGGAAGACACAGCGCAGTTCACTCATGCCACGATCACTGGAATCAGTTTTTCTCCTCAGTCTCCCATCCCTCTTGGCCAATGTTGTCAGGACCTGCAGATTTAGCAAGTTCCCAGACCTGTGCAATGGACAGAAGGAGAGGAAAGATAAAGAATGGAAGAGGAGGAAGGATGGAGAGAAGAAAAGAAGGAAGAAAATGAGGGAGAGAAAGAGGCAGGCACAAGTTCAGCCTCTTGAAGAGGTAAATCTGTCACAAACTAGCAAGAGGGGATCTAGGACTAAAGGTGGCCGAGGTCCTGTTTTTTCCAGATCAGTTCATATCAGATCACTGTGGCCTGGAACAATCCAGAACCTTCCTGAAAGAGGTGAACACTAACCAAGAGCAGGATTGAACCTGACAGATGGAGGGATCCTGAGAACACAGGAGAATCCCTCCGCCCCAAAGGAAGCCCATGCATGGGGCAGGGGCCTGGGGACAGGCTGAGGGCATCTGGGCCACCTCCTCCTGGACACGCTGGACACGCGGCCACATCCTTACGTTCCCTCTTCCCTGTAAAATGAGGGGAAAGAATAGAATCCTCTTTACTGAAATACCATGAGGACTAAAGAGAAAATTCATGAGAAAGGCCTGGGTTAGAATAAGTGTTCCACCCATGTGTTAGCTCCATGATGATTCTGGATTTGACGGAGCGGGTGAAAAGGGAGGGACCCAGGGTTTGCAGTTACCTTAGCATGGCTTTGACGCCTGACTTACTGGTTATGTGAACGGTCCAGGAGGTAATTATTAATTTTGGAAGATACTTAGCGTAGGGGAGCAGGGACACCGTGGTACTTGCTACCTGCCTGCTCTGCATGAACCTCTCTGCGTGGTGACTTACATGTTACTGAAATTTCCGGCACAGACAGTACCTTCTTCCTTGGGTTTCCCTTCAGTCTCTTCATTATGGACACTGTGATTTTTGTTCTGTAGATGAGAAAGCTGAGCCTCAGGGAGGGGCTGTGGCTCACCTGAGACTCACGGAGTGGCAGAGAAGGCATGTGGACCAGGTCCACGTGGCTAGAGGACCCGTGTTGGTTCTGGCCTTCCACTCGGCCTGGCCCGCCCTGCCTCTGTGATGCTCATTACTGACTCCTTTATGTCCTAACAGGTACCTCTTCGGAGGGGTGTCCCCTGACCACTCCACCAGGTGCGTCCCCTGCGTCATTCCTTACCACAGCAGAAGCCCTTTTCCCTTCGGAGAACTAGTTCCAATCCACAATTCCCACTCCCTGTTCACGTCGGAATGGTACAAAGCTGTCATTTCTTGAATACATATTAGCCTGATCGTGTTCAAGCCCTTTTCTTAGATGATCTCATTGTATCTCATGTCAGTCTTACAAAGTCAGCTCGAGCAATTGACATACGCTATATTTCATTAACAGCACTGTGAAGGTGTTTTCATCTTATAGATGATAATGGAACTAGAACACAGGGAGGTTAGTTAACCAACTCACGGTCACAGCGCTGGAAGGTGGCATGTTTGTCTCCTCTTCTAGATCCTAGGCCTTCTGAGGGCAGGGACCCTGTTCCCAAACCGGAAAGAGTAACTGACACATTATATACATACACTCACTAAACACTGAGTCAATAAGGAGATGAATACCAAGAACAAAGAACACAAAAGGGTCATGACCTGGTGATGAAATGTTTCCTCTGTGTTTAGAAACAGCTGCTGTGTCTCTGACCACAAGTATTTATTGATTGACAGTCCAGGTACTGGCTTAGGTGCTATAGTTTGGGAGCAGTGAGTGAGTGTGTGTGTGTGTGTGTGTGTGTGATAGGCTGTTGGATTGAGACTGTAAAAGGTCAGTGGATTCTTTCCTACTTCCCCACCGTGAAGTTCTGGTGGAAGGACCAGAACTTAAACCACCTCTTGCACCCCATGGAGACAGGCCAGCCGCAGAAGAGGTGTTGGGCTCTGAGTGCAAAGAGGAGGAGAGGAAATGATAGAAAAGGGGTAAAAAACAAACAAACAAAAAGACCAAAAAAATGAGTAAATGGGTTAGTAGTCCGAGTCAGAGGAATGTTAAACTCTGATGCTAGAGCAAAGGGGACCATTGGAGGTTATGGAGCACCCACTCAATGAATTTATGGTACATTTTCCCAAACCCCAAGATCAGTTTGGCTGGAGTGAGAAGTGACTGGCAAATTGGACAGGGCCAAATGGAACTGGTCTTGTTGGCTGGATGAAGGATTTTAGCCTTGGTCTGACCCAGTGGCAGTGGAGACCATGGACGGGTTCCCAGCCAGGAAGAAGGGAGCAGGCATGCGTCGTTTGAGATGAGTCTGGTGCAGTGCAGATCGTGGACAAGAGGGAGGCCAGAGGGCAGAAGAGTGTGGAGAGGACAGGGAAAGGAGGGAGAAGTGGGGACTTTGAGATATTTAGGACGGAAATCAATAGGAATTCTGGCAGCGTCACGGTGGGGCTGAAGGAGAGGGTGGTGGTATCCAGGTCTGTGGAATAATGGAGAGGTCGCTCAATGAGAGAGAACAATGAAGGGGAAGGAGAACAGGGGGCTGCGGGAAGAAGAAGAAAATTAAAGCTGATTGGAAGACAATAGACAACTATTTTATGAAAGTCAAAGACGCACATGTAAAATAAGGCCACAACAATCCTTTACTCAGAGATTCATTTGTTATAAGGGCTCTTAGGCTAATCCGAGGGTCCTGTTATAAAAGCAAAGTTGACATCTTGGAGAAACTGTTCAATGTCTAACACAGCTGGTGCCCACGCAGCCTCAGATTCTCAGTTAATTTTAAAGACCTCTTGAGATGCAACTTCTTAGCATTAAGCATCTGCATAGACTTTCCTTGACGTGAATTGTCCTCGTGTCGTTACAACTTAGCTTCTTCAGCAGAAGTGGCATTATTTCTTGGAGCATAATATTCTGTCCTTCCTTACATTTTAGGAAATCTGGAAAATAAACCATCAGAGAAAGAGGCAATTTCTGTGGATTTGTTTTTGTTTGATTGGATGAGAACCTTAATTTTATTTGAAGAGGGACATTAACTTACTGTAACAGTTACCATTTACTGAGCCCCTACCTAGTGTGCCAGCCAATTTACGTATGTAATATTAATCAATCTCAATATTTCTGAAAGGTAGGTATCTACAATTGAGGAACCTGAGGCTAAGAGAACTTAAGTCAGTGGTCTTGACTCTTCAGAAACTAAAAACACTTTAATATTAAAAAAGAAAGAAAGAAAAGACAAAATTTAAGTCACTTGCTAAAGACTATCACACATCTTGGCGTTGAAAAGCTGGTTCCAAAGTCTATGTTCTTTCCATCACGCTTCTGAGGTCTCCCCACTTCTTTCATTCAAAGTAAAACAACAAAGCCTCCTTTTGATTAGCACAGGCGAGAAGCATCACTGTGTATTACTTAGTTAAAAACAACCCAAAAAACAAAAAGACAAACTGTTACACATTGGTTTCAAATTCCTTAAAGCTTAAGTAACCGATGCCATCTGTGAAATTCAGCCTTCCAAGGTTATCTCCCAGACTTCCTCGTTGTCCATAGACTTTCAAAGATAAAACGTAGAAGGAAATCACTTCCATTTACTAAGTAACTATTGTGTGCCTGAAGGGATATTTTCCGTAGACATTATTATCCCCATTTCACAGATGAGAAAATGGAGGCTCTAAGAAAGGGGAAAAGACTTGACCAAGTCACACATACGAGCTAGTAAGGGAAGGAGTAAAGATTTCATTTCCCATCTGCTAGTTCTGTTGTTGGTGATGGGGAAATATTGGCAGAGCTTTCTTTTGTTCAAAAGGGGAAAAGAAAATCATTCTTAGGCTGTCGCATGCTGAACAGCGGAGCTCAATGACTTGTGTCCGTGAATGGACCTCTCGATTTTGCTGACTTAAGCATTTTCTGTCTTTTTTTCATGGACAGATAAACACAGTTTCGATTTGCTCTCAGTCCCAAGGGAGGGCAATGTCTCAGACCAGTACCCAACACTGAGGAAATCGACTGGTCAGAATTTATTTATGGGACTGAGATGATTCTATTTATTCAAGAAATGTATATAAAATACCTGCTATATGTCTGGCCCTGTTCTAAGTACTTTCAAATATTAACTGATTTCATCCTCATAACAACTCAATGATGTAGATGCTACTATATAATCCCATTTTTTTATATTAAAGTTTATTGGGGTGACAATTGTTAGTAAAGTTACATAGATTTCAGGTTATAATCCCATTTTTACAAGTGAGGCAACTGAGGCTCAGAGCGGTTGAGTAACTAGCCCAAGGTCACACAGCTAGAGAGAAGCTGGCTTTTTAGATTGTTATGATCTTAACCACTGTACTTGGCAGCCCTATACATGAGCTAAGTCTAGGTATTTCCTGGGCAGAAGCGTGGGATGGTGGCTTCTGTGCTGATATTCCTTTTCCTGGGGACAGGGATCCACCACTCATAAGCCTTGTTATAGATTTTGTTCCTGCTTAGATGCCCAAAACGATAGCCTCTGTTACTACTAGGTTTGCAGGGTAAAGGAAGAAGTCCCGCCCTCCCTCGTCTCAGTGCAGCGAGGGCGCTGTCCACGCTCTTGGTGCTGATCTTCCTTGAGCTTCTGTTGCTGGAAGGATGAGGCCGGGAGTTCGTTCATGATGGAGGGAGCACACAGTCTCATCTCGATGCTTTACTTACAACAGGCTGTGGGCAAGTGCCGCACAGTGTTCTGGTCACGTTTCATGGAACAGATCATTTAATTCTCACAACAACCTTGTGTGGTGGGGACAATTTTCCTCCGTTTTGTGGATGAGAATTCTGAGACACTAAACAGTTGAGGACCTAGTCCAAGGACATGGGGTTTAAAGTGGCAGAGCTGAGGTCTGAATCCGTACGTTCCATGTCTAGAACCTGCGCTCTCAGCCGCTGTGTCTTCAGCTTCCACAGGGTAGCAAAGGCATAGGGAACGTGTGGCATTTCAGATGGTCGCAACTAGGCAGTGAGACAAGCGTGGGTCCTCCCGTGATACAGATTAGAAAGCGTGGTTCAGGGTGCCCTCTTAGCTTGTGCTGGGTCACTGGCTAGTGAGTGGGAGAAGCCTGATGTGAAATTCTGAGTAAGTGACTCCAGAACGTGTGGAGTCAACGTGATGGAGCAGACTCTGAACCAGAAGCCATGTGTACACGTAACCTGAACACAGATCCCAGACACCCCACGCAGAAAACAGAATTAACCACAGTGGAAATCCAGTAGGTCTGATCCACACATTTAAGGTGAAATCCTTTTCTCTAGTGCATTGCAAAGGGGTTTGGTCATGCTTCTGTTGCCCACTGGGCCCACTCCCCATCGCTTTCAACACCGTTCTCTACTCTGGGAGGTTGACCTCTAGGAATCGCATCAATTGGGCTTCCCCAACCTCTGGCTTCTGTTTGGACTCAGCCCGTGGAGATGGAGAAGGGAGGGTGGAAAAGTCAAGGTGTTTAGTGCCCTGGCTCGCTCTGTGTCCCACTGCTGTTTGGTAGTGGCTGCGTTCTCTACCTGCAGCCACAGCCGCTGTTGTAAGTTTTCCCCTACCCTTCATCTCGGGCAGGTTCTGGGCCTGCTCTCCCCCTTGCCTCTTCAGACTGGCAAGGCTTCCCACTCTTGCTCCACACTGCGTCAGTTCCTTTTGTTTCCCTTTGCCTCACACATACCTTGTAAATAGCCCCTTCATGAAACCCTGTCATGACTCCTGTCCAGTGCACCATTTGTTTCCTGACAGGATTCTGAGCAATGTGTTAACAGATAGGGTGGACAAAGGAAAACACGACAAGCACTCCAGCATGAGAAAAGAAACCCCAGAATAAAAAGTGTTTGAGCCCTTTCTCTGTGTCTGCATGCATTAGCTCAGCTCACCCTCACAAGTGGCCTAGCAAGGGTTGCTGTGATTGCCCCATTGATGATGAAAGGGAGGCTTAGACTTTAAGCCACTCTCCAAGAACAAACAAGGTTGTCACTGTGATGGGTGATTTTGACCTTGGTAGTACATCTGTTCCTGCACCATGACGAGCAGGGACAGACTAAGGAGACCAGACAGTGGAAGTCAGCGTCCCAGGAAAGATCTCCAAGCTGTAGCTGAACCCAAAGAAACATCTTTTGTGCCTGTAAGAAGAAGGGGGCTCTGCCCGGTGCAGATAAGGGTGACCGTGTGTGACTCAGCTCTGCTCCATGACACTTAAGCAGAAGCCATTAGATGGGGCTTCCATGCAAACTCCCTCAGAGTTGAGCAGACCAAGCCAGTGGTGAACATTTCCCCTTTAACCCCTCCCCTCTCACCTTTCTCCGACCTACCTGGAGTGAGGTCGGATGCCCAGTGTGGAATGGGGAGAACCTTTCCTGTCACTCTAAGGTTGATGAAGCAGCAAGATTGAAGGAGCCTGTCACTCTGGTGACATCCTGTAGCCACTGCACCCACCCTGGGCAGCCTGTTTTGGACTCCACGTGGGGTAGGACCAGGAGACAACTGTCTGGGAAGTCATTGACAGCTGGGTTTTCTATTCTATGTCCCCAGATCTCTTCTTCTGACACTGTACGGCCCGATACCATAGCCACTAGCCCCATGTGTCTAGTGGGCACTTGAATTGGGGCTAGCACTAGTGAAGAACCATTTTAATGTATTTAATTTTAATCAACTGATTTAAATCTAAAAAATGGAAGCAGTGTAAGCTTTTTTCCATTAGATGCAACTTTGTCGTTTTATAATTTGGGTAGGACCACATTTTACTTGAACCGTTGAAGTTTTGGCATCTGGATTGAGATGGGCTGTGGGTACAAAACATACATAACAGATTTCAAAGATTCCGTATTTTAAAAAAAAGAGAGAAGGAATGTAAACTATGTTATTAATATTTTTAAGTTATTGATGGCAGGTTGACGTACCCTTCTGGATATATAGGGTTAAATAAGCAATCTTACTAAAAGGAACTTCACCTGTCTCT
This sequence comes from Rhinolophus sinicus, assembly GCF_036562045.2. NCBI lineage: Eukaryota > Metazoa > Chordata > Mammalia > Chiroptera > Rhinolophidae > Rhinolophus > Rhinolophus sinicus. Next base: position 4,801,797 of record NC_133761.1, on the reverse strand, counting down.
TTTCACCTCGTTAATGTGGCTACTAGAAAATTTAAAATCCACATGTAGCTCACACATGCCTGTGGTCTGTGGCCACCCCACCCATTCCGTGGGCTCTGTGCTTCATGTTTTACGTCTGTTTATCTCATGGGGCTCTTAAATGACCCGTTTGTGGGGAGTGGTGTTGCCTTCATTCTACAGGTGGGGAGAGAAAGGCCGGAAGAGGCTGCTTTGCACAAAGCACCCAGCTGATCCGGGACAGGCCCACAGCTATTTGGTGCTTCAGCTTGTGCTTCAGGCAGCATGTGCTCCGGGGAAACTTAACACGTAGAACTGAGCACCGATCATTTGTGTGTGTAAGTTGCTGCAGCTTTGCAGACCTGTTACCAGCAGAGGGTGGCTTGGACGACTGGGAGATAATTGATTTAAAGGATAAGATTTGACAGAGGAAGTGGGAACTTCCCCACGTACCAGCTGCCATCTGTGGCTGGATCCTGTCCATCAAGAATACCTGAGTGTCCCTGGGACTCTACCCCATCCCCATCAACAGCAAGCACGGGATTGTGAGGTGTGATATGTCGCCTGGCATAAATCCACACAGGGTAGTGCTGAGGGCTCAGGGTGTGGGAAGGCTAGTGTCGTATTATACAGAACCCAAAGAAGGAAATCCATGGGAGACCACAGGTGGGTTACCGACAAAAGTTCCTTTTGTTTGGAGAAGAAATGTTTCCTCATGTAACTCACTGTCCGTGACACACAACTTCCACGTCAGGTCCGTGCTTCTTTCACAGCCATTTCTGTTAAGATGATCTCTTCATTGTCTAACTCCAGAAAAACACAAGCTGGCATTTTTATATGTGACCTGGATGTGTTTACATTTGCAGTAGATTCTAAAAATGCCATCACCCCCCTGGGTAGCTGTTTGGACACTAAGGTGACTTGGCACTTCCAAAACGATTTTGTTTGTGACCGTTCTGCCAAACTCAGACATGTGCAGTTTTATTGTAGAGCATGCTGCTAATGTGGGCGGAATTGTTTTGTGCCTCTGTGCATACTGACAAGAATGACGGGGTGAGGAGATGGGCATGGACCTCCCGACTGCTGTGGCAATCATGTTTTACATTGCAACAGCACCTTTCAAATCACAGCATCTTACAAAGCACCAGAGGTCATGACAACTTGATGCATTGTTGAAATATATCAAGTCCTTTGGCAGCCCAGCGTCACATATCACCTTTTAGTCTGGGAAGCAGAGGATGGAGGGCTGCTGCATATAGGAAAATAATAAAACACATTTCGATGATGGTTACATCTGGGAACTCAGAGCACTTTCCAGCGTTTCCTCAATAAAATAGGAAGAGAACAACTGCTGTTAGCTATCCTTTTACAAGCTCAGAAATAGAGATCCAGGAAGATTGAGGTTCTGGAAGGATTACCAAGTCATGGGGTCAACTGTGGGTTCCCTGCCCCCCATCCTCCCTGGCTTACCTGTACCCACAAGATTGCTACAGCGCGGCCAGCCAACCATGGGCCTGTCAGTTCTTATTATTTTCCATTACTGTTATCTTGAGTGTTTGTCTTTGAAATAGAGACAGACTTAGCATAGAGAAGCAGCCCACTTCTTTATGCTTCCCTTATTCTCTTGCTCTGTCTTCTTAGTCTATATGTATTTTTTTTCTCTTCCTTTTCTTTTGTTCTCTTTGTTTTCCTCCCTCCCTCACATTCTTCCTTTTCCCCCTTTTATTCACCTTCTACCTTTTTCACTCTCTCTTACCTAAGATCATACTTTACGATCCTCTTTCCTGGGAAGGAGTTGAAATCATAATTGAGATTCCCTTTTGGTGGCAACCAGGTCCAACCCAAGCGGTTATCAGTCTGGTTCAACATGAACTTTTGGGGGCATGCATTTCCACAAGTGGCCACGAGGGGGTGTATGCGCAATATCTGTGGTTTTATTAGCTGCTAGTGCCAGGATGGCTCCCTTCTTGGTGAAAGACGAGTTGGCTAGAAGGCCTGGAGTTTCTATCCTTAATAACGAGACGAGGGAATAAACTTGTAGGGAACATGGATACAGAGACAGGATAGGTGCCTTCAGGTATGTGAGTGACCGGGCTGAAAGGTCGGCTTCCATCCATCCTTAGACATGGGAGGAGTGTGTGTGTGTGTGTGTGTGTGTGTGTGTGTGTGTGTGTGTGTGTTTGCACGTCGGCACGCACACACATGCAATTATACAGTTACTACCTTTGGGTCGCTTAAGTGTCTTGAGCAACAGTTTCTTCACCTCCAAAAGCTAGTGACGTGTGAGCTAGCTGATCTCTGTGCTGCCTTCCAGCTGTATTTCCTTCCGTGTGTTGAATGCAGGAGGTGTTTGGAGGTTGGTTGAGTGAAACAGAAGAGAACCACTAACAGACCAACTGGTCCTCAGTGAATGCTCCCAACTTTGAAGCGTTTCTCTGTGTCCTCTTCCACCTGTTACGCCTTTCCAGTCAGACCGAAGGTGGGAAAATGCATTTCCTGCCGTCACTGACTGGAGCCAGGCTTCAGTCTGAACCTCTTGGTATCTTTCTCCCTGACACAGAAATGACTAATTTCCAGGTCAGGCTGTGCCATCTTTTTGTGCTTGTCTTACATGACAAACTCATTTGTCTCTGGTACCTGGGAAGCTGTGCTATTGGGGGACAGCAGTTTGGGAGAAATGGACTTGAACGAGTGCTGAGTGCTTTCTGTTAACTGACTGCCTGGCTGGGCACTGGGGCTGTGGCGGTGAGCAGGCTCTGAGAACATTCTGGAGGCAGTGGGGTCCACAGATGCCCAGACCCCGTTGTGCTAAGTGTGAAAAGGAGCACAAACAATGTGTGGAGCCCAGAGGGGGGAGGGAGAGTCAGCAGCTTTAAATGCAGTCACTTGATGCTGATGATGAGCTCAACGCTTCAGTTTAAACCTGGCAATGACCGTGGGAGGCAGGTATTTTCTCTCTCCACTCTCAGAAACATCACGTAGCTGACTCAAGATCACATAGCTAGGAAGTAGGCGAACCGGGGGCCAAGCAGAGGTCTCTCTGGCCCTCGGTCCAGTCATATTGGCACTTCACCCCCCATGACACTGCAGGGTCTGGGGTAACTGGGGTGGGGCTCCCCTTTCTCAACAAAAGGAATAGGAAGCTTGTAATGTGAGCAGCAATTTGTACAAACATGACAACTGCCTCAGAGACATACCCCCTCCACATTGGTATATTCTGATGACACTGAGTTTTTGCAGGAGGGTCTGACCTACTGTAGTTAGTGTCACGAAGGCGGAAGGGGGAAGGGATGAGTTTGTCCTCTCTTCCGGGCAGGGCGGGTGGTGAGAGGAGACAGGTGGGGATTCTGACAGACAGTGCCATGCTGGTACTGGGCTGGGGCTAAGGGACTTGCTGTGCGGCAGAGTGGTTCCTGAGAGAGCCGCGTGACACCGAGTGAGGTTGCTTTGAGAAGTGTCCTCTGCCTCTGGCGTTCGAGTTGAATCCCTGACCTGTGGTTCTCAGGAGGAAGGACAGCCACTTTCTTATTGCAGCTGAGGACCGCCCACCCAGGGCAGGTGCAAAGCACCTGTGGCAGGAGTGGCTGTAAAGAAGCCTGTTTTGTCTATGACTCGCCCCTCGTACGTACCCAGGGCAGCCCCTACATGTGGTTGTGTGCTCAGTGAGTACTGGTATGTACCTCTGGTCTAGAAGTCCGAAGACCTGAGTGGGGGTGCTGCTTGTAGGAAAATGACCACCTTTCCCCAACCCGATTTGCTCATTTTCAAAGGGCTCCCAGGATGGCCATGGCATGAAGATCAGAGAGTCTGCAGGAAGGCGTGGAGGTGCCCCCCAGCCAGCAGCTCAGCCAGGTTGGTGGGTGGGGACATTGCCTGAGCATCTCACAGAGACATTCATCTCCTTCCTCCCTGGGGGGCCCACATGGGCGCTCACGGTGCTGGGTACCTGCCCTCTTGGAAGGTTCTGTGAGAAGGAGGGGAGAACAGAAGATTCAGTGCCTTTGCTGTCGACATCCTGGTGCACAGCCCTCCTCCCCAGCTGTTGGCGAGACGTCTCTGCCAACTGTTTAGATGAAGGCGGGGGATGGAGCCAGTCACCAGTGTCACAGATTGCTACCTGGGAGGGCAGAACTCAGGAGGCGAGTCCGTGGGCCTGGGATCCTTTGCTGACAGCTGTGGGCCTTAAGTAAAGTATCACACTGCTCTGAGCCTCGGTTTCCTCATTGGTAAGTGGTGATGAATAATACCTTCCCTACAAGGTGTGGAGAAAACGGAAAATCGTGAATGAAAGCCCCTGGCATCATGCCTGGCACTTAGTAAATGCTTAATTAAAACAGTGATTACTCAAGGTTTGGACTGTCACTGGGACCGAAGGTCCGAATGGAAAGGAGAGTGTAAGATCAAGTGGAGGGGGGTACACCTGAGCATCTGGTCCCCAGTCTTGTCTCCTGGGGCTCATCCACGTCCCAGACACTGTCCTCTCTTCTTCTTTTTACAAGGTGCTGTCAGAAACTCAAATCCTAGAATGTAAGTCCTGTAATGTAGGCATATAAGCCAGAGGTATATGCATTCCATTCTGAAGTGACGGGAGGAAACGTTTCCCCACACATCCTTCCAACTGCCCTCCAGGACTGCTGGCGTAACCCTGGTTTTGAAGATGAGGCTCCAAAGCTCAGACAGGTTAAGTAGCTGAGGTCGCACAGGGAGTCAGAGAGGAACTGGAACTGCAGCCATCCAGGTTGCTGTCCAAGCAGCCCCACTCGGGGCCCCACGTCAGAAACAGAGTCATGTTGTCCCAGGCCCTTCATCAGTCCGCTGGGGCAACACAGACTGTCCAGCAGTGAGGACCCCAAGGGGAAGGGTTTGCTAAGGGCCCTGGAAGCTACAACCCAGGGGAAGGAGAGGTTCGAGAGACCTGGAAAGCAGCCATGCAGGGGTGAGGGGTGGGGAGGGGTGAGAGGGGAGGAACCCAACAAAGACCACCAAGCATTTACAACGTGCTGGAGACTGTTTGGGGGATTTCATTGCGCGTTGATGTGTTCAATTTTCACGATTCTCTTATGAAATGGGTTCTACTATCATCCCCACTTTCAGATGAGGAAACCGAGGCACAGAAAAGTAATTTGCCCAAGACACACAGCTAGTGAGCAGCAGAGCCGTGATTTCACATTCAGACTATCTGTCCCAGAGGCCACACATTTAACTTTCCGATTTGACTGCCTCTTGCACGTTTAGACCAAAGACAGACAGAGAGAAAATTCTTACTGGGGACTCTGAAATGGCACCTTAGGTGGGAGCCAGGTCAGTCTAGGGGTGGAGCAGGGCATGGGGTGTCTGAGAGTGAGGGCAGCTGGGGACTGGGGACTGGGACTCAGAGCAGCTTAGAGCGCCTTGATCTCCACTCTCAGCATCTTTGTTTGAAGAGTGGTCTCTATTTGCATCATTGAGTTGCCTGGGGGACTGGGAGGAAGGCTCAGCCCCGGCAGCTGGCCAGAGTGGCATGCCACTGGCTTATTGTTTCAGCAGACATTTCTGGTGCCCCCATACCTGCCCCAATGCACAGGTGCTGAAGATCCTCCCTGCAAAACAAAATTCCAGCCCTGCCCCGAGATGCCCATGGTCTGATGAAAACAGAATGACAGCTTTCTGTAAGTGAGGGCTTACCAGCCCTGGTGGGTGGATAGAGCCCTGACCAGCTTTGTTGGCTGGGGGGGGGGGGGGGTCCGTGGGGATCTTGGAAGGCTGTCCAGGGAAGGTGACATTGAAGCCAGGACTTGATGTGGGGGTTTGGTAGGGGAAAGAAGGACAGCCTCAGAGACCTTGGCCTGCTGGGGGATGGTTACTCCACAAGCTCAGGAAGTCTGAAGACGGCCTGAGAGCGGGGGAGGAGAGGGACAGAGTACATCAGCGTACACGTGCTTCCAAGGGACTCTCCCCGCGAGGGGATGCGCTGTGGCGTCCCCAATCCAGGCACAGCCGCCTTATGGACGAAGAGAATGACAACCCGGTCGCAACTCAGGATGACAAAGACGCCCTGAAGGACACGCGCTTTTATGTAATCGACCTCGGCACCGAGGGTCTGGGGTAGGCGCTCACAGCCCGGCGCCCAGCGGGGATCGCGAGCCTGCGTTTTTTCCTTGCAAACAGGAGGGGACAGCAAAGCGAAATAAGTTAGGCAAGTCCTGGGAGCCTTAAAGGGCAGGGCGGTTCGCCCGGCTGCCTTTCCCCTGAGCGCGCTGGGCCGAGCCTGGGCTCCCCTCCCTGTCTTCTGCTCCATTCTGACCCCTGACCCGCGGGTACCACTGCACAGCGCTCCCATTGAGGTTGCTCGCTGAGTGACCTTGGACCGGCCGCTTGACCTCTCTGGGCCTCAGTTTCTCGGTCTCTGCCCCTGGCAATGCTGTAACAGCATCGCGGGGCTCTCCCAACGTCCCCAGGGCTGGAGGAGAGCGCGGGTCAGGCGGGAGGCGGCCCAGGCGTCCCCTCCCCGAGGACCGGCCGCGCAGCCGGGAGCTGCCCCATCAGGCGGCCGCGGAGCACAGGGGGCCCAGGGCGGGGGCTCAGCGCGCAGGCGCGGCGGGCTGGGCCGGCGGGGCGGGGCGGGGCCGCCGGGTGGGAGGGGCCGGGCGCTCGGCGCGGCGGCTCAGAGCGCGGGGCGGCGCGCGGAGTGCGGGTCGCGTCTGAGCCGGCGGCGGCTGGCGGGGCTCGCCCGGGACTGCCTGAGGCTAGCTGAGCGCGCCGCCGGTCCGCCCGAGGGCCCGCTTGATAGCCCGCCCGCGCCCGCTCCCCCTCTGCCCGGTGCGGGAGCGCGGGGGCCGCATCCGGGGGGAGCGGCCGCCAGCGCGGGGCACTCAGCGGGCGCCCCCCCCCCCCCCGGGACCCGGGCTGCGCGATCGGTTCCCACCCCGTGCCGCCTCCGCCAGGCCGACCGCCGGGCTTGGCTCGGCTGCGGCGTCCGGCTCGGGTTCCGCGCCGCTGGGGCGCGGGCGCGGGCGCGGGTTGCGGGGCCGCCGCTGCCCGCCCGCCTCGAGTCCGCGTCCGGGGCCCGGGCGGCCCGCGAGCATGGAGGAGAAGTACCTGCCGGAGCTGATGGCGGAGAAGGACTCCCTGGACCCCTCCTTCACACACGCTCTGCGGCTGGTGAGCCAAGGTGAGGGTGCGCGCCGCCGGTCGTTAACTGCCGCCCGAGGCCATTGGGGGCCGGGAAGTGGCGATGGGAGGGTCAGCACCGGGTGGGGATGCGGCGGGCTCGGGAGGCAGCACTGTGAGGATGGCTGGGAATAGACCTCGGGGAGGGTGGAGTGCCCAGGTAGCAATCGGGGGGCATTTGGGTGGGGAGCTGGGGGATACGGGACACCTGGGGAAAGCCAGAGATGTGAATTCGGGAGACTTGGGGAGGAGAGGGCTGGGGCATTGGGATGACACTTGAAGGCAATCCTTGGGGACTGGAGGATACCCAAGGGAAACTTCTGGGTGGGGACAGCGGACATCTGGGGACTTTGTGGGGCGGGGGTTGCATTATCTCATCGGAGGGGAAGATTGGGGGTAGCTCTGGAAACTAGTGTGGTTAGTCTCAAGAACTGGAGAAAGAGCTGGATGAAAATGGAAGGATTTGAGGAGACCAGATGCAGAAGATGCAAAGGGAACAGGTGCTGGATTGTTAGTGAAGTTTGAGGAGCCTGGAGGAGGTCTGGGGGCAGACCCCAAGCCCGGGAGGGCAGGACCCAGCTGCCCTAGTGGCGGAGCCCAGATCCCTCTCTCATGTCTGTATTTCTTCCATGCCCAGGCTCTAGCAGCCCTGGTGGGGCAGTCTGCCCTCCCTGGGGGGTGAACAAGTCATGCCAAGCCTTGCAGGCTGGCTGTTGGAGGGATCCATAGGGGAGAAGAGGTGACACAAGTGCCCCTTTTTGGCTTTCCTGTCCTCATTTTGGGAAGAGCTGAGTGGGCGACCCTCACTGGTGGCTGGCTCAGGGTTCAGAACACTGGCCACGGAGTCTGCTGCCCATGCCATTTTAGCACTAGTCCAGCCAGCTCAGGGTTTGAACAGTCCTGGGAATTGCAGGACAGGGGCACACGGGGGCGAATGGAGGCGTGCCTGCCTGGGACAGCGTCCACTGGCTTGTTCATCCTCCAGCTTCCTGAATAATCTTCTGGGATGGAAGGTAAATGAAGTCTTCTTTCCCGGGAGCAGTCCTGTTCTCCTCCTGTGTCTGGAATTCATGTTGCAGATAATGATGGGTCTGGGGCCCACTTGTCTGCTTTTCTTCTGGGTTATGGCAGAAACATTATCTGGTCAGATGTGTTACCTTTTGCATGGCTCACTCTGTGCAGTGACAGTTTGTCGTCCCCGAGATGAATCGGGTCTGCTGGTCTCAATGCTGGCCCTGGCTCTTTCACTGTCGAAAGTGAACAATGAGGCAGACATATTCTATTTGTACATAGATATCTATATTTTAAAACAGCAATCTCCGGTATTTGCCTATTACAACCAGTTCCTCAGACTGATGGTGGTGGAGAGACTCACTGTCTCCAAGAATTGAAGCATGATATTTGAATTGTTCAGCAGGCATCAGTTTAGAGAGCTTTCCCATTTTGTTTTAATTTTAGGCTCATCTTGCTTTCTTTAATAAAACAGGCTTGTGGAAAGGTAATGGACATGTATTCTTAAATTGTATTCCCGGGCTCTTCTGAACAGTCCTGCAGTTAGGTTTGTACTTCTTGCTCTTTATGATTTACATAGATCTTTTGTTGCCTGCTGGGCTGTCATCTCTGTGAAAGAAATTTCTTTGTACATTGTATGAGATGAGTGGCATTAGAAGTATTCTGGACTGTAGAATCGAGTGAATTTTTCTTCGTAGAGAAGCTGAATCAAACTTACGTTGTACTCAGTTAAGGAAACAGTTTAACTAAAAGTTTAATGAGTTATTTTAAAAGTCAGATTTTTTTTGTGTGCCATAGTATTGTGTTGCTAATACATTTAAAGTTCTTTTGGTGTCTATGTTTTTACTAGTGTTAATGGCCTCCCGTTATTTGAAATAGATAGTGGACAATATTGCTATTTAATGGTTTTTTAGATGTTAAACCTGATTACCTTACTTTTCCATCAAAAATGTAATTCTTGTAAGAAGTGCATTTCTCTCTCCTTCCTTATGTGAAGGAATAAAAGTGCTACTCATGTGCTCTTATTAATGTCAATTTAGATTATTTCTGACTGAAACGTTTTTCCCTTAAGTCAGGGGCTGATATCCAGGATGCAAAGTCCTATCGTTTACAATATTAATGACGCTATTATATAACTCCAAAATTACAAGTGCATTTCTAAAAGTGTCTTAAATCTGAATTTGGATGGTTATTAGGAAGCTTTGATTTTAAATCTGATAACCATCTTATTATTGACTTGAGGAAAGCTTTTTTATTCTTAGCTATGTTTTTTGACTCTGCCTCTAAAGGAAACTGGATTTTTTTAGAGGTTATTCTGAATCTCGATACTAGAATTGGTATTCCTGCGCTAACTTGTACAGAGATGATGGTTCTGCAATGCAAATCTTCATTGTATTGTGGAATGGGTGACATGTCCAAATGCTAACACTACCTTATGTCTGCATAGTATTTTAAAGTTTCCAAGGCTCTTTAAGGCGTCTGCTATCCAGTTCTGTTCTCATGCTTGTATCCTTGGGAGGCTCACATAGATGTCTCCATTTCTCAGGAGAGGGAGCTTTGACTCAGCTATGCAAGCTATGGGCAACTGACATGGATTGCCTTTGAACTCAGGTCTGTTATTGCTACCTGTGACTCCCCCAAAAGGTGGAACAAAACACTTTGCACGTGCTAATTTAAAACCCTGCAGAAACCAGGATAATTAATATGCTTGCTTCTGGGTGACTTGATTTTCTAAATAAAGTTTCTTCATGTGTTTCTCCAGAGGTCTTCCTTGCAGAAGTAACCATTCGTGGTAGATTTAGCCTACAGGATTTTAATGCTCAGGCCACAAGGCACGTTTGCATTAAAGCCCTCCTGTGACCACTGTATTACTTTAGTAATCAACACATTATGATAATGAAACAGTTTATAAATGAGGTGTTGCCACTATTAAAAAAAAATAAGCATTTGTTCACGTCGATCAACATCCTAGCTGAATTACTTTTTTTCTAATAATCTGTAAATAAGAACTTGAGCTGGTGTGACATCAACACAGGCTCCCACACTAATATAGGTTGGCGTTTTATAGGTTTCCAGGCTTGAGTTTTATGGTGGGCATTAGTTGCTGACTTTTATTTTTATTTTCTCAGGATAACTGGTTCTCCTTCCCTCCACCCCTGAAATATTGAATACTTTTGTTTCTTTACCAAAAGTAATGGGTAATGTTTACTTGATGTGAAATCAAATCAAAGAAAATAGGCTTTGGTATATCCCCCAGCCCCCCTATACGCAAGTGCTTATGGAGCGAGTGAATTGACATTGTAGTTTCTTGCCAAGGAGGTTAATTGGAGATGAAAGTACCGTTCCATGTTTCATATTATATTTGCTAGTAGGGGATGTGCTGACTCCTACTAAAAACCATCTTCAGAAATGTCTTACGCATTATAATTTAATCCCGCACTCTGGTATTGCTTTGGATGGTTTTCAGTACAAGCCAAGTAACCATTAAATAAGATTACATAACCCTGTATTTTTAATTATCTGATATAATATATGGATTGGTGGCTGGTTCGCTGCCAAGTTATATTTAGTGATCGGTTACAAGAGGAAGGTCTATTTGTCTCCAATTGATAAAGTTTTTGTTGTTGTTGTTGTTGGTATTTTAAAATGTAATACTCATATTACATCAATTTCTCTAATATTAGGACTCAGCGTTACTCAGGTTATACGTGAGGGGTAAAAATGTATAATGTGAGCATCGTCACTTTGTCCTATGTGCAACTCTGTTCAACAAAACCTGATGGCTTCAAGTTTCCCTTTTGGGGAACTCCTTTTGGAAAATATTTCTAATTTGCTTGAATGTTGTCAGATGTATAAAGTAAGAGAGACAAATGAGACTGAAAATTGCAGAATTATATTACGGGGGGGGGGGGGTACCTTCACACTATAATGTGAGATTCTCTGCTTTATCCAGAGGAAGGTGTGGTTATTTAGATTGTAATTGTATTTCTTAGTGTTACCAGTTTTTGGTTTTGGTGGGGGAATGGATGTGATGACTCACACTTTTAGAGAAACTGTTTCTAAATTTTCTTTAGTGTGTTACAATTCAAAGTGGTCTGTGAGTTACAGTGTTTCGGTATCTGGACGTTAGTTACCAAGTTTAGAGACCCTACCTGCCAGGTCTCAGTGCTGAGTCCTCAGGTGGGGTGGGGAAAACATGGTCTCTGTTCCAGAGAAACTCGTGCGCCCATGTGTGTTAGAGAGTGAGTTTTAAGTTTACAGACGCCCTTTTCTTTCCTAAGGAATGTCTCATTATCCTTCAACTCTCCTTTTGAAATATTTAGTTACTCGATGGTTCAGATTTAACTAAGTCAGCCTAGGAACATTTTCGAGCCGCTTCTCTGCCTGGTCATGTCTGTAACGTCAATACTGGTAACAGACCAGAAATGTAGAGGTTATTAGTGTAATTTTTTAGTTGTAGACACCGAGACGCCAACAACTAAAGTGACTTACCAAGGTGACATTCTTATAAAATGTCCAGGTGGAGGTTCAAACCCATTGTTCTTTCTTCACGTCATACTGACCCGCGGAGGGCTAGAAGGTCAGACTGGGATGGGACAGCCCGTTAATGACAGAAGGAGAATGAAAACGCGGGCCTCATGTGTGCTGTGTGTTCTTTTCTCTCCAGCCTGTGAGGGAATTGAAAGAAAAGTTTCATAGCATCCAATGTTATACTTCCTCCTTCCAATGTCTGCTCTATAAGGTGTCTCCTCTGACCACTTTTCTCCCCGCCATGGGCTCCATTGCCCAGTTTCTAGTCTCCCAGCGGCCAGTTTTCCCTCTGATGGTGTGGTGCCCATCCCTCTGGGGTGCTTGGATGTCTGTCCTCCCTGGGAGAGAGCTTCTTGGGAGGCAGGGCCTGGTCTTACATCTCTTTGTGTCTTCCTCACCCCTCATAATTCTTGGTATGTAGCTCTTTCGAACTCCGATCTTCGACTCCCCCATCCTTTCAGTATTATGTTTTAATTATCATAAAGGAAGAGGAAGAAATGTATTTGGAGTCCAACAGTCGGAAAGAGCCTAGCTCATTACCAGGTTAGAGCACTCAGACTGGGGGTGGGGCAGAAGTCTCTAACAGCTCCCAAATATACAAACGAAAGCTTGTTCCGAGTGAAATGCAGTGTTCAACCAGCGGGAGGACATCCCATGTTCTTTACATGTGGTGGAACAGTTGTGGCCTTTCTCGGGGAGCTAATGAGAAGGTGATGTCAGATCTGCTGTAAATAAGATGTTTATTTACTTTCGTTCTTTCTTGAAGAACTTACCAAGCCAGTGAACTCTAATGCAATTAGCTCTCCTTCCCTACACTCCTAATGGGATTTCTTATGACAGATCAAACCCAGAAATTCAGAGGCCATTGTCACAAGCCAGATAAGCCTTCTTACCTGAAGGACTTGGTCTGCTATCTCAGGTGCCAGGCAGATACCCAAAGCCAGAGGCGCAATTGAGGTGGCAGAGCAGATGCCAGCCGCCATTGGATGTCACAAGGCCCTTTGGCTTGTTGCCATCATTCCTACTGAGTGAAGATGGATAGGTTTGCATTTTTGTTTTTTTACCAGAAAATAGACATAGAGTGTTCCTTGGTATTGGGGGTAATGAACATACTAAAAACTGCCAAGTTTGGGCCTCTTCTGCACCACATGCATCTCGTGCGTTATCTCTGCCCCCCACCCACCCCATGATCTGGCCAGGTAAGGGTTTTAGTCCCCTGCCTGCCGCCTTTGCTTTTTCAAATGAGGTCTCTCAAGCTCACAAAGGGAAGAAGGTGACTTGCCCATCAGATGTGCAGCTCGAAGCAGTCAGGCCGAAGTTTTCAACCAAGCCTGCCACGCTTTGACGGGGACACTAAGAAAAGAGATCCCAGGACAGAAATGGACATTGCCGTTCATTCCGAATAAAAGGTCCATTGTAGCAGAAGCTGGGTAGGAATTTCCACTGGTGATGATGGGGTTTTAAAAGACGTCCCGAAAACGCGTTTTCCCAGAAATGCAAGCTCGCCTTTCCCTGTGCTCTCCAGCAATACTTCTCAGTCTTGAGCAAGCATTCAGGGCAAGGAGTGTTAACTGTGTGCATTTCAGTGTCAAGGAGGAAATAGGAAGACGGGCTGTATAGGAAGTTAATAAGTCAGATTCCTGGTAGAGGTCTGTCTTCGTAGATGTATGGTATGTTTCACGATTCTCAATCTTCTAAAAATAGGCTTAAAAAAGAGTAGTAAGAGCATACAAAACACACACAGCAGTGTTGACTCTGAAGTGGTAGGTGTATTTGAATAAACTACTTAGCTTGCAATTGCTAATAATACTAGTTATCATTTATCAAGAGCATTTTCGGGGTTAGATGCTTTATGTTGATTATTTCATTTAATTATTCTAATAGTCTTAAAAGAGTAAACCATTTTACCTTATTTTACAGGTGAGAAAACTGAGGACAAGAAGGTCAAATAATTTGCCTAAGGTCAGACTGCTAATAAGCGGAAAGCCAGGATTCAGACTCTTACCTGCCCACCTCCAGGACACTGCACACTTCACCTGTGAGCCGTAGGTAGAGGTGGAAGCTTTCAGGGTGGCTGCATTTTCGTGTTTGACTTTGTGGAAATTCTCTGTCATGCAGCTCTTACAATTAATTGCCTGGTATTGGACAGGTGACCTGTGACCAGGCAGCCTGCATACTGCAGAGAGGGGCGCGGACGGTGGTATGACAAGATGGAGAAGAAGCTTGGTGACCAAACACAGCATGAAAGTCTGGTGGATGGCACTTGCATGGCAAACGGCCTTACTTAACAAGTGACGAGGGGGTGCGGAAAGGGCCATGTGATGATAGGGAGCGACAACTATCTAGTCTGTAATCCTGTATAGGTCCATTTCTCAGAGCCTCAGTTTCCCCATCTGTAAAATTGGGGGCCTTATACCTCCTTTGTAGGGTTGTTTTACATGTGAGATAAGTACAGAGTCTAACACACTGTACGTCGGTAAACATTGGGTGCTTAATAAACGTTACCTGCCCTCTTTACAGAGTGGCCTGAGACAGATGTGTGTGTATTAGCGTCACTTTCCAGACTTTAACACGTAAATCGTCTACTTTCATTTCTTGGGAGTAATTTTATGTTACTAGAATGATTTTGGTTTTCCAATCCTGGAACTATGGAAGGACAAACTCATTCTTTAGGAAGCTTGTTTTCGTGAATACCGTGTGTAGAGTTAGCAGCAGCTCTGACTGATTTTTATTATGCTATTCAAGAAGCGGCCCCTGAAGCTTACATTAACAAATGGAGCTTCCACAAACAGTTTTACGACTGTGCCTCTTAAAGCATGTCTGGACATCCAGCAGCCTCTCTTCACAAGCACAAGGTATTTTACTCTGCATTCGTAAGCTTTAAATTTCCATAATTTTTTTACATTTCCATAATTTTTCACCAATCGGCCCCTACTGCTAGAATACCCTTTCTGATCTCTCTTTTTGATGTAAATCTTACATTTGGGGTCACTGTTGGTTCAAGCGCCCGTGGAGAAGTTATAAGGGAGAGGAGAAGGGGCACTTTCGTTCTCCTGGTTTTTTCCTAGTTCTTCATCTATTTCAGGATTTACGCCGTTTGTACTCTGCTCTTTGTCCACTAGATGGCGCTCCGCATAGCTACGTTATCCTCTGTCCACACTGCCAGCTAGCTAACTACTCCTGAACCAATGTTGGTCGTGATCAGTCAACAAGCTTGCATTGCTTTAGATTTTCAGGCAGTGACATTAATTTTTCATAATTCTGATATTTTAAGAGGAATACTCTCTGATGAGTATTTGCAGAAAATCTTGACTCGTTTTCGTTTTGTAGCCATCATGTCTTGAGTGTCTAAGGCGTGCCAGGCGCTGTGGCTGGGTTCTTTTTCACATTTTGCATCCTTTAATCATGGTGACCGCCCTGTGACATTGCTTTGTTGTTCTCATATTACTGTTGTTCTCATACTACTGATAGAGAGGTGCAGGTTAGAGGGAGATAAAACTTCTTCAGGGACGCGCAGCTAACGGGATAGGGCTGACTGTGCCCTAAAGAAAAAATATTCCAAAAGCATCGAATTGCAAAACTTTTCTCAAGGAAAGTGTTAGGATAGTCTGGCTTCTGGCTACTGGCTGTTGTAATCTGTTTATTTTGTTGGGGAAGATTATAATCCTGACAAGTTTTTGCATTGGCATATGACGGTCTGACAAGTAAGTTGGCAAACTTGTTGCAACAATGTTACTAACCTTTTCTGATATCAGAGGGATCATTCATTATGAATTTGTACCAACTGGACAAACAGTTAACAAAGTTTACTATTTGCAAGTGCTGAAAAGGCTGCGTGAAAAAGTTAAACGACGTGGATTTTTCGCCAATTCATGGTGGCTTTTGCATCACGACATTGCACCAGCTCACATGGCACTGTCTGTGAGGGAGTTTTTAGCCAGGAAACAAATAACTGTATTGGAACACCCTCCCTACTCACCTGACCTGGACCCCAGTGACTTCTTTCTTTACCCGAAGATAAAGGAAACTGAAAGGAAGACGTGTTATGACATTCAGGACATCAAGGGTAATATGATGACAGCTCTGATGGCCACTCCAGAAAAAGAGTTCCAAAATTGCTTTGATGGGTGGACTAGGTGACCGTAGTGATATTCAGCAATGAGGTATGTAGCACTTTTTCTAGGATGAGTTAGCGAACTTAGTTGTCAGGCCTCATGTAAGTCAGGTTCTCTGATTTATGTGAGGAAGCGAACGACAGTCACAAAAGCTACTGTGGTCCTGCTTCCTCCTGCCTTCCATAGTCCTTTGACTCGGGTGGGTGAAGGGACTTGATGAGGACCAGATACAAAGCCTGGGAGAGATTGTGGACAGAGCCATGCTTCCGTTTGTAGTCATTTCAGCAGGGCTGACTATGGGATGGGGCCCGTAAGACTCTAGACATTTATATTGAGGTGTCTCATTTCATTCATTTATTGAATTAATATTTGTTGAGTATCTTCACTGCTAAATTGAACTGTTTGCTCGGGGCCAGCTGCTTCTCTGAGCCCGTGTTCCCTTATCTGCATGTGATGGTAATGCCTGCCTCTTAGGTTGTCGTGGGTGAAATGACCGGGATTCATATTTGTTTCGTTTCACTCTAAGTTTTTAACATATAGAATATAATTGTCATCTCTAATATGAGATCATTACACATTTATGTCTTTCTTCCTCGTATGTTATCTTTGATATTTGAATTTCATACATTAGCTCTTGGTTATCTTTAGTGTGGGTGTCGTCAGTGAATGTAAAGAGAAGCAAAATACTTAGAAAACTCCCTCTCACCTTTTGTTTACCTACCACGTGCAAGCCACAGTAATCTAAAAATGATACTGAAATTAGATTGACTATTGGCTAAAAAAATAAAATAAAAGTCGTTAGGGACACACATTTTCATGTCAGGTGAACTTGAGTTCACATCTCAGTTTGGCCACTTCTTTGCAATGTGACGTTGGGTGTGTGAACCCCTCTGAGCCTCAGTTCCCATGTCCACAAAATGGTAATTAAAAGACAAGCCCCTTTGGAGTTTTTGTAGCGTTCAAATGAGATACATACGGAGAGTTATTTCATGTCACGCCTGGCACGTACTAAGTACGGGGTAAATAGTTGCCTTTCTCCATCATCATGAGCGGCATCCTCTTTTATCAGGAATTTGTAATCCAGTGTGGGAGATAAACACGCAAAGGGAACAATTGTAATGGTGTGCTAAGAGAAGAATGCCTCGAGTGTTTAGGGGCTCAGAGATGACCCCTGGCTTATCTCAGGACCAGAAAGGGCTTTCTTGAGTCTGTTCCAAGAGGAATTAGCTGAAGGCAGAAATCCTTGCAGGCGGGGAAAGGACTGGGGCAGGGACGTTTCACTTCTGATCCCTCCCGATTGTTAATTCCAGTCTCCCATATGTTTCTGTAACGTCTTCATATTCCGACTTGTCCTGGTGTATTGTGGTTATTTGTTTTTCTGTCTTCCCCTTTCCAGCCTCCCCCCTCCCCCGCCTCTCCCATTATAAGACCTTTATTGCTTCTTCCATTAAAATACTTATTCGGAAAATGTTTAAACTTAGAGAAGAGCTAAAAGAACAGAGCTAAGAGCCCCTATATGCCCATTTGTCTGGATTCTCCAATTGTTAACATTTTCCCTCATTGGCTCTACCATTCTCTCTGTGCACGTGTGTGTTTTCATGACTCATTTGAGAGAATGGTGTGTGTGTGTTATCTCCCTCCCCTTACTCCTAAATGCTTACATGTCTTGATGTATGTTTTCTAAGAATAAGAGACTTCTCTTACATAACTGCAATTATAGACAACAAGGGTCAAAATTAGGAAACTCATGATTGTTTCGGTCGTGTTACCTAATCCACAGTGCCCTTGCTAATCGTGCCCATTGTTCCAGCCTTGTCCTTTGTAGGGTCCAGTTCAAGGGCACACATTGCACGTGGTGGTCAGGTGTCTTCAGTCTCTTCGTTGGGAAGAGTTGCCTCTGTACCCCTTTGCCTTTCTTGACATGCAGTTATGAATACTACACAGGCCAGTTGTTTGTAGAATATCGTTCCATTTGCGTTGTCTAATGTTTTCCCTGAAATTCTGTTCCGCTCCCTTTTTGGCAGGAATCCCACTAAGGAGTTGGTGTGTCGTCCTCTGTGCATCCATCGGGAGGCACACAGCCTCAGTGTCACTTTGTTCTGTGACTGGTGACGTCATTTGATCGCTTAGTTAAGGGGGTGATGGTTATTTCCACTGTAAAGTTACCATTTTCCTTTTGTAATAAATTCATACTTTTGTGGGGAGATACCTTGGTACTGTGTAAATACTCTGTTCCTCATTACACTTTCCCCCACACATTTTAGTACCCAGTAACATTCCTTAACCTGAATTAGTCATTACATGATGGTTGTAAAATGGTAATTTTCCACCTCAGTCATTCTGTCTACATTTAGTGTTTGACATTCTACTGAAAAAGGAGCATTTTCATTTTTTTTTTTTGCTTTCTTTCCTGCTTCTTCTCTCCCTCCCTCCCTCCTGCTACCTACCACCTGTCTGTATAAGTTCAGGGATTCTTCTTTAATTCAATTATTTGTTCTAATCCTTTACTGTCATTATAGAAGTTAATGCTTAACTTGTCCCAGGTTTGTCCATTGGGAGCCCCTTCACCCTGGGTCTGGGGTCCTCTTGGCACGCTTATACTATATGCTTTTAGAGTTCTTTTTACTTTCTGACAGGATTTCGTTCCAGGCCCATCCTGCGCTGGCTTTGCCCAGCCCTGGAATCAGCCATTTCTTCCCAGGTGCCTGGCTTCTTTCAGGATGGAATGGCGTTTAGAAACCAGGAGGTGGGCTGCTGTGTGCCACTGCTGCTAGGCCCTTTCATCACAGAGCTGGGACGTGACTGGATGTCTGTGTTGTGTGGCCCCTGTTTTCGTGTTAAACTCTAAGCTGAGGGCCAGCCTTTTTTTTTTTTTTAATGAAAGGTCAAATAGTAAATATTTTGTGGGCTGTACATTCTATTCTACTCAACTGTACTGTTGTGGCCAGAAAGCAGTTCCAGATGATATGTAAACGAATGATCATCACCAAAGAACTGTTTAGAAACAGCCAGTCTGCCTGCCCTGCCCTGCTCCCAGCTTCTGGACAGCAGGGACCAGGCCTTAGCTCTGCCCCCCAGTGCCTCCCACACTGGGACACAATCACAGTTATTTGGATGAATGACTTAATGACAACTGTTAGCTGTTTCTACTGCAGACCATTCATTTCTCTTAAGTGGATCTTTTAGGTATTGACTTCTTGTGACTTGCCGATTTGTTGAGGTCCTTATTGGCAAGTCAAGAGCCCTTTAAAAGCATGACGTGCACAATATACAAAGCAATACTGAGAAAAAATAATTTCATAAAGCTCCCGAGAGTGTTTTTCTTGTCGTGATAAAATGGCTACCTTTTTCTTGATCAAGACAGAGCTGTCATGTGCTGCCATCAGCACGGCCCCTGCCCTGGGCCAGCATAACTCATTCCATGTGGTCTCAGCTGAGAGGCACCACTCCAGTGCCAATCGACTGGGTGAACAATCTCAAAATTATACTCCTTTTAGTGTCTCAGAATAGATTTGTTTTCTCACAATATTTTTAGTGTAATGTATTGCTCTGATTTACTCAAAAAAGGGCTTCATTACAGCAGGGAGTGAGCCTGTTGTCAGAGGAAGCACATCACCTGTTGGTGAGGCACGTGGCTGTGACCAAGGTCACCTTGGATGCTGAAACAGACCAGGCGCCTGAGTGATCACGGCAAAGAGCAGGAGCTGAAGCGCAGGTGCATGCAGAGCCGATTTCAAGCGGCTCCGATGACTTGGAAGCAAATCCGACTTTGATTGCTTACATTTTTTTTAATTCCCAAAATTCATCAATTGTAAACTTGTTGCTGAGCAGTTGTCCTGTTTGGAAACAGGCCGGCCATCTGATTGTCTGTCAGAAGCTGCATGGAGTTTCGCTCGGTCCTTTGTCTAGAATCCAAACGAGTGGTTTTCAAGTTATGTGTTCCAGAGAGGCCAGCGTTCTGTGGAAAGTCCTCATCTGGCAGTAAAGGAAATGGAGCAGGCTGCCTCCTTCCCCACCCAGCTTTTATCTCCAGGTCCTGAGGTGCCTGTAAGGTTTGCATTTGCTTACTGAGTTTTCCTGTTTATTGCTTTGTTGTTAAGTATGAAAAGTACTGTGATAAGGAAATTACACTTCGGTGTCTGTCTGTCTCTGACTCCCTCAGAAACACACACGGAGAAAGGAATTTCTCCACTTATTGACACGTGGTCCGTCATTTACTATAGCATCAATCTAGAGCAAATAGGGAACCATCAGTCCCTGCCCTATATTTACATGGTCTACAATGATTGAGAAGCACAAGGGGCCAAGAAAAAAAAAAAGCCACGTTACTTAACAGCCTGTTCATTATATTCTGTCTTGTACTGTCTTCTAGCTCCTTGAATGGATCAGTGGATGTGTTACTTGGCTAATCGTAAGCTGTATGAGCTTCAGGGCCTTCAGCTATGGAGTGCTCATGAGCGGATCTGTGCAAAGTGCCTGCAGTATTGCATGTTGTCAAGAGGTTTGTGACCTCTTGCTCCAAAGTTCTGGAGGCAAACACACCACTTTCCTTCTCCTGGAGCCCCACACAAAACACTCGGCCTGGAGCGGTGCTCCTAATTCTTATTGAAGCATTTATTTAGCAAACTGTCCGTGAAGTCTTGGCTCCCCAGTCGTTGTTAAGTACCACATGACTTCCAATAAAGGATGCAGAGCCGGAAGTCATCTTTAGGCTTGGGAGTCAACAGTGTGGCGTAGGAATAGCGAAATTGATGAGTCAGATTTCAGACTTTTAGACCCTTTCAGGAAATCGCTATCTAGACTTCTGGGCAAAAGCCTTTAGAGAAGACTGTCAGGGTGTGTATGTCTCCATGGTCTTTCCCGCTGGACGGGAGCGTGTTCAGTTCCATTCAATGAGGATCCCTGGGACACCGAGCTGGGTAATACTTGATTTCTGCTTAAAGGGTTTTCAGCTCAGTAGGGAAGCGGCCCCATTAAAAGGCATTTCTACTCGGGGTGGTAAGTGCTGTGATGAAGACCAGCATACAGGGTGCCATGGCCCCGCGTGGGGCTGCTGCGTCATCCCGGAAGAGGTGCCCAGGTGTGACGCTTGGTGTACTCCCAGGGACATCCTGGGCTGCAGAGTGAGCCAGCGCACGTCGCGGAGTCTCCTTCCCCAGCGTGAGATCGGGGGCGTCTGCAGACAGCGGGGCTCTGTCTGGCGCCCACTGTGTGAGGAGTTGAGTCCTGTGTCCTCCCCTCTGTGTTCCCAGCACTTCCTGCAGCCCATCCTCCTGCGTCTGTCACCATTGATCACACTGTCGACGATAATGATTTGTTGGGAGTCATTTCTCCCTCTAGAATCCCAGGTCCTTGCAGACAGGAAATCTGGCCTGTCTTGGATTTCTTCTCCAGCGCCCAGCACAGGGCCAAGGAGACAGCAGGTCCTCAGTAAATGTTTGTCGAATGACCAGCCAGTGGCTCTGGTTTTTGTCCTGTGGGTTAGAGCAATGCATTCCCAACCTCAGGATGCTTTCGTGAAGGAAGAGTGAGTTTCCAGCTCCTGGTTTTAGGGAGAGACCTGCCATTTCTCAGGCAGGCGTGCCAGGCCTGTGCACCTGGCCACATGGGCACAGGCCTTGGGTCTGGGACTCAGACCTGAGGGTCTCCCTCTGCCATTGAAGAATTTTCGGATCTGCCGCACGCCTTCACTTCTCTAAACTCCAGTGCTTTAGTTTGTGATGACGGGAATAATACTACCTACTTCCCAGACTTGTTGGGAAGGTTCCAGGACTACCTGGAGACTGTATATAACCAAATGCCAGCTTTTGAGACCTGGGGCTCTCATTCCCTTCCTGCTGAAGCTCTAGTGCCCAGAATTGTGTCTGATACACAGTAGGCACTCAGTGCTTGTTGAATGAATGATAGACGTGAAAGCACCTCCTGTCCGTCTGTCTGGAGTGTAAGGTAAAAGCAGGACTGGATTGAGAAGCGGGGCTAGAAGGGTAGGCAGGGGTCAGGGCATGGGGGGGCCTACAGATGGCTAAGGAGCGTGAACGTATTTTAGGCTCCTGGAGCACAACCGAGGGAGGTGATGCAGGAGACTGACGTGGTTAGCTGTGTGTTTTAGAAAGATCGTGTGAGGTTGAAAAGTTTTTGAGTTAGGCACTTCAGGGTTATATGTGGTCTTTCCAGACATGTGCTTTCACTAAAAATGCATCCCCTTGTGTCAAGCCATGGTCAAGGATGGGATCCCCCAGGGAGAGTGTGCAGAATCGAGTGAGAGGAGGGCAAAGGGTGGACATGGTTCTTCATGGCTGTGTGCTACTCCACGGGACGCCTGTCATCACGTACCTCGCGGGTTCTGCACTAACGAGCATTGCCAGTGTGTGCGGTTAACACTATGTCCGTTTCTGCCCAATAGTCTGAATTTATTTCTTTGCCACCAGTGTTCTCTTCTCTTTCAAGATGTGTGTTTTAAAAGTAAGCAGTGCCAAATGCAGGTCTTTCTAAAGATGCAAATCCAGTCAAGTCATTCCTTTGCTTACAGCTTTTCAGTGGTGCATCATTTCCTCAGGCTGAAATCGTGTTTCTCAGGATGGTATTCACTGCCTTCCTTACCTGGCCACTCTCATTCCTGTCGCTCCCTCTTTGGTCCTGAGGTTATAACCACACTGGGTTTCTTGTCTGATTCATGAGAGCCACACGCTCTTTCCTGTAAGGCATTCTCTGTGCTGTGTTTTGTTTTGTTCTGTTGTTTTGCTTTTTTTAAAAATGCAAACACCCTTCTCTCTCTTATGTGATTAACTCATGTGTATTAGGGATTCAGCTGAGGTTTTACCACCTAGAGGAAACCACTTATCCGCCCACTCTCGGTTCTGGATTGGATCCTCTGTCTGTCCTTCTCTGATCTCTCAGAGCACTGTGTGTACCTCTGCTGTAGCCTTTATCACCCTGGATTGCAGTCTCCTTCTTCCCTAGGTGCCCTCCCCCCCCACACACACACATGGGGTAAGCTCCTCGTAGGCAGGCAGGGACACAGTAGGTATTCAGTAAGTGTTTACTCAGTGAGTGCTGCAGGGAACCCCTTCAGTTACTCCCTGTGGGACCGTCTCCCAGAAGTTGGATGATTGGTCCCGGTTCCTGCACACCTGAGGGCCCTCTCACCCACATGGTCAGGTTGACTTCTGCCAGCAGCTTATGTGAATGCGCTTAGGTGGGCCTTCGAGATCACCTTGTGAGCTAATATCTGTTAGGATCATTTGTGTTGTCTCTGCGTAGGCGTGGCTGTTTTGGGAGAGACCGAGTAGAAAGCATTGATTTGCTGGACGCTCAGCAGGTCACCGATTCTGAGTGCTTGGCAATGGGCGCGTAATGTACTGAACCAGAAAACTGGGTACTTGGGTTCCGTTTCCCAGTCTGCTGCACGGTCCCTTTCAGGTGGGATTTGTCGTTCCTTGATGTCGCAGCTGGGCAGAGAGCCACTCTGACACTCGGCATCATGATCCAAACAGGAAAGGCACGCTGCCAGAACAAATGTTTTTTTTCAGAACCTGGAGAAGCTCTTGGAAGAGCACTTTTGTCTGGTCTCCTGACGGTTTTACCAAGTTAAGAAAAAAAGATGTCATAATGCCATTGAGTATTACATTAGGTTGGTGCAAAAGTCATTGTGGTTTTTGCAATTGTTTTGACCTTTGAAACCGCAATGACTTTTGCACCAACCTAATATTAATATACAAGTTCAGAGTTGCTGGTCGGATTGGTGAATGTACAGTGGCTGAAGTCGTCCAGAGGACTAGAGAAAATTAATTAGCAACTGCAGCATTTGGATTTGCATCTACAGCCTATAATCAAATTACAAAGCACTGCACAGGCTGCCCTGGGAAGTAGGAACTGGTTGGATTTATACGGCGTAATATAGAGACGAGGGGAGATAGAAGTGAGCTTTCGGTTACCAGGCCCATTTCTGCAAGAGAATTCTCTGTTATAATGCCTGGTTGTCCTGAGCTTCCAGAGTCTCCAGTGCATCTCTCGCTCTCTCTCGCTCTCCCTCTCTCCCTCCCTCCCCCTCTGTCTCTGTGTGTGTGTGTGTGTGTGTGTGAGTCTGTGTGTGTGTGTGAGTGTGTGTGTGTGGTGTGTTGGGATGGGTGAGAAGTGGCGTTAGGCCCTGGCAAAAGCCTGCTGGTTGAGATTCCGATTGTGTGGACACGTGGTGTGGCTTAGTAGCTATCAGAGCTCTCTAGGTAAGCCGTCAGCTGTGAGGCCCTGGGCAAGTACATCCGCTCTGGAGCACTTTCCTCATCTGTAAAGTGGGCTAACACTGCCTGGAGTTGCAGTGAGGTGAACGTGGAGGTTGGGCAATAAAAGAAATATTTGTGAAAAGTTGGTGCCCCATCAATGTTTATTCCTTTCGCTTTCATAAGGCTCTTCCGATCAGAACACGTAGAAAAGAATTTTGTGCATTAAATGACAGGTGTTGCTTTGTTGCTGTCCTAGTGCTTATGCTTGTGGATGATATTTTTTCCTTCTCTCATAGCATTTCTAGACGTCCTTGGTTTTCTTCCTCTCTTCCCCTCTCTGACTTTCTCTGTATCCCCTTTCCATCAAAAAGAAAGATCAACACTGATGACTTTTCTCTTTTGAGTTGTTGTGTTTACTAATTAAATCCTCTGTGCACCTGGCTCATGTTTGAAAGTTGCTGATTATATTTTATGGACCCTTTTCCCCTCCACATTAAACATGTGGTACAATGGTTGGACCTGCCTGGAAGCATCTTCTTCTCAAACCAGTAATTATTATGGTTGCGTTGTTGTACAGACCAAACCCGAAGCGTGATGGATTGTGGCGAGTCCACGCCTTCAGCTGCCATTAGTGCATGTGTTGTGGTCGCAGCTGCCCACACTGGCTGGTAATTGCTGTCAGACTGTGGTGCAGTGAAACCCCGTTGTCATGGCTGCTGGGGGACAGAGAGGAGGGCGTTTTCTGTACTTTAGAGTCTTGGAAGCTAATTAGTCTTTGGAACAAAATAGTATAAAGTGTGTGCATCAGATTCAAGCTCTGAATTTGCATGACTTTGAACTTCTCCTTTATCCTTCAGAGTGCCTTGCTGTGGAGGCATCCTGTTCCGGTGCCTGGCTGCCACCGCCCTGGGTCCCTGAGCTCACCTGCTGTCCTGCGAGCTGCGCTCAAGTCTCATCCCAGAGGCAGAGAGCTGCAGCCTTTGAACCCAGCAGAGACCTCCGCATTGGTGTCCCTATCCGGGGCTGCTGCCGCTCTGTTTCTGGGTCAGGACAGGATATTTTTACACACGCTGTAGAACACAGATGTACAATTCCAGTTTGGTCTGATGTAAGATGACTTTGAGTGTTCCGTATTTTGGAAGACAGTATTGGGTAGTGATTAAGACTGAGGTCTCTGGAGTCAGATTGCTTGGATTTAAATTCCTCCTGTCACTCCTGCTTGCTAGCTGGATGCCCTGGGGCAAGTGGTTTAACCCCTCACTACCTAAATTTTCCAAGTTGAGGCAAAATGTTGACTACAGTAAAAATACTACCGCAAAGGTTTTGTTTTGAAGATGAAATATGCAGACATATGTAAAGCATTCGTTACCTGGTAGGTAGTTGCATTCAGTTAGTGTTAGCTGTTATTATTTTGCTGTTTGGATTTGTCAGGTGCTGTGCTGACAGCTGGGGGTGGGTGTGCGGATGAGTGAGAAGTAGTCCCTGAGCTAAGAAACTGCAGGCCCCTGGGTTTCCAGTGGGACTGTATACAGTGTGACATGCTTTGCATGCAGCATGCCCTGCCCCCGCCCCCGGTTATGCTCAGTTTTGTTCAGAGCGCTCCTTTGCTGTCTGGTATATGATCCATGTATCACCCGTCTTTCCCTACTGGAGTGTGAATCCAGGTAAGCAACGTGCTGTCTGCTCACTGCTGTACCCTCAGCACATGTAACAGGACCAACGTGTGGTACGTGTTCAATAAAAGATCCTGGATGAATGGATGCTGAAAGTGCTATGGGAGCACTGAAGAGAGAACAATGAATTAGACTGGATGGGACAAGGAAAGACATGGAGGTGGTGGTACTCTTTACTTTGGACTTTGCAGGATGAGTAAGAGTTTGCCAGCTGTTTACCAGGTGGACAAGGGCATTTCAGCCAGAAAAGCAGCGGTTTAGTGATATGAAAGTCTACAGTGTGAATGAGGGGAATGGGTTACCTGTTGTCACATAAGATAATCTGATGGGTAGTGCACATGGAGATTAGAAGGATTCACTTTCTGTTTGGTTACTTACTTAGTGGTCAATACCATGTTCTCATCTAAACTCTTGCTTTGCCTATTGCAGGAAATTAAATTTTTTGTAAGATTTCGTATGGTAGCTTCATCTTTTTTGGTGAAGTTAATTTCAGTGACTTTTCATTGGCATAATCAATACAGATACAACTAAATAATGATGGAGAAGATGATGATGATGATGGTGGTGGTGGTGGTGATGATGGTGGTGGTGATGGTGATGATGGTGATGATGGTGATGGTGGTGATGATGGTGGTGGTGATGGTGATGATGGTGATGATTGTGATGGTGATGTGATGGTGGCGTTGGTGATGATGGTGGTGATGATGGCGATGGTGATGATGATGGTGGTGATGATGGTGATGATTGTGATGGCAGTGATGATGGCATTTGCAAATCACTTTCAGTGCTTTTACCAAAGATTTTCACTTGTTACTTCACTTGAGACTCTTCATAGCACTGTAAGGTACATAGAATTGATTGACATCCTGGTTTCTGTATTTGTTCACTTGCCTAGGCCCTCAAAATATGTAATTTACAAAGATACACCAGCCAAGGATCCTTCTATTACTACCAAAGGCCTTGGCTTCTGAGGCCTACCTGGTCTCTTTGTCCTTGACCTGTGCTGAGCAGTCAAGCAGCCCTGGACCCTGCCGGGCCCGGAGAGGAAAGAGTGACATTCCCGAGAAATGTGGTTCGTGCACCCCATTTTGGTTCCCACTTAACTTTCCAAGGGTGGCGATACTTACAGTCCAGAGGCCTCCTTGGCCCATCGTCACATGTGACCTCAGGGTTTGAGAAGCAGAGCAGAAGAAAAGATCAGTGTGACAGTGGTTGGTGAGCCCAAGTACCTCTCCAGTACCATTTATAATCCTTTACTTTTCTCTCTAAAGGCATCATCCTTCTGCAGAACATAAGCTCAGTGAGGGCAGGGTCTTTGTGGTATTCTCTCCTGATACCCAACAGTCAGAGCGGTGCTTGGCACCTAGAAAATGCTCAGTGGACCTTTTGGATAAATGGTTATTAAATGGGTGGTAGTCTCATTTTGTCTACAAGAAGTCCCTTTGCCCTAGGCCCTTATCTGAACTCCTGTTTGTGGGTGAAGGGGAAAGTAGGGAAGTTTACGCTCCTCCCAGAAATTAGAGGTTTGCTAGTAGGTGAGGTGGATGTTATCTCCATTTTTTAAAACAGGTTAAATAACTTGCCTAGGGTTATGTGGTAGGTAAGTAAGTGGCAGAAACACATTGAAACCCAGGTCTTTCCAATGCAGTTGAATGACTTTCTGAGCTCCATTAGAAAGAAATATTAAGTTATTTATATGTAATTTGTGCATATTTAGATATGTTCATCTTGTGTATTGTCTCCCTGATGTTTTCAATATATGAACACAATTTGAATAAAAACAATGACGTTTACCTATGTAACAAAACCCATTCTTATTTGATGTGTATTCATTATAAATGGGCATGCTTAATTGTGGCAGAAAGTGATTTGCAGAAATACTGTTATCAAATCTGATCAAACATGAATCATACTGCACACAAATCTTGTTGTCAAAAGCATCTCTGATGAAAGAGCAATTTGATTCTTTTATTTTCTCTCTCTTTGTAGAAGAGGATGGTTTGAGTTAATCCGTTTGGATGGCATGATTTTTTTTCTTCTCTCTAGTATTTTCACCTCGAACCTTTAGACCTGTGGGGGGAACGATTCTTCCTATATTCTTTCCTTTATGTTTCTCTTGAATGTTTCAACATTTTAAATCATTTAAATATTTGCAGGCAGTGTCTCAGTATATTTATATTTGACCTCATCTGTCAGTGGTGGTTAGTGTATTTAACATTAACTACAGTAAAAGGTCCAAGAGGCCATGTGACGTGTCTCCTTCTGCTCATTGTTGATTTCCTAGCACATAGCGGGTTTCAAATGTTTGTACAATAAGTGAACTTATTAAATACCTGTGGTATTAGATACTTCCTAGAGCTGGACAGAGGAGAGCGGGGAATAAAGACAGTACTCTGCTTTCATGGGGTACATAGGTATGAAAGAGACATGACGAAAATAAAGTGTTACCCACTGTCACACGATCACGTGGGGCCCGAGTGCTGGAAGAGCCTGACTCCTAGGGACGGTTGGAACACCTGCATTCACGGGGACGGTGCAATGGAGACCGGATTTAAAGCTTAAATGGGATTGAAGGAGAGGAGAGGGAAAGCTAGGAGCACATACAAAGTCACAGAGCCCTGACAGACGGCAGTAGTTCTGGAATGGTGAGGAATGCTGGGTGCACGGTTACTGCAAGGAAGGCGGACAGAACGAGGCAGAAGAATCAGCTTGCCTTACTTAGTTGCATCTGAGTATCTGTACTGATCGATGGAATATGGATGCTGCCCCAACAGTAATTGGAAGAATGTTTATTACCCTTTAATGTTAGGCTTAAAGGATTGTTTTAACGTTGTTGGACCTTGTGACACAGAAGAAATAAATACATGTATTTATATGTAATGTATGTTTTTATTAACATATAGTTTTATATAAAGATATGTATTTATATAATTATATATATTTGACTGACTTGTACACTTGCTAATACTTTCATGCTTTTACCATTTTGATCTCAAAAACAGAACTAAGGAGGGAGTGAATTTTTCAGATCCTTTAATTGTTATTGCCAAACTCTCAGATATTCGGCTTCATTAGGTACATGCTGGCTTGTAGGAGGGATCGTGTTTCTCTCAGTTACTGAGCTATGAAAACATTCTCTTACTGGGACTAGATCCTGCCGCCTGGCAGAGACAAGTGGTTGGGAGACCCATTCTAAATTCAGCTGACTAGGAAAAACGCTTCCAAAAAGGATTACATTATTTGGATGCAACATCTGGAGATTAGAGAAAGTTAAGGATATCAAATGTCAGGCTACTGCCAGGCATCGTCTTGAAAAATGATGCCCTCCTCAACCGTAGAGAGAAATGGAGCAAATGAGGAAGCAGGGCTGCTGAGCCACAGAGTGATTTTGTGTGCAAGTGGGAGTCTGGCCATCACCAGGAGCACAGAAAGAGCCCATGTTCCGTTGAGGCCCCTGGGCAGCACTGTGGTCTGACTGTGTGCATGGCAGGCCACTTAGTGGGACAACGTGGGCTCGACTCGGCCTGTGGGCGGTTCTTCCTCGTGCTTAGGAACTGTCTTCTGAGTGGAAGTGGTTGAGTGATTTTGCCCTGCTCATCCTGGGTTAAAAACCCAGCCGTGCCGATTGTTAGCTGTGCATTAGGTAAGTTACTGAGCGTCTTTGAGTGTTCTCCATTGTGCTGACAATTAAAGGAGATACCTGTGTAGAGGCCCCGTAAAGTTCCTGCAGATAGTGGGCTGCTCAGCCAGTGGACGGAAGCGGCTACTGTTATGATGGTTAATGTTTTAAAATGATCATGATCACATTGTAGCTAGTAATGCAGTGAAAGGACTGCTTATATTCTGTGGTCATTCTGTCCACCCCTCCCCGCCCAACCCCTTTACAAAGTCTGTCTCCCTGGCTGGACTGTACTCCCCAAGCAGTCAGGGACTGTTTTTGTTTTATTGCCCACCGCGTCTCTCCCCACGCTGGCCAGGTAGCAGGCAGGTGTAGGGACGGTGGACGCACTGACTCCCTGGCGTGTGGTGGTGACACCCTTGCGGTTCCTTCTCGGGACTCCCCACCGCTGTCTTTTCGCCTCCGTGCTGTCTGCTCCGGGAGTTTGAAGGCTGAGTGCATTCACCACTCTTCGGGGAGAAGAGCTTTCAGTCATAGTTGAGAAGTGTCCCGGCACCAGTCACCTGCTGACGTGCTCCTTCGCCGGCACACCTCCTCCCTGGGGCAGCCAGACTGCTCTTGTGGCCGCCAGACCCGAGCACACAGGGCTTGTGGGGAAAACTTTTCAACAAGTCTTAGCCTGCAGACCTCGTCTTTGACCCGGCGGTGGGAGCCTTCTGCTAATGTCTTTCGTAGCCTGTGTGCCCGCCTGGCAGAACGCTCGCCACCCTTTGCTCTGATTATCTTCCCAGTGCCTGCCTTCCCTTCTCTACTTTAAGTGTCTCAGTCACCAAAACTTCCTCTGCTGTTTCTGGAAGAACTCTGCAGCCAGCGTAGTCCCTGCCAGGTAAAAGGTATTCAATTAGGAGATGAATGGCAATGATTTGGAAGTAACGGGTAAAAGTTCGCTGTTTACTTCTTCTGCTTTTTGAATATAATCAGTACACATACGTTAATCATCTTTCCATTTGTTCGTCTAAAGTATATTGAGCATTTACTCTGAGGTATGGAGGATTTGGAGTCAGAAAGACATCAACCTGCCTTCAGGCTCACAGTCTGGAGGGGGCGGAAACCGGCAGTGACACTTGTGTACCTGCCGTCAGTGCAGTGTCTCTAGCGCTCCATGGTCCTCTGTCTGGGACAGCACTGGAGATCGTTGTAACTTTGGGACAGACCTAGCACATTGTGCTTTCGCTTAAAATGGGCTTGCTTTACTATTTCTCTTTCCCTATAAGCACAGGTCCGTTTTGGTGCCTGCTGCAGTGGGCAGCCCCTGATGGTACAGGTGAAAGTGGGAGCTAGCACAGACCACTGGCGATTTCAGTGGATGGGAAGCGTGGGCATTTTCAGTGTCTTCTTGGGGGTGGGGGTCACTTAGAAGTACACAGATGAACTGTAATGACAGTATTAAAAAGTAATGTAAGTATCTACTGGCCGTGAGGCATTGTTCATATTTATTTTCTGTTTTAGTTGCTTACAACAGTCGTGTATATTAGATGTCATTACTACATTTTGCCAATAAAGAAATAGCATATCAGAGATTTGACCAAAGTCATCCAGCTTCTAAGTGTTGGAAATGTAATTTAAAATCCACTTCTGCCTATTTTTAAATCAGTCGTTCTTCTGATCCACCTTGATGCTCTTAGACCTAACGCACTTGTCTCTGTGTGTATGTGTCCCTTTACGTGTACAAAATGGGAGCTGAAACTCTTACCTGGGACTTGGTCTTTCATTATAATTTCCTCTTTTTGAAGATATAAAATCTTAGGTACAGGATTTAGGCACAAGTCATGTTTTTGTTCTGACACAATATCCACGCAATCTTAGTTTTTTAGTTTCATTGCATTTTAAAAAATTATTATTAATTTTTACTTTAGGGAACATCCAAGTCTTTTCACTTGATCTTAGTCAAAAGGCCGAGAAGTGATACGTCCAAGTCTTTTAAACTCATTTATCTTCCTTTCTCTTCCTGAGTTTTTATCCAGGGCGGGGACTTACTCTGGATTTCTATTTCATCAGGCAGACTTTGTGTATTAGGTGGCAGTGAGAAATACTTTTTAAACAGTTTCCTTTCATATGGTCTCCTCCTGTGCTGGAGTTTTTAATCCCCCTTACACTGTCACAAAGTTAAAATATTTGTTACATTGAAAATAAATTTTACCTTTGTTAGTTTTGTGGTGGAGTTAAAACTGCTATAGAATGCCTACAATTCCCTCAGGATTTTTTTTTAATAGGAAGTCATGTTTTCATATTTAATGATTCTGCCTCTTCACTTAATTGAGGAAAATCAGTTCAGCCACCGAGGTAGGTCAGACTTAGTCCTAAAAACATGGACAAAGGATTTCAAGAAGAGGTAACAGTTCAGTGAGAAGTGGTACAGTAGCCAGCGGGAAAAATGCAGTTCATTGTTGTGGATCTGGTAGTAGATTGGTTATAATCCTTTTTTTTTTCTTTTTTAAGTAAAAGGTTAGATGAAAAGAGGTAATATTGGAACACTTACTATGTGGGGGAGACTGCATTTCACACTGTGTCACTCACAGTCCTTTGTTTCCAAAGAATAGAAACGGACCCTGAGTAACCAACAAAACTTGAATTTGTCAGAAGAATTTGAGGAGCTCATGGGTTGATGGAAGATTCTAGAAGTCGGTTTTGAAATGGGCAGGAAGAAAGGCCAATCTGAAGAGGAATTGTTTGGAAAGGAAACAGAAGTCACCCCACACTCTTCTTAAAAGGCAGTTAGTTCCCAATTATAGGCCTTGGCTGGGGTGAGAAGAAGTAAAGAGCTCAGGAAATAGTTCCTAGAAGAAATGAAAAACTTGTATCATTGGTCAAAGTCACTTAACTAGTTCATGGCAAAAACCAGCAGGGAACTCAGATTTTATGATTGTTTGAGACTCTTTTTTTTTGGGTATTCATTTTTTTCGTTGAATACTTGCTATAAGCAAGGCCCTATCCTGAGTGTAGGCGTTGGGCCGTGATTAAGACAGATGGATGCAGTTATGGTACAGGCGACAGAGTAGCGGTGAATCAGTGATTCACCAGGAATTGGTGGGGGCTGATATTAAGTATATTGCATTTGGATTGAATATTCCCCCTGAGAAATGGAATACGGTGGCTGTACCCAAAACACAGACTTATAACCAGAGGTGGGTTCAGTACCTCTTACTTGCCAGCAGAGACCGTCCTATGTTTCTCGACCTCCCTGGAAGAATAATTAAGACAGCATCTTTAAAAGTGCCTAAAAGATGAATGCATTTGCCTGATATTCAGTAGGTACTCAATAAATGCTGACTCCCATCTGCTTCTCTCCTTCAGCTGTATCCAGCATAGCTTATGGCCAGACAGATGTTTAATTTATAAGACAAACAAAACCAAAGCAGCACTGGCTGAATTCTGAGTCCCTTTTCCTTTATTTTGTATTGTTTTCTTTCTTAGAATTGAGGGCCTCTGCACACACACCTCATAGGTGACTCATGAGCGTGTATAAGGGCGTGATGCCCTGACATTTAGACTCTTAAAGGTCCACATAAACTATCAGCCACGACCTGGTGCTTGTTTTCAGCAAAATTTTTTGTCTTAATATATCATTTCTATCAGTTGTAAAAATTATTTCTGGAAAAATCAAATATAGCTATTGAGCAAGAAACTTAAAAGGTATAGAGACTATTTAAGAGATCTGAAGGCAATGGGAAAAAATTCAACAGATCTGAGATGGAAGTAGATTAGGGGAAAATAAATAGGAAATGATACATTTGTACCCATCCTTCAGGAAGATTTATATCTATTTTACCAGTTGTCCAAAAATGTAGCTTATCAGTCCTTTTGCTGTCTCATAGAAAAGTTGTATTGTAGGAATGTTTTTATTCTTTCACAAATATCATGTAACCGAATTTTCTTTAATGTCCTATTTTTCGTCTCAGAGTAAAATGACCTTGTGCTCACACGAAAACATTTTGGGGTGCTATTGTGTAGTAATTCCTCACCGTTTGATGTCTTCAGCCTCTGGCCTGAGACTGAACATGGAACGTGAGTCTTTTCATTGAAATTCTTCCCAGCACACCTTGTACACTTGACGTGACTGAACTTCATATCGCTTCACTCTTCTGATGTGGGTAGTTACAAGGGCCTGTGGGGGGTCTCAGGAACCACTTTCTGGATCATATATTCATTCCTGGGTAGCCTTCTGTGGCCTCTTGGTTTATTAAAGCAGTTTCACCTTACTGCCAATAGCAGCGCAAGAGAAGAGGCCGGGGCAGGGCTCTCCTGCGTTGTGAGTCTCCCTGTCCCCTGCCTGGGCGTTCCAGGCTGTTGTACAGGACTGCCAATTTAGTGAGTCCTTCCAGCCTTCTCCAGTCTGCCCACCTCTTCAGCCTTGTCCCCAGGTCCTCCCCGTGCACCTTATGCTTTTGCACACTGTTGCTCTGTATTCTTTGCAGACACTCCCATGGATATGTCTAGAAGCTTTGTCTGAGCTGTTCCCATACACACATCCAAGCCCATTCATTTAGCCTCAGCTAAAATGCACTTATTTTGAAGTTCCCCTTGAGTTTTTGACCGAGAAGTGTTTACTGCCTCCTTTAAATTTCATAACACTGCATTTGTACGTTTCTTAAAGTGCTTCAAATATATACGTTGCATTGTGACCACCCGTGTGCAGTCTTTCCTGAAGTGTGTGTATTTCTTGAGAACTGGGTCAGTGTCATTGTACTAGGCAGGAACGTACCCACCATTTACTGAACCCAGGTTGACTGTCTCCAGAGCCCACGTGTGGCTGTCTGGCCCGTGAAACTCCTGCGCAGAGCCGTCAGCTGTGTCAGGGAGCGTGGACAGCATGTCTCAGGCACTCAGTGAATTGTTGTTGAATGAAAAAACAAGTGTTTAAGCTTCAGGGCCTCTCTTTCTGCTGGTCCCAATCCTTTTCACTTCTTAGTTTTTGGCTGTATTCTAGATCTGTGAGGTGGTAGCTTCTAGCCACTTGAAGCCATTTAATTTTCAGTCTTAATTAATTAGTTAAAATGAAATAAAACTAAACATTGAGTTCTTCAGTCACACCAGCCACATTTCAGATGCTCAGAAGCCGTGGGGCGAGTGGCTGCTATATTGGATGGCGCAGACATTTACATCAGCACAGAAAGTTCCACTGGCCAGTATTGGTCCCGGTGGTGTTGGCTGCCTTCTGGGTTATCCTTGTGCACATGTGGCATGACTGTGAGACGTACGGCGGGGACAGGACTACCCTAGAGGACATACAGTGCCATGGAAACCTACCTGTATGTACTGTAATGAAACACTGTCCAATTCGGTGTTTCCCTCGGAGATCACCGCAGAAGCAGTTTTCTGTGGCTATCGTGCCTCTGCACAGTCTGCTAGCTGTTCTGGGGAAACTCTCCTTCACCCAGTGAACCGCCTTCACTGCTCTTTGGAGGGACGCAGATATGTTTTTCCTCAGAAGCCCTGAGCCTGGAGAGCTCGCCAAGGCCCCGCCCGTGGCTCCCAGGTAACTGCAGCGGTCACGCTCCTCATAGGTAGTGACGTGTGGTTCTGAGGCTTCCGTCTGCTGCCTGGACGGTGTCTCCCACCTCCCAGATGGGAGCCGCGTTGGGGCACTTGCTGTGGCTCCGCTGATGTTTGGGTAGCTCCTTCAGACTGTGAATGGTTTCTTCTGCAGGGTCTCAAGTGATTCTGCCTCAGCTAAGTGAGGTCGGGTAATGCCCCCGAGTTTCAGAGAGGATAAGTATCAGGTCGGTGCAAAAGTAGTTGCGGTTAAAAGGTTAAAAATAATTGCAAAAACCACGGTTACTTTTGCACCAACCTAATAACTTACCCACATAAACCATTATCAAGGGGTGAGTTAGGACAGAAGCATCTGAGAACCTCCAACTTGATGCTCCAACTGTCCTAGTTGAACCACACCCGGGTCCTTCCGATGGTGGCACTGCCACAGCTGATCATTTTTCTAACCTCAAGAGGATCGGGAGTTATTATACTATGACTTTTGGTGATCTTTATCTTTAATTCTAATTACATTAATATTTAAAATTGTCATTAAATTTTTATTAGCCTTCTCTTCATTATGTGTGTCTGCTGGCATTAATATGCAGAAATATCGCGGCTTGGCACTTGAGGTCGCTCATTAATCCTACGACTAGGAGTGGTCTCAATATGCCTAATTGTTAGTCACGGGGGCTGAGAGGCCTCTGACCTGCTTTTTGTTCTCTAGCATCATACTAGAAGGAAGAGCTGGGCTGGAATTTGAACCCATGTTTTTATTAGTTTCCATTACTGCACATCTCACTAATTAAACTCTTCTTACCATGTTGTCACTAATTTATACTCTTGTATTGCCGGTGTCAAAAAGCTAGACAGTTGTGCTTGTCTGGGGGCTATAGGTTAATATGCTGTTCTGGGAGTGCCGTGAGCGAAAACAGGTGACCAAATAACCCAGTTAAGCATTCACTTAGGGCTATTTTTGAATTTTCCTCTAAGCAACTCAATTTTACATTCATTTTATGCTTATGTTTTGGCTTCATTTGTTCCCAAGCTTGAGATCATGGAATTTAAAGGACTTGGCTGGCTGTAGTATTTGCACGTAATACCTGTAATGCACTTTCTTTGTCAGAGGCATAATTAACAATATGATTTGTACATTTACTGCCTTCTGGTATTCACAACACAGTTTGTAAACTTAATTAGTTCTTGGAATAGCAAATGTTTTAAGATGATAAACACTTTCCCCCTGAATAATGCGTTGAATGGTTATATATTCATAGACAGTTACTCTGTGCTACTCAAATTAGAATGCCAGTTGGTCGGTTTGCCTCTCAAGGTAAACATCACCTGTGGTTGCCTGCTCCCAGATTATATTGTCTTCCTGTCCTTTCACAGGGGAAATCAGAAATTTAGCTCAGGCAGTTCAGCCTCCGGGATATTCATTATGGTTCCATTGTATAGCAAGCACCTATGCTAATGTCATTTCGCAGGGGCGTTTTTTGCACAGTCCCGGTGGGGTGGGCTGCCCCAGGCACAGCACTGCAGCCTTGCTCCAGGTACCCCCTCCCCACTACCCAAGCACCTCTGGGGCTGAGGGAGCCAGACAGTACACTCAGCAGGTCAGAGACTCTGTCTGCCCAGGAAAGCTGGCCTGGCCTTTTCCTTAGAGCCTTATGACCATTCATAAATCATGGCTCTAACACAGTGTAATTATTTGGGTTTCCAAGCAACATTGCACTAGAAAAATCAAATCAGAAGTGGCCGATGCCGTTAGTTTCGTGGCTCCCAACCCCGAGTCTGGGCTGAGTCACACAGCCTGGGCTTCCCCCCACTTTTACACATGAAGAAATGACGGCTCAGTGGGGCTAAGTGACTTGCCAGAGGCTCCCTAGCAGAGGTCAAGCTCGCCCCCCCACCCCATGACACCCATCCCCCCTGTGCCCTTTACTGCCCTGTTTGTGGCTGGGACCCGCGGGCGCCCTCCCTGAGGCCTAGCCTGGTCCCCGGTTCACAGTGCTTACCACTTGCAGCCTGTTGGTTCCCTGGTACTTTCCAGTCGACTGCCAGGGGATTGCCAAGGTGGCCTGTCAGTCGGGGCGAGTCAGGTAAAGGAGATCACACCAGTTGTTAGCAGGGGACGTCGTGTAAAGAATGTGTTACACGGGTGCTGGGTGACTGAGAAGCCAATGGGGATTAGGAAGTGACACAGAGACAGTAACAGTAGGAGCCATCGCCCTCAGGGCTGAAGGAACAGGGAAGGGACCTACAGGACATTCTCCATGGAGCCGGACCGAGGCCTGTCAGCATGGGCGCTTGGGGAGGGGCTCAGGGCTCTGGGGAGGGGTCCTGGCTTGCTGTGGAGGTTCAGTGAGTGTGGGTCTGGGCGTGGGGGGGGGGGGGTCACTGTCACTGCCAGAATGTGGAAACCCCAGTTTGGTTTGCTGCCAGGGACCGGACACAAAATGGGAGGAGGAAGCCCCCATCAGTCTCCCAGTGCTCCCCAGTGCAGAAGCCATTAGGGACCGACCGGCAGAGGGGATGCATGGCTTGCAGAAGCCTGCCAGCATGTATGGAGCTGAGAGACAATAGCTTAGTAACTGGCATGGATGGTCTGTTTGCGGAAATGAGAGAGAGATGACTTCCGCTTTGATTAATTGAAACGTTGGGTATTCTTAAAAGTCTACCAAGTCTTACTGTGCCTTTCCATGAAGAATATCATCCTTCACTCAACAAATAATTTCTGAATGCATGGCATATATATTCGTGGTGCTGAGCTCGGTCCTGGGGGTGTGGTGGTGAATAACATGGTTTTATGTATGTAGGAGCTCACTGTAACATTCTGCTACCTGAGGCCATCCTGCTCCGCATAGGACGCTATGGATGAACTGAAACGCTCTTTAAGGGAGCTCGTTCCATCTTGGGAAAATGCTGTTGTTGGCATCTTTAGCTCCGTCATTTGAGTGGGAACTCCTTTCTCTAGAATCTCTACCTTTTAGTCCTAATTCTGTCATTGGCCTTTTTACTGACAAAATTGAATCTGGGTTTTGTATGACATACAAAAGTATTTGCATACGAGTTTTATTCTCTTCTGAATCATTCATCCTTTAGGATAAGACTTTTCAGCTGGTTTTCTTAAACTGCTTTTTAGCTTTGTTTCACATTATTTCCTCCCTTACAGAACCTTGTTAGACATTTTTTTCACCCCAATCGTCTTCCCCGGCCTCCAGCCTCCCATGAATAGCGATACTTCAGTTATACTGCATCTCTCTGTGTTGGGCTCCTCGGTGGGCCAGCAACCATTGCTGCTGTAAACATTGGTAATTTCTGGAAACTGGTCGAAGGGGACAGTTTTCTGGGTTCCAGGCCATGTGATTAGTCTTGGTGTTCTCATCTGGGTTTGTTACTCGTTCGTAGACTTGAACGACAAATTATCCTACCTCCTGTGAGTATGTTAAGACAAGCGAGGAGAAGACGCTCAGACATCAACCTAAGATACTTCTCAGTAGTTTTGGTCAAAGTAAAGCTCTGTATTTATCCTTGGACTTGGTCTCATTTGCCCCACGTGGCACAGTTCTGTAAAGTAACCCGTAATCGGTACATTCAGCCTCAGAGTAGATCAGCCAGTTGTCAGCAGATCTGACAAGTGGAATCCACTAGAGTGCATAGTTGTTTAAGTAACTTCTTTATGATAGGAGGACAAAATGAAAACAAACGCATGCTGTTGACTGGCCCTCGTGCAGTTGCTTTTTTGCAAGATCCCTGGATGATTTGAATGCACAGCTTGACCTAGAATGTGAAGCTCTGTACCTAACTTGACAGATCCCGTTCAGAAAACCCCAGGGGAACGTCCACTGTGGACACTGACTCAGAAGGAGAAGCAATGTGTACAGTGACCTGGGATGGGTAACTCTGCCTGGCTTTAAATAGATTGGAAGTTGTCCTCATTTTCAGTGATTGTATGTGTTGAGATGTTTCCTGTCCTCAAAGGCTGTGATGATTAAAGTGTGTTCAGATTATTTTCTGTCACTGTCTTAACTTTCTATGATGATTAAATCTGAGTGACAAAATCTACGTTTCTGTTGTAATTGTATTTTGTTTTTTTAAAAAGTGCTTTATGCTTATTTGGCAGTTTTCAGGTAGCTTAGAAGAACATTGAGTTATGAGGGAAATATGGTATTTTTAGGCATTGTGTATGGTTTGTACTGATATTAACTTGCATATTTGTTTTTTTAAGCCACGTTTTTTATTCTAGCATATCTCTTATGGTTTTGTTGATAGGCCTTTTAAGCAGCAACAGAACAGATCTGTTCTTTGGGATCTAGTTGCAATCCTTGATCATGCTATTTATTTTTAGATTCTTTGTAGAAAAGTGACCCTCTAGATAATCGTGATATGAAAAATATGCTTTACTGTCTTCAGGATTATTTCCCATGATTACTCTGACTCTTTGCTGTATAATGACGGATTATAGTTATGGAACTGACCTATAAATATATACCCATAGCATGATTGTGTCCTGCTTTGAAATCATTTTGAATGGTCTGTCACACTGAGTATGTATTATTGTATACCTAACCAATAGAAAATACTCATTGGTACTCTTATTAGAGCAAAATGCTCATGTTATATGGTTGTTATAGAATATCATTAGTACAGTCGTATTTCTATCTCAAAAGTGTGATAATGCCAGCGGGATAAATGAGAAAGACATTGACTCTTCACACAAAGGAAGTGGGTTTTATAATGAGTGCAGTCTACCCAAAACTATTCTCTGTCTTGGATCATTACTTCAACTAATCATAAAACTTTTTTTAATTCAAATCCTTGCAGGGTTCTAATTGGTGACCTCTGGAGTCTGATAATTGTTGAAGATAGCTGGTCTTTTGCTGTATGTTTAATCATGTTTGCAATTAAAAGTGAGAAATGTGGTTTAACTCTTAGGCAGGTATAACTAAAAATTCAAGTTTTCTTCTTTCAATCCTTAGTAGTTATTCTCAGGCTACCTTCCAATAGTTACTCAAGTCATTCTTACCTTTTTTTTTTTTTTTTTTTTTTTTTTTTTTTTACTGATATTCTCTCTTTTCACTGATTTGTGATAGTATACATATTTTTTCTTTTTTTTTAAATTTATTGGGGTGACAATTGTTAGTAAAATTACATAGATTTCAGGTGTACAATTCTGTATTACATCATCTATAAATCCCATTGTATGTTCACCACCGAGAGTCAGTTCTCCTTCCATCACCATGTATTTGATCCCTCTTACCCTCATCTCCCACCCCCCATCCCCTTACCCTCTGGTAACCACTAAACTATTGTCTGTGTCTATGAGTTTTTGTTTCTCATTTGTTTGTCTCGTTATTTTGTTGTTTTTGATTTATATACCACATATCAGTGAAGTCATATGGTTCTCTGCTTTTTCTGTCTGACTTATGCAAATGAAAACCACAATGAGATATCACCTCACCCCAGTCAGAATGGCTATCATCAATAAGACAAATAGTAACAAGTGTTGGAGAGGCTGTGGAGAAAAAGGAACCCTCATGGGTTGGTGGGAATGCAGACTGGTGCAGCCGTTATGGAAGGCAGTGTGGAGGTTCCTCAAAAAATTACAAATAGAATTACCATATGACCCAGCAATCCCTCTCCTGGGTATCTACCCCCAAAATCTGAAAACATTTATACATAAAGACACGTGTGCTCCAATGTTTATTGCAGCTTTGTTTATGGTGGCCAAGACATGGAAACAACCAAAATGTCCTTCGATAGATGAATGGATAAAGAAGTTGTGGTATATTTACACAATGGAATACTATTCGGTGGTAAGAAAAGAAGATATAGGAACATTTGTGACAACATGGATGGATCTTGAGAGTATGATGCTAAGCGAAATAAGTCATTCTTATCTTGAATTAACCTAAGTTACTGTTTTCTTTATTTAGTTTTTGGGTTCACCAAGTCTTCATTTGACAAATGCCTTGGGTTTTGTTAAGAACAACCTTGAGTTATTTCGAATAGCCAAGGGATTGATTGGTCTATCTTGAAAGGCAAGAACTCCTAGCCTCATTTTCTCTGTCCTCTAGGTCTGTCTTCCTGCCCATCTTTTTTTGGGTGATTTATGTAGAAGCTGAGGCATTCTTTGCAACCAGTTTCAACTGGTTTCAGAACCTTCCTTACTACCAGAGGAATTTACCAGTATTCACCCTTAGGACTGGTAACAGTAGGTGAGCCTGAGCCCCCATGATGGTTGGTCTGCTTCACCACTGTGCCTAACCGCTGGCTAGAACGTAGTTTGCATTGTTGTACATTTATTATACTTCCTCTTTTGCTTCTGCTACATCCCTCAGTAAATAGCAGATACTCAGTGAAGGCAGGTGACTGATTAGTCCTATAAAATTCTATTGATTTATTGGAAGTGGAATTTAATCTGTTAGGTTTGCCTGTTGAGCTGGAAGGTTTTGTTTTGTTTTGAAGCCAGTTGTTTGGTATTTTGGAGAAGCAAAACCCTTGAGTGTCAGACAGTCTCGCAATCAAACTTTAGCCCTGCCACTTGTTAGGAAGAAGGAAAAAGGGGGATGACAGGTCCTCTCGTAACACTCTTGAGAGTTTCTGAGGACCGAATGTGTGGAAAGCCTCCTGTAGAGTGTCTGGCATAGACTGGTCAATATTCAACTTGCTAGAGTCCTTCTTCTCCTTTTAAGGAACATTTCATCTCTGATTTCCATTATTTGGTCTTTATGGTTTTAAAGTTGTAAAAAAAATATTTTGCAACTAGAGTTTATTTTGAAAATTGTTAGAATTTTGTACTAAAATTCAGTAACCTACTCATTTCTCAAGATCTTTGCTCAATTCTCTTGGTTTAAATGATACGATGTTTCCCCGAAAATAAGACCTAGCCGGACCATCAGTTCTAATGAATCTTGGAGCAAAAATTAATATAAGACCCGGTCTTATATAATATAGTATATATTACTAATATATCATATTATATTATACATTATAATATTATTGTATTATATGTATTATATTATCAAATTATATATAATATATTACTATATATTATATTATAACACATATAGTATATATAATATAATATAATATAATATAATATAATATAATATAATAATGATAGGTATTCTCACAATGAACTCATCTCCCCCTAGGTTGTCTGTGTCCCAGGAGAGGGTCTCAAAATCTTTCTGCATTCTGGTTTCCCTCCTCTGGAGGAACTAAATTTGTGTTGTCCTTAATGTGATGCCTGAAATGGATCTGGTCTGTTTCAGGTATAATGGGGCTACTTCATCTCATGGTATTTGTTATACTTCTAATGAATTATACAAAAGTATGTGCTTTTGTAGCATCTGTGGGACTTATGACTTATATTATACGTGAAGCCAACTAAAGCCCCAGATCTTACTGCTACAGCCATCATCCTGGCCCGGGAAGAGGGTGTGTCATGGGAAGGCACAGAGGGAGAGGGAGAGCCAAGCAAGGAAATGCCTCTTTGGCTAGGGAGTTCTCCAGAACAGAATCTGGGCCTGTGGACAGAGGCGTTGTCCTGGGTTTGGGGGCCCAGGGTAAGGAGAAAATAAAAAGGGAGTCCTAGATGAGGGCAGGCCGGAAAGTTAGAAGTGTAACACCTAAGGAGCAAGTCGAGCTAAAAATAAATCATAATATAACGTAATATACGACCGGGTCTTATATTAGTTTTTGCTCCAAAACACACATTAAAGCTGATGGTCTGGCTAGCTCTTATTTTCAGGGAAACATAGTACACTTTTATTTCATCGAGGCAGTGAACAATCATGTCTTATCTTTGTGTTTCTTTTTTGCCATGATGCCTTTTGTTTGGTGAATGGCATATTTAAGGAGAAACTAAGGTACCAGCACACTAGAAGCGCTTTTTTTTTTTTTTGAAGAATTTGACAAAATTTTTACAGTAATTCTGAGTAGCACTCAAAATTTTTTTATTATCTGGATTTTATTCTCTAGAATCATATTGCTTTCAAAAATTCTTGAAATTCATTCTACAATGAGATATCATACATATAAATAAGTCATCACAAATTAGGCATTGTATTAAGAAAATGATGACCTATATTTGCATTATGTTACAGTTTTCAAAGAACTTTGACAAACGTTTTTTTTTTGAAACTTGCAATAACTTGGTTAGTTTCCCCCAAATGAAATAATGATCCAAAGCATCTTTTTCCCCCACTCAAGATCAAATCCCTTTACTATAGTAATACTAAGACAATGGAGGGAGCGGGTTTATGAGTCAGATAACCTGGGGTTAGAATCCTGAATCTGGGGCTGTGGGGTCTCAGCCAAGTCACCGGATGTCTCTAAGCAGCTGTTTCCTTCTGAACGTATCTACTTGGCTGCAGAGTTACAGGGATGAGACACCTGGAAGATAGTAAATCAACTCCAGCTGTCAATATTATTGTTACAATTCTGTTAATTATCCATGATGGGTAGAATTAATGCCTTCCTTCTCCTTTCCCTCTTTATCAACCTTCTTCCTTCCTGAAGGAATTTGACTGTCATTTCCTTGTGTGTATGTTTTAATCTTACGTGTTGTATGTATAGTTAAGGGTATTTTGTGCACAAATATTTGCTCTGCCTTTATAAAAACAGTTCACTTGCAATCGTTCTTAATATTTAGAGTATTGCTTGTTCTTGCTTCCTAGATGGTACATTTGTGTGTATTTATGATGAGTATGTTTGTTCTTATTAGACAATGATATGCATTTCTATTCTGCTGTCCCATTTATTTCTGTTTATGGAAGATTATTTGCAAGATCATGAGCTGTATGAATCAATCTAGTCTGGGCAGGTTTTAGTGTATTCAGCTCTGGTTTGAATCTAATAGGTGTTCAGTTAGATTTGGATTGCTTAAATAAAATAATTCCTTAGTGAAAACATTTGTCATGTTAGAGGTTAAAAAATTTCTTTTCGGGCCAGCAGCCGCAGTAACATTTTAGTAATCTGTCAAATAGAATTTACAATGGCTGTGAACACTATTTATATATCTTTTAAAATCAATTTAAATCCTCCAACTGGGCTGTTGTATTATTTTGAGATAGATTTCTGAATGTTGAGCATGTAGGTATTACCATTGTGACATGGGCTTCTCATTTCATTATGGATCCGGGCTGAGTCCTGTGCTTTAATAAGTTTGTACAGAGTTAAGGTGCCTGGAGAAGGGGGGTTCTGTTTACTGTGTCACTATCCACCCTGGTACTGTATTGTGCAGGCTGATTGGCAGTATTCAGTTATACTTTTCTATCCCTTTTATGAATTTTTATTAAATAGCTCTGAACAGCTAATGAGATGGGCTTTGATGTTGATACAGTTCCGTGTGAACCCCGACTGCTTATTACTACCTGCCTGAGCTTTGGCAAGCGGCTGCCATCCGCATCTTCAGGGTCTCACTTTGCAAAGTGGAGGTGAGAGAGCATAGATTTATTAGAATACAGAGAGATTTGAAGTCAAACACACAGTCCTATACTTGGTGAATCATTGTCAACAAAATAATAATAGTAATTACTTAGCACTGGTGTAATAAGTGGTCTCTAACACAACGTGCATTACTTTTCAGTATTTTGCTGTGTAATATCATTTGCGATAAGCTCCAAGGGAAGCTCTTGGATATAAAGGAGGCATCAGAAACTCTTTAAAAAAAATCACCTTACAAGTCATGGGGCTGTGATATACAGCATGGGGAATATAGTCAGTAATATTGTGATAGTGTGGAACCGTGTCAGATGGTCAGATAAGTTGCTGGACTTATTATGGTGATCACTTCTTTAGGTCTATAAATGTTGAATAACTATGGTGTACGCCTGAAACTCACATAATAGTGTATGTTACCTATATTTTAATCAAAATCTTGAAGAAAAAAGAATCAGGTTACCAAAGGTGCAGGGC
Source organism: Rhinolophus sinicus (assembly GCF_036562045.2). Taxonomy (NCBI): domain Eukaryota; kingdom Metazoa; phylum Chordata; class Mammalia; order Chiroptera; family Rhinolophidae; genus Rhinolophus; species Rhinolophus sinicus. Next base: position 4,757,024 of record NC_133761.1, on the reverse strand, counting down.
TGCAGAGCTGCGTTTTACCATCCCGGCTCCTCTTTCTAACCTCTCTACGCTGCCCTGAGCCCAGGATGCTGACAGGGACGACCCCAGGACTGGATCAGCAGACACCCCCACCCCCTGGCTGCTAGGTGGGTCAGTGCCTACCCAGTGGGGTCACCAGCAGAAGGTTGGCAGGACGGGAGACATTCCTTCTGTTTGGCTTCCTCCGTTAGGTCACCACAGACTGGCTCCTTCCCTCTGGGGATGTCTGTGACCTCTCCTGGCCACCCAGCCTTGCTTCTCCATTCCTGTGTCTTCATTCTTCAGGCCTTGGGGCCGTGACCCCTCCCTTTCTAAGTAACCCCAGAGCAGTTCACCGTTCTTTGTTGCTATTGTTTTAGGCTATCCATACCTTTATATAAGGCCCTTCATTAAACTCCTTTCAGATTACCCAGTTTGAATATCATCTGTCTCCTTCCGGAATCTCCTTCCTTGGATCATTCACCCAGGGAAAGAGCAGACTGTGTGTTAGTTACCCCCTTTTAATTCCTTTAATAGAAGCTCCAGGAATAGGCGGAGTGGCAGAGTATCAGGGTTCCCAGCTGACAGTTTCTGATACTAAAGGATACATTCCTTATGGGCTCAGTTAGGGATTCACTGGCTCGTTAATACATTCTTTCCTGGACCTGTTTTGTCCAGGACATTTATTTTCCCTTACAGAAGCACTGTGTAGTGCAGGCTTGATTGGGTTGTTAGCTAGACAAAGTATTCTATGACTTTCGGTGGAAAGTGCTAGGAAAGTTGGGAATGTGTTGGAATTGGAGTCCCGAGTTGGACTCTTGAGCGTGTGCATGTGTGTTGTTGGTGATGGTGAGTCATTTCCATCATTCGTTCTTCCAGCATGTGCTTGTGGAGCCCTTACCACGTGCCAGGCCCTGGCAAAGGAGTTAAAGGGGGTAACTAACCATCTGTTGGAGAAGACAGACATTAAGTAGGAAGTTACACCTGTGGTGAGTTTCATACTATGTAGAATGCTGCGGTTTTTGGTTAGTTAGTCTGGGGATGCAAAGACAGCCTTTCTAGGAAGTGAAATTTAGGAAGAGACACCAAGGAGAAGGAAGGATATTGATTGCTAAGCAAAAAGTCCACAGATGTGTTTGATCTTGGAGAACAAATTCAAAAGCCTCAGGCAGGTGAGGATGGTGGTTTAGAGCCCATCAAAGGTCAGGGTTATGGGATGGAGAGTGAAGGAGGGAGAGGGACACAGGTGTGCCCCTCTGCGTGCGCTCTCATTGGGTATCAGCAGCAGCCGACGCTTTCTCTTCACCCGTGTGTGACGGGCTTGCATCTTTATACCTTTCTCATCCATCTTCTGTCCATTTCCAATACAGATAAACCCTCTAGTTTAGGGCCTCGCTGGTTGTTCGTCTGGATTGTTTTATTATCCAGCTGTGTTTTAATCTGCTTTCTCTACTTTCTGTCCACTTCATTTTCTGCTCAACTGCCAGACTACCTTTCCTTAAGGTTCTCCCTCGTCATGTCACGCCCCTGCTCATGGCTCTGGGTTACCTTCCTGTTAGTACCTTACTGAACTTAGTATCTCAGTTTTGACATTAAGCCCCTGGCCTGCCTTTTCATGTTTCTGTCCTCATTTCTTCTCTGCATTGGCCAGAGAGAACCACGTCTTTCTCACCTATCACCTTGAACCTGTTCAGTCTTTCTGCTAGAACCTAGGACTTAGGGTCAGGTCCTATGCAGAGAAAGCGGCAAACCTGTTGACCACCCAATGGTAGCGCATGTCTACGCTTGTTCACTGACTGACTCTGTGATCGCAGGATTTGCCATCATTACTTGTCTGGTTTATTTCATTGTATATGGTTAAAAGGGAAAAGGAACAAATCGGTTATGACATCTTAATAAAACCCCATGTATCAGCTGTACAGTCTCATCAGAGGAATGAATGTGAACTCGTGTTCCACAGGGTTACTTCACTGCAGAATTAGTTCCTCACTTCTTTGCCTGGCAAACTTCATTCTTTACCCTTCAAGAATTCAGCACGTATTTGCTAGCTTTTTGAATCCTTTTCTAAACTCCAAAGCTATTAGTCCCTCTTCTGTAGCACTGTGTACAGTGTATTACATTTATCTGTTTATATGCCCCAAATCCCCTGTATTCTAGTCGCAGCACCTAGTAGGATTTCTTCAGTGTATCATAACGTAATCATAGATTTTTGGATAGAATCTAGTCCTCCCTTCCCCGCCAAGTGAACCCTATTGCATTTAAAATATCACTGCATTCTCAAAATAAACCATTTTACATGGAATTTTTAGAAACACATCTGTTGCTTCGAGTGAGGTAAGCAGTGCAGGTAAATTCCCCCTCTCAGTTTCGGTGAAAGAACAGTGTAATGAAGAACTTAAAATGGATGATCGAGAGAGAATAAAGTTCTGGGTTTTTCAGCCAAGATGCAGAATGTAAGCATGCACTCATTTTTATTTTATTCTGTTTCAAAAAAAAATAAATCTTCGTAACTGTTTAAAAATTGATTTTTTTGTAAATTTAAAGGGTAAAATATTCACATAGTTCAAAAACTTAAAACAACGTAAAGAGAGACACAGTGAAAATTCTTCTATTCCTGTTTCATAGCCACTGCATTCCCCCCCAGGCCAATTAGACAACCACTGTTATTAGTTTCGTATATGTAATTAGGGAGATATTTTCTGTGCATATTCAAGTGACTATGAATATATATTCTTATACTGTTTAACACTGTGTATGTGTGTGAACGAAACAGTATATTTGGTGGAGACCTTTTCCTATCAGACCATGGTTTCCTGATCCAGTAAAGTGCTCTCTTACTGTGTGGATGATGGACATTTAGAGATTTCCAGCGTTTTGCTATTAAAGACCATGTTGTAAACGGGTAACTTTGTACGTATTTCACATCTATCCAGGTACTTTATCTGTAGGGTAAATTCGCAGAAATGGTGTGGCTCGGACAAAGGAAAAATGTCAGTCTAGATGTGCTTGATTCTGTGAGAGAATTTTAGCAGGTTTAATGAAAATTGACACATTAAAATGTTTTATGTTGGAAATTTAATTCATTTAAATCCAAATATTATTTGGCTGCCTTGCGAGTATTAGTAGATTTTAATATAGTCAGTAGGCTAAAAATGTAAGTGGCCTTTGCTTAGAAGGCTCTGTACTGGACCAAGGCAAAAACAAAAAAGAAAGGGAAAAACAAAAGCCAAAAAAGACATTGTAACTGACACTAGATTTCTGAGCTGACAGGAATTTGGTGTCCGTGGTTTGGAAACATAGCATTTTGATCCCCTTCATTATCTAAAACCTAACCACCCATTTGCTTATTATTTCTGAGCTGAGGGATGGCATTGGTACATTAAACTGTCTGGTAACAAACATAATCTGGGGATTAGTGAGTCCAATTCCCTATGTGTTTGCCCTTGAAAATCTGATTGGAGTTTTTCTCAGGTTGGCTTTCATTTGCTAACCCCATTAGCTAAAGGGTTATATCCACCTTGGTGGGTGTCAGGTTCCTTCCCCCTTCCCTAGAGAAGGTCAGAGCTGTGGGTTTTGGAAGAGGAAACTCCCTGTTAGAGACAGGCATAAAAATTAGAAACCTATTTCCAGATTTCATAGGTCATACTGTACAGTTCCCCCCTTTTTTTTTGCATTGCCGTTTATTGCAATTCATGGAAACATCAAACTACTTAAAATCCTCAGTCAAGTAGAAAATACAAAATTGTCGATTGAACAGCACCTAGAAAAATAAAAATTTTGACCAGTTTTGAATTTTACAGCTGGAGGGCACAGAGGCCATGATTGAAACCAGCTCTGTTTGACTCCAGTGACAGAATTTGGGACCCCTTCCAGTTCCTGTGGTGTGTTAGGGCCAGTGCACGAAGGAAGACCCACCTACGTTTAATGTGACTTCAGGCTTAAAAAATAAATAAGTAAATAAATAAATCTTAAACAGTGAAATACTATATTTCAGCATAATTCAAAGTGCATTTAAGGTAACAACAAGGTATTTTAGAACGTACGATTTGCAAAGTTGACTGTTTATCTAGAAAGGAAATTCGTTTTTTATATATAGTTTCTTTTCATTTTTATTTTCCCCTTTAAAAATCATAAACATAGCTAAAACTTTAATGTAATATATGGTAAAATACAGATTTTTTTCTAATTTTTTAAATCTTATCTTTGTGACTGTACGTGTTACTTCAAATGTTAAATGTCACTGATGCAAGGAATAACATCTTGAATTCTGATTATGGAATTGAGTATTAAATTGTGCATATGTTATAAGTTCTCAAAAATCATAAAATGCTTGTTACTTGAGAAGAAAATAGGTAGTTAAATTTTGACAAACATATACGTTCATCAAAATTCCTTTCTTTTTTTCTAGGAAGTTTCAGTATACCAAATTTTGTTGAATCTTCTAACTATGCTAAAGGTATTTCCAGAAGCTATTTCACCTCTGCTTTTTACGTTTTTTTTTTATGGAGTTTTCATTGTGTGGATATAGTTGATGAAATCATTATTCACTGATGATTTGAACTCCGTATCTAGCTTCTCCTCTTCCCGGAGATGGTGGAAGTACTAGGTGCTGAAACTTGCAACCTTCTAATTACAGGGTTGATTTTTCTGGCACCCAGACCCCCACTTCTCCAGGAGTCACTCTGTGAACATAAACTCTGATGTGGGTCAAAGGGGCTTATTATGAATAACAAAAGGGACTCCTATCACTCAGGAAATCCCAAAGGTTTTAGGAGCACTGTTCCAGGAACTGGGGATAAAGACCTAAAATATGTATTTTTCATTACATCCTACCTATATACTGACTTTCAACCATGCATTGTTAAAGACAAAATTATTCTGGGACTTGGTAAGTAAGACTTTTTTCAGCACTATTATGATGTATGCCAAGATTATCACTACAGGGGAAAGAAATCAGGCTCACATTTGAATATAGGAAAGGAGGTTGGGGATTCAGAGCTAATGAGCATAATGAGGGGGTCCGTGGATGGGAAAGACACATCAAAGCCCACCCAATTCTTCAGTGGTGACTGAAGCCCAATGTCAGAAGCCTCCAGCTTTAAACATACTCTCCATTTATCCTAAGATGCTATGAAAATCTTATTTTCTGTTTGATGTGACATTAAAAAAAAAAAAAACAAAGCAAAAAACAACCCCAAAACGGTGGAAGAGACTCCAGTGTCCCACTATATTTAGAGTCAGACAAACCTGGGGGTAAATCCTACCTTTGCCATTTATTAGCAAAGGGTTATTATCTATGGGATTTATATATCTATATATCTCTATATACCTATAAGCATCTATCTGTCTGTCTATGTATCTGTCTGTCGTCTTTCAGGGATAACTGGAGAATTCAAGAGTTTAAGTTCTCAGGCTAGTTAAAACAAGAATGGAATCATTTTTTTCATGCCTCAGCCTACCTGATTTTAGTAATTTAGCAGCTTGACCATAGCAACTCCATTTTATTTCTTCACTCTTCTCCTCAGAACTTAGGTACCTTGTGGTCAGGCTATGGAGGGATCAGTCCATGCACGCATTCTTTCAGTCACCTATTTGGTTACCTCTTGTACAGCCAAATGCTATAGGCGATAATGTGAGGAAACAGTATACTAATGTTTTCCAAGATCTGGAACTTGCACACAGTCGGTGCTTAGTAGATGTTTTTTGAATGAAGAAACAGATGTTACCTAAGAGAACAATTTATGTTCCGGTGAGAGAGTATCTCAGCCCACTCAGGCTGCTGTAACCATGCCATAAACTGCGTGGTTTATAGACAACAGAAATGTATTTCTGGCAGTTCTGGAGGCTGGAAGCCCAAGGTCAATATACCTGTAGACTTGGTGTCAGGTGAGGGCCCACTTCCTGGTTCATGGATGGCAGTCTGCCCGCTGTAGCCTCACATGGCAGAAGGGGTGAACATGCTCTGTGGGGTCTCCTTTACACGGGCAGTAATCCCACTGTTAGGGCTCCAACTTCATGATCCAGTTACCTTCCTGAAGTCCTGTCTCTTAATCCCATAGCGTTGGGGGTTAGGATTTCAGTATACAATGTGCTGGGGACACAAGCATTGTGTAGCAGAGTTCCAGTAGAGTTGTGCGTAAGTGCTGCGTGTCTCAGGGTGGCAGGGATCGATTCTCCCATGCCTGCTGACCCCATCGAGGAAAGGGACAGTCGCACATAAAGAGTGGCATTTAATGTGGTTGAATCTTAGAGATGTATGCAATTGAAATAATCAAAATAATGTCCAGATAGAGAAAAGTGCATTAGCCAAGACATGGACCTATGGTTGATCCCTGTCACTTGTGAGGAGGGAAGATGTGGTTGGGAGGTCATCTAGCACTTTTAATGGCATCCTGAAGCATCCATTCTTGATGGGATAAGCCTTGGAGAGCAAGGCAGGGTGATGAATAGAGATGCCAGTGCTTTGTAACACTGAGCTGACAAACCATTCTGCCTTTTCTTTGCTCTTTGGTCAGCCTTTCTCGGGGATTTCAGAAGGCCCCAGGGAACTTATTTTTATGTTCTTGTGTGTTTGTTAGCTAGTTCATTCCCCGTCATTAGCGTGGGCACTTGAGACTTGACTTTGTAGAGACATGGTACATGCATTTCCCCCCACTGAACTGGTGAAGAATTATTGATGAAATGGGAAATATGTCATTACTTGAAAGAATTGTAGCAATCTAGTAGTCCGTATTTTCTATGTTTGATTTCATGCCATAATAGAACTACCGAAAACTCCCAGCCTCTGGAGTTGTAAGCCATACACTTCATGGTTATCTTTTTTTTTTTTTTCCCTCCACAGAAATAGAAAAGTTTCAAAAAGGAGAAGGAAAGGACGAAGAAAAGTACATTGACGTGGTGATCAATAAGAATATGAAGCTGGGACAGAAGGTGTTAATTCCTGTGAAACAGTTTCCTAAGGTAAGACGGGCTGCTCGCCACTGCAGGTGCTGCCGGCTTAGTCACAGCGGAGTCCATGTTTCATTTATGTTCCGTTGCTGTTTTCTTGAGGGGTTTTGCCTTAGCGCAGCTTCCCCCCCAACACCCAGACTTTTACAGTTAATGGAAAGCTTAGTTAGTGATTCTGTTTTTTCTGTTTGACTTTAGTGTGAGTTATGGAGCCCTAAAAAGTTATGCTTACAATGTCAACTATAATTTCATATATATATAGTCACAGGATGTGGAGCACAGCATAGGGAATAGAGTCAATGGAACTGTAACAGATAGATAGGATATCAGAGGGGTAGTAGATTGGGCGAGGGGGTTAGCACTTTGTGAGCGGTGTACATGTCGAGTGCATTGTTCTGTACACCTGAAACTAAGAAAAAAATGAAAAAATAAAAAGTTGTGCTTACAAATCATACTAGCAGTGTGACTTTGGACAACTTTTTTTAACTTCTTTCTTCTTTAGGTTCTTCATTTGTAAGAGAGATTGGATTAAGAATTAAATAAGATTATCGACGTTAAATGCTTAGCACAGGGTTTAGCACATACATGTTCAAAATATTATTTCGCCTAATTATTCTACATAAAGAGTTGTATTTTTCATTCATTGCACATATTATTTTGTGTCACGGCGCACAATTACAAAAGGTGCTTTAAAGCCTCTAGTTTTAAAATCTTGCTCACCTGGGGTTTGGCGTGAATTGATACTCCTTTTACCTTGTTTTTCTTTTTTATTTTCTTTCTTTTGAGTGTCCATCTCCATGATCCATTCATACTGTTGCATGTATCAGTAGTTCATGCCTTTTGATTGCTGAGTAATAATCCATTACCTGAATATACCACAATGTATCCATTGCCTGGCAGTTGTGGGTTATTATAAGTTAAATTGCTGTGAATATTTTCAAGCAGGTCATTGCTTGACCATGTTTTCATTTCTTCTGAGTAAATACCTAGGATTTCAATTGCTGTGTATTTAGTTTTACAAGAAATTGCCATATGATTTCCCCAAAGTGGCTGTACCTTGTGACGTTTCCCGGAACAGTGAGTGCGAGTTGTGGTTGGTCCCTGTTTTCATCATCGTTTGACGTCATCAGTATCTTTAATTTTAGCCATTCTGCTAGTGTATTGGTATTTCCTGTGGTGTTAATTTGCATTTTCCTGATGATTAAGGACTTTGTGTCCTTTTTCAGGTACTTCTTGGCCATTAGTCTTATGCTGTGAAGTGTCTTTTTAGATCTTCTGCCTGTTTCTAAATGGGTTTTATGTCTTCTTATCATTGAGTTGTAGAAGCTTTTTTGTATACCCTGGATACAAATCTTTTGTGAAAGATGTGTTTTGTGAATATTTGGCTCAGTCTATGGCAGGGGTGTCCAAACTGCGGCCCGTGGGCCAACAAATTCCAAAAATGTATTTAGTTTACTTAAATAAACCAGGTGAGGCAATACGTACTTCATCTCAAGTGAGTGGCCCGGCTGTTTGTGTATTTTACCGCATATGGCCCTTGGTGAGAAACCTTGAAAAAAGTTTGGACACCCCTAGGCTGTGGCTTGCCTACTATTTTCTTAACAGAGTCTATGATAAGCAGAAGATTTTACATTTGATGATGTCTAAAGTATCAAGTTTTTCTTTTATGATTACTACTTTTTACCAATTAAGAAACCTTTGCCAACCTCAAGGAAATGTTAGAGTCCTTTATAAAATACAAAATTAGTCTCCTGTGTTTCGTCTAAAAGCTTTATCATTACAGTTTTTACTCTTAGGTCTATGATGCATCTCAAAGTAATTTTTTTGTGTGTTCTGAGATAGAGGGTCAAAATTCATTTTTTTTCTCCATACGAATATTCAGTTTTTCCAGTACCATTTGTTGAAAGATGTTTCCTTCTCACTGATTGTGCCAGCACCTTTGATGAAAATCAGATGACTATGCAAGTAAGGGTATATTGCTGCACTTTCTCTTTCATTGCACTTGATCAATACTTCTGTGGATCCTTATGCTGGTATAGTACTGTCTTTATTCCTGTAGCTTTTTACAGTAAAACGTGAAGTTAAGCAATGTAGTTAGTACCTTCGACTTTAGCCTTCTTTCTCAGGATTTCTTTGATATACGTCCTTTGCAATTCCGTATAAATTTAAGAATTATTCTATTAATTTTCCCAAAACCTTGTGCCCGGATTATGATTGCCATTGCATTAAATCTTTTGATCAATTTAGGGAGATTTGACATCTTAACAATATTGAGTCTTCCCTTCCTTGAACATGGTATATCTTCCCATCTATTTAGATTTTAAGTTTCTATCAGCAACATTTTGTACTTTTCAGGGTAAAGGTCTTATTTGTCTTCTGACAAACTTATTCCTAAGTATTTTGTTTTCAACATTGCTGTAAAATGAATATTTTAGTTTTTTTCCTATTTTTTCTTCTAATATAAAGTTTTGTGCGTTGACCTTGTGTTCTGCTACCTTGCTAAATTCACTTGTTCTAGTAAGTTGTTTTATAATCTTTAGGATACGCTATGCACATAATCGTATCATCTGCATAAATAGTTTACTTCTTCCACTCCAATTTGTATGCTTTTTATTTATTTGGCCTGCATTACTGTATTGACAGAGATCTTAAGTATAAAACTCAAATACAAGTGGAGAGATTAGGCATTCTTCCCTTGTTCCCAATCAATGTGGAAAACATTCAGTATTTTATCATTAGGAATGGTAAGAGCCATAGGATTTTTTTGTAGATGCCCTTTATTAGGTCGAGGAATTTCTCTTCTATTTCAGTTTTGCTGCTTTGATCCCGATGGGGTGGTGATGTTTATTAAATGTTGTTTTATCTGTTGAAATAAACACAGGGTGTTACTCCTTTATACTGTTAATACAGTGAATTTTATTAATTGATTTGTCTAAATTAAGCCAACTTTGCATTCCTGGATTAAACCCTACTTGGTAATGACGTATTATTATTATTATTATATATTTTTTGATTCAGATGCATCTATGTTCATGCATAATACTGGCTGTAATACCTTTGTCAGATTTTGGTGTTAGTGTTATGTGTTAGTTTCATAAAATTAATAGAGTGTTTCTTTCCTGTTTTATCTTTCAAGGAATTTGTGTCAGTTTGGTGCCATTTCTTCTTCAACATTTGATAGAATTCACCAATGACGCTATCAGGGCCTGGGATTTGATAATGAGTTCAGTGTGTTTAATTGACATGTCACTAATTAGATTTTCTATTTCATCTTCTTTGAAATTTTTGTCTGTATGTGTTTTGCAAGGGATTTGTCCGTGTCATCATAATATTTCAGCTATTGCTTTTTCAGATGTTTTTTTGGACCTTATCTCTCCCCATCTTTTGAGGCTTCTATTACACATATGTTCAACCTTTTGATATTCTCAAAAAGGTTCCGATGGCTCTGTTCACTTTTGTTATTAGTTGTTGGATTTTTCTCCCCTTATTTTTCAGATTGGATAATTTCTACTGCTGTATCTTAACTTTATTGATTCTTTCTTATGCTGTCTTTATTCTCTGTTAAGCCCATCAGATAAAGATTTTCTATCTGGTGTTGTAATGATCTGTTGAAGAATTTGTATTTGATTTATGTATAAATATGTGTATGTGAAATTTAAAAAAAATACTTTTTTCTCTGCTGGAACTTTCTAGTTTTTATTCATTGCAGGTATTGTCATTGGCCAAAGTTAAAATAGATGCTTTAAGCCTCTAATTCAAAATCTTAATCACCTTAGACTTGACCTGAATTGATAATCCTTTATCTTGATAATGAGTCATTTTCCAATTTTTTGTCTGTTGAGTAATTTTGAATTGTGTACCAGACATTGTGAGTGTTATATTGTAGAAACTCTGGGTTCCGTTCTGTTTCTCTGAGGAATGTTGATATTATTGCATTCAGACTGCACACTTTGTCTGTAGTTTGTAGGTCTCAGTTCAGTTCTTAGTTTGACTTTTGCATGTATTTTTTGGCATACCTGTTTCAAAAGTCAGCCAGAGATTTTGGCAGATTTTACTCACAAAATTTTGGGCTCCCAACTCTAACTTCGTCTTTCCTAGTATTCCTTCCTTACATTTCAGCACTATGATTTCCCCAACTCTGCTACTCAGGCAAAAAGCTCTAAAATCAGCAAATTCACCCAGGTCATTGCCTTTTTCCAAGTCTTGACTCCCTTCCAGAATCTCCTTGTTTTTGGTAATTCTCCACAGGCTTGGTTTTTATATTTTGTTCAGAGTTTAAGAGTTCATAATTGCTATCTATAGACACTCAGCATGTTAGAAGCTTACTCAACCGTACTTGCAGAATTCAGGATATACTTTTTTAGTAACAGAAAACTGTGTTGTGAACATTTCATAGAGTCACTACTAAACAAAGGATGGCTTATGGAAACCTCAGTACACTGTATGCTCAATATGCACTAGATAGAAAGATGAGCAGACCCTGCCCGTCTTCAAATAGTTCATAATCTAGTACATGATTAATCTATAATTAATAGCCTATTGTGTGTAAGTATGTGAAATAAAATCTCAAATATTGTTTGTTAGTGTCAGCTGTGATGAGAGTAGGGGAAGACAAATTAAAATTTCTGTGTCTAACAGAGAACAAAGTCCATTTCAAGTACTTATAATGTCTGAAGGAGGCTACTTAGAAATCTACTGCTTTCCGAATGCTGAAAAAGGATATTTCTGCTTAGCATAATTGAGCATGCAAGTTTCAAGCCAGCCTTGTATAAAAGGCTAATATAGCACTTCCATCAGTTCTAAGAAAAAGCTTTCATGCTGGTGTCAGTTAATAGACTGAGCGGAAGAAGCTGGCAATGCTTGGCCCTGGGAAGAGCAGTGGGCAGAGGGCAGCTTGATGTGGATTGATGCTGACTGTCTTCTTTCAGCTTCTGGGGCGAGACAGAGTGCTGTTTGTGAAACTGCATCCAATAAAATGATCGCCATTAATTGAATAATTGCTCTGCCCTTCTTTCAGCACTCTATGAAAGGCACACCATTGAACGAGTGTTTTAGCATTCAGACCTAAAGTAGATTCACTCTCTCGAGTTGTATGTCTGAGCTTGTAAAGTGTGAGACTCAAAGTAAACACTGTTTTATGGTGTGTTTTTTTAAAAAAAGATTTGAAGCTGTGGACATTGTTCTCCACCGTTTTCCTTGGCCCTGAGCAGTGACTAGATACAATGGAGTTAATATCAATGGCAACTCAGTGTTGGAACAAGGTGCTCTGTCTTTGAGGTCCTACAGATGCCTTGTGGTTTAGGTTGAATATTCATTCATCTTTTCATTCACTGGTTCATTCTTCAGCGAATCTATCCATCCGCTCACATACCTCACATTTATTGAGGGACTTCTCTGAGCTCGGCATTGTGCTGGGAAAACAAACGTGCTGAAGACAGGTTGTTTTGTCCTAAGAAGCTCTCAGTTTTGTGGGGCCTGCAGATGAATAAAGTAATTAATGTGTATACTGCAGCGTGAGAAGTTCCGTGTTGGAGTGCTCTAAGAAGATGGGAGGAGGAGGAAGGCTTTCCCGAGGTGGCCATCTTGAAGGAGCTGGCTGGGTAAGGGTCAGAAGTAAGACAGGGTGAGGTCAACGTGGTCGTGACAGGGCAGCAGTGTGTGTGGGGGACAGAGAGCATTTGAGAAATTAGGGGCCATCTTGTGTGGCTAAACAGGTTCATTTCAATAAGATGTGCAGATTTTTATGAGGATTTCTAAAGTGATAAGGGCGCAGAGGAAGGGGTAGGGTTGGCCAATGGGTCTGTGAGCTTGGAGTAGGAAGTGGTATTTGAGCTATTTTAGAGCTTGTGTTTAATGACTGGGAACTGTTTCAGGAGAGGCAACGCCATGTGTATACTCAGGCGAGGGTGAAGAAAGAATGCTTCTGCACCATTAGAAAGGGAGTTGTAATAGGAAATTCAATAAGTTTGGTCTCTGTATCGTTTTACATACATGCTCTACTGCTGTGGTAAAATGTCTATATTATATCGTTAAATAAAATAGAAAAACCAACGTGTAGAACAGATAGGATCCCAGTTAGACGATTATTTGGGGGAAAAAAAACAAAACGAATGAGAATCTTAACAGTAGTCATTTTCTGGAGGGTAGGATTATGTCTTTTTTTTTTTCCTACTTTACATGTTTCTGTACTTTATTGTATCAGCAATAACTGAGTGTAACTTTTATAATTAGGATAAAAAAAGATTTATATTTTGAGGGAAAAAGGTGCCTGAGAAAGTTAATTTATGAGATATCTTTATACTGTAGTTATGTTTTTTTTGTTTGTTTGTTTCAAGATTTATTGTACTGAGTTAAATTCTATAGGTTTAGATTAGATTTATTGAATTTCTTAATTTGGTCATTGTTTTTCATCTCTAAGCATTCTAATGTGTACATACTATTTTCAGTAACCTTATATTAATCAACATGGTTTCTTACATTAAGTGTTTTCCTATTATGTGCATATTTTAAATTTATATATATTTGCTGTCTCACAGACGCTCTTCGATTAAGGGTCTTGGAGAGAGAGAAGAACTTACAATACATGTTCTTGCCTGGAATGTGATTTAAAGCTCAGGGAAAACTTCAAACTTGGCTTGCATTTTTCCCTTGTAGCGTGTTGCAGACCATTCAAAACTCATGAATTTACTGCTTAGGTAGAAGCCCATTCCATAGAAATCATCACAACTTTAAAATTTTCCTCAAGTAGTAACTATTTGACAGTCATATCAGTATGTTACAAATGGGCCTTTTCTGCGAGTCCTAATTTATTTTCAGAGGCACATAATATTTTTTCCAGAGGATTTATGTGAAAATAATTTTTATTTTTTGTGTTCAATTGACAGTTTACCTGTAGATATAAAGTGCTGATGTAGTTGTATGTCAGTTTTTTAAAATATATATAAGTGGCATTACCAAAATTAACATGGCTGTCTGGTGAGTATTTTGAGACTTGTTGACGTCAAGGAAGTCTGGTATTAAATATAACTCCTTGAAGACACATGTGTTTATTATAGGTCACTATGCGTGTCCCTCCTGGCGTTCATTAAATCGTGGGACCCTGTGATGAGGTAGAAAATCCACTCAGAATCACAGGCCCTGAGGAAAGCGTGTGGGCCCATTGTTCACAGTGCACAGCTGCCTTCTGGGTCATCCCCTCCCATCACTTAGAGTGGAAAGAGGAGGGAAGTGAAATGATGAGTGAAAAGGAGGGGAACACATCTTCAGAAGCTACTTTTGTTCTGTTCTCAGAGGTCTTCTCTGGCTCTCGGGATCCTGTGTCACACAGTCCCGCTGTCATTACATTAAGTTGGTATTTGCAAATACGACAGCATTCAAACTACTGTGAAGGGATTTCACATCTTATGCTGTGACTTTTTCCTTATTTTCTTAAACATGCTGATTTGGGACCCAAAAAGTAGCACTTGAACTTAGATTTATTAAGGTGACTCCAAAAACAGCCAGGTATATATTGAAGGGTTCCTGAAATAATTTACTCATGTTGTTTTGGGGGGTTTGTTGTTATTACTACTATTTTATTTACCCAAATGAATAATTATAAAATTTGGGTACGTATAGACCCCCCCACAATCTCATTTCATTCAGAAGACTAGAAGTGGTACTGTATATGTACTTTGGTCATAGAGCAGTGAATTTGGAAATTAACGTCTGTGATGAATATTGTTATATAGAAATCTTTTATCACATTACTGCTTAGTTTCTGAGGGGTGATGAAAGATAGATCTGTAAGTGTATTTCTGAGCCAAAAGGTAGAAACATTTTTAGTGCCTTGAACATATTGCTGGCTTAGATATCTTGACTATTACAGGACCGATTACTGGTCCCCTGGAGGACCACCAAGTTGCATCGATAAAAACTGCATGACTATACTGATATTAGACATAGGGAATAAAGGATTAAAACTTAATCCTTCTCTTCTAGGACTCCCAGCCTAGTGGACTAGAACAGCGGAAATTCATACACTGGACCAAACTATGAGCTGTTATCAAAACAAGTTATTGACCTAATTCCATGAAACCAGGGACACGTAACACACATTGGTCCTGAGAAGCAGCGTTACGGAAGGGGAGGAAGTCAGGGTTAGGAGCTCCCCCACTTGTGTTATGCCCAGCTCTGCCTGCTGGACAGCTCCCCTGGGGCAGCCCACCCACATCTGAGCTTTGAGGTGCCCATCAGTGAACTCATCCCTCCTCTCCTGGGCAAACCTGGCCCTTCGCCTGGGTTCCTTATTTCAGTGAGTGACACACGGCGTGTGCCCTAAGTGCCCATGTCTGAAACCAGTGCCTCATTTTTGTCTACTAGCTTCTCCTCCATTGTGCAGCCACTATGATTTATACATTTTATCCCTTCTATTCCTAAATGTTCATCCATCTCTGTCTCTGCATCCCGTGGCCACCCCTTAATGTAGACTGCTGTCATCCCTCACCCAGGCTACCGTAACAGCCTCTCGTCCAGATCAGTTTCCTGCCTCAGTTTCAAATCCCCAATTCTGTTCTCCACGCTTGCAGCCAAGCTGTCGCAGTCTGGGATTTTCTAGTTAACAATTTCAATCTCGTTTCTATGTGGGCTACATTGCTTGTCTTATTTGTTTTGCCATCTACCCCGCCCCACCTTGCAAGGATATAATCCAGCCTTGAGCAAACAGAGCTAGAAAGTGCATAAGGTAGATTCTTTCAGGTTGTTTATTACTTTTGTACACCTGTGTGTATTTATTTTGCTTATACCCTCTCCTGGAAAAGTTACTGTATACTTCATTGATTTTTAGAGTTGCTAATATCTCAATAAATTGGGCTGTTTACCATTTAGAAGTAGATACTGCGCTAAATTACAATCAATGGACCAACACCAAATAATCTCCACCACTACTAATAATACTTAGTGATTTGTGGTTGACATCCTACTAAATTTAGATAATAGTCTTTTATCTATAGTTTTAATATGTTGCAATAATTTCTGCAGCTAAGAAAATCAATAAAAACTGTGTTGACTAGTGGCATTTGATTTGGGGTAAAATAAACTTCAATTCCACAAGTATTTATTGAGAAGCCGTTATGTAGGGAAAATGATGAATCAAATATGTGTCCTAATCACTCTCTAGGGAGATTCATAACCCAACAGGAGAAACAGTAAATTTCACTAAGTCATATGGAGTACAGACTGAATTAACACAAGAGAGGTGGAGGGACTCCACACAAAGTTAAGGGTGGGAGGGAGAGTAATTTCTGGAAAAAGAATTATAGGTGGCATTAAATTTCATCCTTAAGAGTAAGTCCAGGCTGTGAACAAGCAGAGATCAGGGAAAGGAAGAGTAATTATTGGGCTAGGAATGATTTAATTATGGGGAATAGTAGATGATAGCGTTCATTGGAACGGTGGTGACGAGCCTGGAAAGGCTTCGGTGCTATACTTGGGCATTAGAATTTTATATAGCCAGGCAGGAGCCCTGAAAAACTTATGACATAGCAATAAATAAACAATTAGAATATATAGGAGGAGGTCTTCTGCCTTATAAAAGATCTTTTATTTTTCTGAAGTCCTTTTAAAATTTAGGAATGATTGATTTAAATGACTTTTTGGAATGACTTTCATTCCTGGGAAATTCAATGTGCCATGTAAAAGTGATTGTTATTTTTAGAGATGAGTGTCAGAACCATAAAAATTATTGTCACTTACGCAGAGGTTGATTCAATCACCAACTACCCAGGAAACAGGTGTCTTATTTCTGAGGAGGCTGCTCCATTTCACGTGAATGTCATGGTCCCAAGCTGGCTCTTAAGTTTCCTGCTGCTTGGAGTTTGGCATTTGTGACATTGCTGTAATTCACATGACATCGGTATTCTGAATAGCAACTAAAATGTGGATTTATTCAACTAATCACTGTGTTAGTGGTGAAATTACTGGAACCTGAAATGTCCCATGGAGCTGATAAAAGTAGTGATCTGGCCTTTCCTTTACAGAGAAGGTCAAACAGACCTTCACATTTTTGCCCTTGGGCAGGCGTTAGATGAGGGTGCAGATTATAAACCAAAGCCATTCCTTGAAAGTTTAATTATTTCTCCCCAGTAAAGTCTAGAAAGCAAATGATTGATGGATGTTTTCCAAAGACGAATGTATGCACAACAGTACATCCGGGTGCTAGAAGAATATGCTGGAACGTCTGTTTCAATGTGTACATGTAGCATGTGCTGTTCTGCGTGTCAGGCACCATGCTAAGCACCTTACGTGTATTCATTTATTTAATCTTTAGAACTTTAGGAGGAGGGCATGGTTATATCCTGTTCACATATGAACAAACTAAAGAACAGAAAAGTTAAATAACTTGCTTAGAGGTCTACACGATTATTAAGTAACAGGCATTTGCATCCCAGAAATCTGGCCCCACAGACCGTGCTTATTCAAGAAACTAAACTTTATCAATATTTAGTACGTTGATTAACGCTAGTACCTTTACGGGGTTCACGTAAGTGCCATGCAATTGTGAGCACGTTGCAATAGTGTCCTTAAATAAAGGGGAATGAATTCACAGTGCGGAAGGTGTCACCAGGTTTTAATGACTCATTTGCTCTCAGTATTTTGGGGCACATAGCTGTTGCATGTGCCAGGTTATGGGGTCACGGACTACATTACCTACTTTTCGTGAAACTTACCTAAAGCAGCTGCACTGAAGGTCTGCTACAAACGCCGTGGACATGAGCGAGAACACAGTGGGGCTGCCCCTTCCCTGGGCTCGGGGCCGGCTCAGCCTCCTAACCCGGGAAGAGCGACCGTGGTCCATTCGGGGGTGGCGAGATGAATAATCTTCCCCAGCTGCACCTGTGTCTGTACATGTGGTATTGTTAATGATGAATTTCTCCCCCTAAGTAAATATTCAAATATTAACCAGTGATAAGACGGGTGTAGAATTTTAAAATCAATCAATGTACACCTGCAAACACACATACACACATCTATATAGACACACGTATTATAGTTTATGTATATATGTTATGTGCATACGGTGCGAGTGAGGGCCTGAGTGTGGGGATGCTTCTTCACGGCCTAATTTCAGGTCCTGGGACATTGGCCATCGTAGCCCCAGGGAGCCGTCCCGTTCGCCGTCACCGTGGGGTGCCCTGGGGGAGCTGCTTGCCTCTAGCCCATCTTCCTCACAGTTTCTTAGCTCTTAAGATACATACTCTTAAGTTCATACTGTATCAAAACATATTTCTTTTGAATTCTTTTTATCCTCTCTTTTGTTTCTCACATCCTATTTCAGAAACCTTGATACAAATACATTTTCATTGTTTATCTCATACAGAACTGCATTGTTTTCCAGTCTTTCTCAGATGTCTTTTTAAGCATTTTTGATAAACATTTAGCTTTTATAAGGTGCTCAATTACAAGATGCTGTTGACCAGTGAGGACCCAGATGTCCAAAATCTGCTTCCTTCCTCTGTGCCTGTGTTGTATATTCAAGGCTTTGTTTTAATTGACAACTTAGGTAGTGACTGAGATGATTTGGACATTGATTTTGGTTGGCTTTTGTCGTTCACTTTTTGATGCATGAAACCTCACTTGCCTGTGAAAGCTAGGTGCTGTTGTAGGCAGCTGTTGAGGTACACTGATGGATAAGTGGGGGTCTCTGCCCCCAGATCTCTATGCCTGCCTCCACGTGGGAGAGAGAAGCCAGGCAGGTAGATAGCCGGAACTAGAAAAGACTGTGATGTTTGAGGCTATTGAAACGTAATCTTTTGAAAACGGTTACTTGTAGTTTTTGTCTGCAGTAGAGAATTATATTGCACCCCCCACGTCCCCAGTGACCAGTTCCTCGTGCATTTATGCGTGAGAAGTGCCCTTCCCTGGAGTGTGTCCTGACCCTGCCGCCCCCTTAACTGAGAGCATGCAGCAGGGCTGACAAGGGGCCAGGCCCGAGCTTTAGGAAGAACTGGCAGTTTCTGCTTTGCTGATCTTGGAAGCCATGCCATGCAAACACCCTATCACCCTGAGGCCAACCATGGCAGGAGGAAGCCCCGGATACCCAGGGGCAAGAGAATCAATGAAACCAGCAAGAACTGAGGTCCCCAGCTGACAGCTGCCTCCAACTTAAGAGACATGGGCATGTGCCATCTCTGAAGTGGGACCTGCAGCCCCAGGCCATCTGGCTGTTGCCATGTGGAATTCCCCCCAGGGCCCAAATTGCTGAATTGTGAGCAAATATGTTAAATAGTTATTATTCAGGACCGTAAGTTTTGGGTTAGTGTGTTACGCAGCCATAGTTAACCAAGATAGCATTCAAGCCTAGCTCTAATTTTCTAATTGCCAAGTGGGGGAGGGGGCTGTGTGAAAATGATGTAACATGCCTATGTTGGCTGCAGGCTAGGGTTTTAGGGGGTGGGGGAGGCAATGAGAACGAGAAGGGACCATAATGGACCAAAGGGAATTGCTTTTAGCAAGTATGAGATTTATCCCAGGATTTGATTTTGTCTATGAAATCATAAAGTGCATTGAAAGAAATAATATATAAAAGGAATATTAAGCAGGCCGTGTGATAATTGAGGAAGTCACCGTAACCCTTCTGAGCATGGGGATGCTACCAGTGAAAGGACTTCATGCTTTGAAATTCTTTTCCTCTTGTGCCAGAGAGTGTTTTATATTTTATGATACTGCTGATACAGCTGTGGCTTTCTCAAAATAAAGCAACAATAGACAGGACACCAGGTCCCTGGACCCACAGTTGAGTAATTTATTCTTTTGCTTTTGTTGATTCAGTACATTTTTTTTTCTTCTTCTTTCTTTCTTTTTTTCTTTTTATTTTTTTATTTTTTTTGAGCATTACTGCGTGCCATGCAGTGTATTAAGAATGGAGAAGGGGATTAAGACGTGAAGGAAGATTTCAGCGTAGCGTATTCACATTCCCTTTGATTCTCAGGAACCCAACATGAAAGGAAATGGCTTAAAATACCACTTGGTACGCGTAACAAGAGAAAGCAGGAGAAGCACAGAGACTGGAGGGCGGTGCCTGGAGGAGAAACCCTCTGGGCCTGTTAGACTGATGAGAAAGGCCTGGCCCTGCGTGTCCTTTGTACCTTTGAGTTTGTTCTTTTTCAGTGTAAATTAACTCAGACTTAAATCCAAATCTGGATGATGGCCTGTGCGGCCCAGATGGACGTGTCGGTCTTCTCTGACCTGACGTAACGTCCTTCCCAGAGTCTGGCTGGCCAGCTGCCTTTTCCTCAGAAGCCCCTTGGTGCCCGAGGGCTTTTGCACTCACTGTTCACATTGCAAGAAATTGTCCGATTCCAGATCCTGGCAGAGGACACAGCTCACGGGTAACCATCACAGAGGCCAAACTTGCCTGCTGTTGCCCACTCCCTCTGTGAATACCCACGCTCTGCGTTGTCACTTTCTGTCCCCCTCACTGGATGCTTGCTGCAGTGATCAGACATCAATTATCCTGTATGTTTTACCTGTTTGTCATCTGGCTCTTATTAGTAAACCGTGAAACTCCGCAGGCACTGGTCATTGTTGGTTTCTGTTTTCCACCCGGCACCTGGACCACGCGTGCACCTCCCTCACTGTTGTAATGGGACCGAGGGCTAGACACAGAGCTAAGTACATGCTGCGTTCATTTTGTCAGTATTTAAAAAGCAGAGCAGAGTGGTTTTGTTTCCCTCCCTCCTTTTGTTCAGAATGGGAGATGGGGGGGTTGATCTGGGCAGATTTCATCTGTGACTGCTTTCCTGCCCTCCTCTTGCACCTGGCAAAGCAGAGATTTCAGGACTCTTCCTGGATCTTCTGTGTGAGCACCTGGGGGTGGGGAGGTACATTGGATTCCTGCAGAAAAAGCCTTTCTGAAGGGACCACCTCTCTTAGTTCTGGGCCTTCCAAGGCTTCCTGCTAGCCAGCCCCAGGAAGCAGTCTGTTTCTCTGCAGGTGCCTGAGCCCTCGCCAGGTGTGTGCTCAGTGTTGGCCCTGGGACGTCAGCATTAACTTGCATTCCGTCCAGCTTTCTTTTTGTTTTAAGAGTGAGAGGGGTATCATTTTTCCCTGCTCTGCGTCTGAGCTCAAATGGGTAGTTCTTGATACATGGCGGTTTTAAGAAACCTAACTAAGTCCAGAATCATAAAATCGGAAGCAGGAGAGAGTGGCGAGGCTGGAGATGTGGGCAAGGGCTGGATCAGAGTGGGCCTTTCACAGCAGGTCATTCTCAGACGGCTGGACAGTTGTAGTTTAAACAGAGATGTTACAAGGTCACCTTTGTGTTAAGACCTCTCTGCTGATGGAAAGAGGTAGCCTTCTGCAGAGGGCTAGGTGAGAGATGAGGATGGCCTTGGACTACAGTTGGGGGGCACGGGGGGGACCGGAGAAAGGTCTGTGAGATATTTAGGAGATAAAATTGTTAGGATGCAATTCATTGAACATTTACTAAATGCCCTCTGTGCACAGGTGTTGGAGCAGTGGATAAGAAAGGCCTCATCACTGCCCCCATGGAATGAATGTCAGGTTTCTGCTTGAGTCCCTGCATGGATGGCAGTGCCATTGCTGGGCTGAGACGCTCTGGATGAGTAACATTTGAAGCTATGGAGGAAGAGGTTACAAGTTCAGTTTCGGTGTGAGTTAGAGGTCAACAGAACATCTCTTTGTTAGACTGACCAACTTTTTGGTGAGCACCCAATTACGGGAAACCTTTTAATGGAGACAGTGCCATGTTCTGGACGCTTAGTTGTTTATGAAATGACAGCTTAACTTTAATTGTTCCCCAAGGAACAGTGTCATGTCACAAATATAGTTTAGATCAATTATACACAGCTAGTTCAGAAGGCACTGGGTCTTTACCAACAAAGAACGTAGTTATTGGATCTTATACATTATGCAGTGAAACTCAGATATACTTATTTTATGTTGCTTTACTGTCTTCATAATCATTTGAAAGTTTTCTATTTACAATAGTAACATTTGAAATATAATATATTTGTAATACGATAATTGGCATCTGGAGAAAAATCATTAGTCTTACAAATAACACTTTCACCTTCTATGCAAATTTATGCACAAGTGAAATGATGAATAAAAATGAAAGTTAAAATGTATTAAGTTCTTACTATCTATCTTGCAATCACAGTTATCAAATGAAAACCAAATCCTGACTTAAGTCAAGAGAGACTCTATTTGAAAGGGTTATGGGAAGAGCAGGGATTGGGCTCTTGTGACAGGAGGCTGCCTCTGAGCGTGAGCTCTCGCAGTGGCCGAGGTCACACAGCAAAGGGCTTTTCTTTCATGGGGAAGTGTGAACAAGGCCAGAAAGGTGTGGGGAAGTGAGAGGAATGGGTGGAGGTGGAATGATGGGGCAGTGAACCGGAGAATGTTTTACCCCGAGGCTGGTCCCTGGAAACAGGTGCCTTTCCAGAGAGTTGCATGCTGACCCAGGTTGCAGGTGTCACTGAGGCAGGGAGAAACTTAACTGAAGTTTGATCAAGCCAGGTTAAGGGGTACCTTGTGATGGATAGTGGCGACAAACAGGTCAGCTGATCTTTATTGGAGCAAAGAATGGGAATTTGGAGGGCCTCTGGCTGGCCTCCTTGCAGGTAAACAAGGGGGTCATCCGCACCCCGAGGTCTTATCCGAGTCTCATGGGGAAGATAAGTTCTTTGCAGGAAGCCCTTTCCAGGAATGCCAAAGGATGTGAGGATTTCTCATGGTGTTTCCAGAGCTGGTGGCTCAGGTGAAATGCAGCATTGCCGCTGTGCTCAGCACTTTATCTGTTTCATCTTCATGATAACCCTGCAGTGGATTTACTGACTCTTACAAGCCGCATCGTGGGACATACAGTGACGTCGAGGACTGGACACGCTGCTGGCAAGGGGTGGGGGGGGTGGTAGCGCCTGAGACACCCCCTCAGCAACTCCACAACGAGTGGACCATCAGCATCTCACAGAACTGGTGGCACCTCAGAGAACTATGCTGCCTAAGCCGCTTATTTTTTATATCACCTAGAGTCCAAACTATCTACTGAGCTCATGTGTTCCATAAGCCTTTTCTTGTTGCAAGTCCCGGCCACTAGGGAGTGCTAGAGAATCCATGGAGGAACCGAACTTGAAAACTGAGAGGACAGGAAAAAGGACTTCAAGCCTAAGAAATAGTAGCCAAAGTCTGTGGCCCCTCTTCTTACAAGGGTTTCCTAACAGGGGCACACCTGGTATTTTACAGAACACTTCTGCACTGTGAAGGGCAGTCCCATCCGTTGGTGACGAGTGACACCCTAGACTTTTGCCCACCAAATGCCAGGAGGGACCCACAATCATGTGACCACCAAACATGCTTCATATTTCCACATCCCCCCCGCCCCGCAGGGAGGTGATGTGATCTGCCTTTGAGGACCCGACCCCTTGAACACACTGCCATTGCTGAGTCAGCTCTGAGGGCATTCGGTTGTCCCCATGCTCAGTTCTAAACCTCAGGCTCTCCTGACTTCCAGGTGAAGTTCAACTCCCTGACCAGCCTGGGGCCCTGGGCATGGTCATGTTGTCTCAGTGTGGTGACTCCCGTGGGAGCCTCATGGATGAAGGGAGTCGGTTCTCGGTAAACCCTGGGTATTGCTCTCATAAAATTATATATCTCCACAATAGTCAAGTTGATCGATGTGTTATTTACTAATTTGGCCTAGAGTTTGCACAGTCGACGGGCTGCTCTGGTAGGTGATTTTTATGCATTTTTGTATTTGATACGACAGGCACCCCCAATAGGTAGCAGGATCCCTGTGTTGTAGATGAGGGCCAGACTCATGAGGGTTCACTTGACTAGGGAGATACAACTAACACGTGATACATGGTTGAACAAAGAAGGGGATTAAAAGGGCTTCTGATTGTCAAAATGTTTCATATGCTTTTTGTGAACAAAATACTAAGAGAAGTGAAATGGAGAAAGGAAACTAAAAGCATATAAAATTACATAAAATGTTCTTCTTTCTTATGTAGAATCCTGTGTTTTTAGATTTTATCAAGTGACCTTGAGTAAATCATATCACTCTGTGGACTTCAGTTTCCTCAGAATAAAATAGGACGTTCGGACTGGATGACTTCTAAGGTCTCTTAAGAGTTATTAATTGGGGGAATGTGTAACTATTAAAGATATTATGTAAATGTGACTGTTTGATCACGTAAATTCATTTTTATGCTATCCTGGAAACCCACTAAAATGAATACAAATTAATTTAAAAGTCACAAATCCATGAAGCTAAGAATGAGAGTGTGAGATAACAATAGGCATATGATGTCAGTAAAATTTTGGTAGCTGCAAAATAAATGGGTCAATGGTGATGCCGTAGGAAATCAGAGAAAGCCACGTCCTGAGCTTAATCGGGGAGAGAAAATCAACCAGGACCGTGCTCCTTAGTGCGGGGAGACCTTGGGGAGACTCGGGAATTTGCTAAAAAGGTGGGTTTACGGGGTAGACTGAAAAGAGGGGACTTGGAGGAAAGGTTGTGTGGGAAGTAGTTAAGACCACCGGCCGGATGTTCTTCCCAGCTGATAAAACCAGGCGTCTGCCTTTCTTAACCTCGCAACAGACTAAAGGATTCCTGCAGAGGCCGAATCAGAGAAGCCTCTGGCTCTGAGACCCAGGTAGATACAGCCGAGGGCTGCAGTGCGATTCCACACTAGATGAGGGAATTACTTCCTTTATAAATAAAGGTGTGCGTGCTTACTGATGGGTTCTCAGAATCCTGGCAGCCAGCCTTCTCCCTCCTCTTAGGAGACTGGGAATTCCTCTTCCGGAAGATGCCTCCTCGCCCGAGAGAAAAGAAATACGGATACTGGGGTTTGAGCAGGTATTGATGGAAAAACTGGTCTGCCATATTGTAGTGAGTTGTCGGATCCGATTGTTACATCCTATGTATGAAAGCAGAACTTCCGGTCAGCATTTCAGAGCCTCAGTCTAAATTTTTAAGAACATGTAGCAGAGGACGACCAGTCATCTGAGGAATGCCAACTGCTGTAGAAAGGGACCAAGTCTCAAACATGGGGGGTAAGGCCGTTATCATTAGTAAGTATCCTCAGAAAGATAAGGACTTATATTGCTTCCATATGTTTTTTTAAAAGGCCATTAAAATGAATAAATGTAAGAAAATACTATTAGTAGTTAAACAGCTGGTAGCAGAAATGAAAGACTCAATAGCTATGGATGCTTAATGTAATCAAAGCTCCCAGGAAGCAGAGAGAGAAGATGAAAGAAAAAGAGAAGAAAAATAAGAGACGCTTAGAGACCCAACTCAGGGGGTCCGATATCCAAATAGAAATTCCAAAATGATGAAGGAGAGAAAATGGGGAACAAGAATAAGGTAGGGGTGGGTGGGCTGAGACACTGATTATTTTTTCCCCACTTTGTAGTAGTATTTGGCATTTTCATTTGTGTAGTCCTTTCATATTTTTAAAAGTAATTTATTTAACATTAAATTTTCAAAAGCAAAAGTATAACTGTATGTGAAGGTTAAAAATATATGCTTGAGTATTGTCGAAGGCCAATAAAATTAAAAGTGGGCAAGGAAAAAAATATCATTTTGGTTTTTTTTAAAGTACATGTTTCAGGAAAATTACTTCAATTATCATAGCTAGACAAATAAGAACATTTTTTCTCTTAAAAACAGCAACAACACATCAGTGGCATAGATCGTGAAAGATAGCTGATGTCAAAACAGCAACTTCACAAGTTTGTAATCAAGAATTTTGCCTCGGAGAACAGTTTGTGTAATAAACAAGGCTGTCTTTCTATTTGATACCAAGAAGTATTCTCGATTTACCTTCATTATAGTAAGGCTTTTAAAAGTTGTGTGAAATTTCTAATAATAATTTTCTCATTCAAGATACATTGATTGAGTTTCTATTTTGTGCCAAGCATCGTTCTAAATTATTGATTTCTATGGGCCCATTTAATCCTCAGAGCAGCCCCATGAGGGTAGTCGTATAGTCGTTCCTCATTCCCATTTTTTAGATGAGGATGCTGAAGTGTGGAGAGGTTAGATAACCTGCCGGGGGTCACCAGCTGGCCAATGGAAAAGCCAGGTTTTAAATCCATGTCTGTCTAGCCTCAGAGTCCATACTCTTAATTAATTCACTTCTGCTCTGCTTGTTAAATAAAGAACCCTAAGCATCTAAGCTGAATAAAGTATCCACGTTCCCATAGCTAGTTCTTTAGAAGAAGATAGATGGGATTTTGCTGGAAAGCTTTTGTCAGCCACTGAATGTGTAAGAACACATCTAGGTCAGTGCTCATTGGTTGACCATCCAAGGCTTAAGTGCTGACCCCAAGAACCCAGATGCTCCATGATGCGCGGGCGAGTGCACAGTGCAGGACACCCAACGTCGTTTTTCTCACCTGTATTCTAATCCTGGCACTGTTCACGGTTGGTATTGATTGTATGGAAATTGTCAAGGAAGTTAACCACATTTACAGCTGAAATATAGCCATCACTGAAGTGATTGGTATAAATATCTTTTTTTCTTTTTTTTTAAAACTTTACAATTTTTAGCCTTGTTTTTATTATGTTTTGTGGTTCATGTAGGAGGAACTTAACTATTTGTCATTAATCAATGATGTGTAGTGTATGCTACGGTGTTTCCTAATACTCAAGGTTAAGAAATGACTTTCAGATATGAATGTTACAAATCTGGTTGATTTGTTTGTTTTTCCTAGTTCAACTTTGTGGGGAAACTTTTGGGTCCTCGTGGCAATTCTCTGAAGCGTTTACAAGAAGAAACCTTGACAAAAATGTCCATCCTTGGAAAAGGGTCCATGAGAGACAAGGCAAAGGTAATACAATTGGCAGTGGCTGCTTTTTCAGTCATTACATGATGTACTTTTAGATCACCTATTTTATTAATACATATTGCATAAAAGCTAACTAGAATCTCAAATTATAGTATAAGATATATTTATGATACTGTTTAGAAAATTGGGGCACTCTGGCCAATTTCAGAATAGATAGTATTTTAAACCTACATCTATAACTCTTATATTTGTTTATTAAATAAAATAGTAGTACCCATGGTTTTGATTCTAGAAGCAATATGTTACCTTGTAGAAAGTTCAGTGATACTGAAATTATCATGAAAAGAAATAAAAGCTATCTGTAGTCTTACCATCATTGCCTGCATGTTAGTGTAGTGCCTTGAGGTCTTTTTCTATGCCTGTGTTTCACATAGTTGAATGCATAAAGTATATAATTGTATTTGCCCTTTCTGCCCCTCATTTGATATTCTATGTGTTGTATCAAGTTAAAATTGATTGGGAATTTTTAAATAATTGCTTACACATAGTTGTTCTACTTGGATGTATTCACATTAACTGCTTCCTTTTTTAATAAGCTGAAATTACTGAGTTTATTTTTATTGATCACTTTTTTAAATATGCCAATTCTGAAGGAAATTTTCACATTTCATAATGTGTTGTCACTTATGTTGTTCTCTGTTATCACTTTGCTGTTCTTTTATTGCTAAAAGATTTGTATTACTAAGAACCAATTTACATTTAATGATCACGCACCGTGAAATGTTGAACAATGAGTGTGTCAGACAAGAAAGTTATTTAGACAAAATTCAGCCTCCTCACAAAAAAATATACATATATATAAAAATAAAAAAATAGTCTATCTAAATAATAGCTTTCATAATAAAAGTAGCCACTATTTGTTTATTGAACAGTGACTGTGACTCAGGCAGCATGTGAGACATTTTACATGCATTGCTCTGTATTATCATTGGAAAAATGATGGAAGATAAACATAATTTTAAATGAAATTTTTATATGTAGGAAAACAGATTCAGAGAACTTAAGTGTATTTTCCGGGTTAATTAGTGAGGTTCATAATATTATTTGATTAAAACATGGCTTTGTATCAGACTCACATGGGATGCTGTTTAAAAATACAGATTCCCAGGCCCCAACCTATTTGGGGTGGAGCCTTAAAATGAATTTCTAATCGGTGTTTGAAATGGTTCTAATTCACGGCTAGGTTAGCACTAAGCATTGCTGTCTCAAATGGTGTCACTTTGATTCCCTGCCTCATCTGTTCTGGTAGTCGGAGAAAATGCAACCTTATATTGGTCAGTTGGTCAGAAATGATGTGTGTCTTGTAGGAGAGCCCCCCACCCTTACCCATATTTTGATGAAGTAAAAAGGCCGTCAGGCGATGGGGTCCCTGATACGACCAATGAAACTCATGGACACTGTGCTACTTAGTTTGCTTGTTGTGAATGGAGTTGGTCGGTCGGAAGCATGTTTGGTGGCACTCGGTGGCAGTGATCCGGGCATCCGCAGACAGTTTTACAGGAAGGCAGGAAGTGGCGAAGGCACGTCGTTACCTGGGTGACATGTCCAAGTAACAGCAAGTGCCCGGCTGTCCGTATAAAGAAAGGGAACCTAAATATTGTCAGCTTGCCATCAGCACTTGGTGGTCCTTCCAGATCAATCACGTTGTCATTTCAAGGGCTGGTGGTAGTTCTCTGCTGTGGCACTTCGGACACTCTGTAGTGGCAGTAGCCAGTCCTCCTTTTTGAGAGAAGTCTCTTGGGAAGTAACGCATAAGCTCTCCCCATCACCACGGGCACTTTGTTGATGAGTCCCCTGAGTAGCACAGAGGTGGCTGGGGAATGAGGTGCTTTGGATCTGCTACAGTCGGTCCTCTTGGCTACCTGGTCCCTGAGTGCCTGCTTCGCGTTACCTGGGGCACCCTGTTCGTACACACGTGGGCCTCTTTCCCAGACCACTTACCACCCAGTCACGCATGCGCTCATTTCTAATGTCCTTGCCCACATCAGTCAGTGAATCGCTGTGGGGATTCCAAGTGGCTGATCATTTATATTCCATCAAGACAACCGGGAACTGGGGGAATAGCATACACTGGGGGTACAGTCCACTGAACCCACCGTCAGTGGACAAGACCCCAGAAGCCCCGCCCCCGGATGGCCTTCAGCAGATACTACTGGTGTCCCATCTGCTGTGCCGTAATCAGACCCTCACTGCCTGACTACACTTGAGCCTTTTTACTAGTTTAATTTTTGTCTACAGAAATTCTCAGTTAATAATGTGCTTATTTCTAAAGCGATTCCATTACTTTGTATTAAAATCTCATCCTTTTAGGTTTTCAAAGTGTTCACTATTTAAAGTCTAATGTGAACATAATTCACTTTCTTCTTGTATTTGCTACACTGATAAAATTATGGGAGTCATGACTGATGTGTGCTAGCTGGTTACATGGCATAATAAGCACCAGAGTGCTAGGGTTTGCTGAGTCCTCAGTTTGTGCCAAACATCATGCTGCGTGTTTTACCCACGTCCTCTATGTTACAGAGTACTCGAAGAATCAATACTATCCTCGTTTAATAGTAATTATCATTATTATGATAATTATGGCTGTATTCATCATTGACCGAGTGCTTATTGTATGTCAGACATAAACCTAAAGACTTTTTCTGTCTTTATTATTACAATTCCTTTATCACTAATCTCTCCTAATTACTGTTACAGTAACTCCTTTCTCACTACGACAGCCCTGTGAGCAGTAGGTGCTGTTCATTTAAAATCACCCCTGCCAGGTGAGGAGGAATTAAGCTGCCCAAAGTTATACAGTCCGGGTTGGATTTCAGATTTGAGTGCAGGACGTCAAAGTCTGTGTTCTTCCCCACACACCACATCGCCTCTCCTCATTCACCATGAAATGGACTGGGAACAACGGCTCCCTCTGTGGAATCGTGTCACACCTGTGGTTTTGAGAAGAAAGCCTCCCTGTTCTGTCCTAAGTTTGTGATAGAAATGAAAACGCTTGACTAGGAATCAACGATTATGATCTCATTAAAATTATTATTTTGGTACATATTAGAAAAAGATAAGAAGTGTTTCAGTAGTCCATGCTTTCAAAGATGAACTGAAAAAAAAAAAAAAAGATGAATTCCTGTGCGTAGAATCCAGTTTATAAAGCTTCAGCTATAAAAGGCAGAGTATCAGACCAAATGATTAAAAATGTTCTGATGAGAACAATGAATGAATGGTCTACAGTTGGCATAAAAGAATGGTACTTTCTATACTCAAGACGAATTTCAAAGAAACTGCATAGGATATTACGGTAGCATATATTTGTTCTGTCTTTAATTATTTTTCTTGTTTTCTTTCACTTTCTGACCCACTTTCCATACATGTGAAGGAAACTAGCATTTATTGAGTGCCTACCAAGTGTCCGACAGTGTACAGGGCGGTCTATCCACTATCTCTTTTGCTGGGTGTGTACATAAAGCTGGTCCTTTCGTTTTCTCACTGGCCCTGCATTAATAACACCCAACTGATTTTGCAAATGAAATGTTTGATTACATATAATCTGTCTAAACTCACACACCTGGTGATCAGCATAGATTAGATTCAGGTGTTTCTGACTCAGAATCCCATTCCCTTTTCATGTTGATATCTCTTTTCTTTGTAAGAATTCAAATTAGTTAAGTAACAAAAGTTGAAGCCTTAAAGGGTGAAGTCAGGGGTTTTTATGCCTCCTCGGCCTTTAGGCCAATGCTGGAATTAAACGATGTTGCCAGCAGTTTCGGGCTTCTCTCTCATGAGGTAGGTGTTTCTGGAGAGGCTAGGAAGATTCCCTACATTTTGGGCATCACTTTAGATGTAGGTCCCTACTCATCTTAATCTGTCTGATTTTAATGTTGGAAACAAAGGCTGTTCAAAGACCCAGATTCGGTAACTGCCGCCCTAATGGAAGCTAGTTAGGAAAAGATAATGGAGCAAAACCAGTAGTCCTTTAATTATCTGGGTGTTTTTTCCTTATAATTTCCCCCTGAATTTCATGGTATAAACAACAACAAAAAAGTTTAAAATGTTTATCATAATTATGTAAAATCATGCAGTAAAGTCTGTCATTCATATTGTTCATTGTTTTATCCTCAGATAGAGTCTAGTGTCTGGCATGTAGAAATGCTTTTTGAATGATATATGAGTAGCAAACCAACATAGAAGTGAATGAATGATGTTTAGTCATTCATTCAATAAGTGTCTGTTGAGCACCTGCTCTGTACCACGCGCTTTGCTAGACTAGTGGAATGCCGCACGGAGTGACAGTCGTGGTGTGAGTTCCACGCTGATCACCTCAGTGAGACAAAATGGAAAATGGGCAAGTAACCAACCAGGTCCTTTAGATATTTTAGATTGTGGTAAGTACTTTCTAATAGCGCTGCAGGCACACAGCAAACCAGTGCAGAAGGGAGCTTGGTGGCTTAGCCAGTCCGAGACTCCCAGAGGTCTGTGCAGCACTCTTGTGGGGGTTGAGCGAGGGAGACCCCGAGGAGGAAAGGGAGCCAGAGCGAAGGGCAGAGGGCAGATGGCTAGACGCCCAGGCCAGAGGCAGCAGGAAGCCTTTTGAGTTTTCATAAAGGCCTGGGAGTGGCGGGATCGGATTTATATTTTAAACTTTCTTCCTTAGGTGGTGTTTGCTGTTGATTGACTCTTCTGTGACAACCAAATGCCAGATAAGCTGGGGTAGTTTCTATTTTCTTTTCCTCTTCTTATAAGGACACATTCTTAAACATGGCTTTGCTTTCTGCAGGAAGAAGAGTTGAGGAAAAGTGGAGAAGCAAAGTACTTCCACCTCAATGACGACCTCCATGTTCTCATTGAGGTTTTTGCCCCGCCAGCGGAAGCGTATGCCCGGATGGGGCATGCCTTGGAAGAAATCAAGAAGTTCCTCATTCCTGTGAGTACAGCTTTTCCTGATAATTCATTTGTACTTTAAAGTCTTTCCTTTATTTTAATTCTTGGTCATTCTGATCAGGAATTGTGACTTACATAGCACGTTATCTAGTGAAGCGCTTCATGGACGCCATTGCAAGTAGACCTCACTGTGTCCCTGTGAATTACTTGGTATTATTCCTTCTTTATGTATGAGGTGACCGATTTTTAAAGATACTGAATACTACTGCTGAGGGTACATGAACATTGAAGAGCACTGTCACTTGTCCAAGTTGTGGGACTCCGAGCCCTAAACCCATTGGTGACACTAAAATCACCTCATGAATCCATTGTTCTCCAACACAAACTCAGTAGTGCTCTCTGCGAATTTTTGAATAGGGCCTCAGTTCAGTTATTTTCCCATGAATCTGTTTTGGACTGCATACAATTTTGTGTCACACCTCCTACCACTTTTCAACAGGGCAGATATTTGGCATTTATGTAGCACATTTTATTTGGAATGTGCTTTACAAATAATCTATTAATCTTCACACATTTTTTAGTAAAATGGTAGGGAACATATGTATCAGTTTTGTTTTTTGTTTTTTTCATTTTTTTTTTTTTAATTAAAATTTATTTGGATGACAATGGTCAACAAAACTACAAAGGTTTCAAGTGTACAATTCTATAACACATCATCTATATATTGCATTATGTGTTTACCACCCAGAGTCAGTTCTCCTTCCATCACCATATATTTGACCCCCTTTTCCCTCTTCTCCCATTTCCCTCCCCCCTTTACCGTCTACTAACAACTAAACTGTTGTCTGTGTCTATGAGTTGTTGTTCCTTTATTTGTTTGTCTTGTTCTTTTGTCACTTCCAGCTTTATGTCTCACATATGAGTGAAGTCATATGGTTCTCGACTTTTTGTGTCTGACTTATTTTGCTTAGTATGATCATCTCAAGGTTCATCCATGTGGTTGCAAATGGCAGTGTTTCATCTTTTCTTATGGCAGACTCGTATTCCATTGTATATATACCACATCTTCTTTATCTAATCATCCACCGAAGGATGCTTTGGTTGTTTTCATGTCTTGGCCACCGTAAATAATGCTGCAAGGAACATTGGAGCAATAGGCTGAAATAATGAGAGACTCAGATGACTCTTCTGAGGTCACAATACCCTAAATAAGTTAGAGGAAGAATCTGTATTTACAGTCAAACCTAGACTCCTCATCTTGAGCCTTTCCTGTTGGTCCTAGTGACTTGAAGTTGTCTCCATTTTCCTTTCCTTCCTCCTACTCTGCGAGTGTTGGGTCATTAGGATTTCAGCGTCATTCGTGATTGGTGTTCCTATTATTTTTCTTACTCTACTAGTAAGCTTCAAGTCATGTTTTTGCATTCTGCTTTTGAAAAGTAAGGAAGAGACGGTGTATTTTTAAAATGAATTTACTAAACTTATTTCATATTTTTAAATTCTAAACAACTCAGGAAAAATGTCTCTTCTAAATCTTTTATTCAAACTCAGATACGCTTCTGTTTCTTCTGTCATAAAATCACCCTTTTCTCTCTCAAACTCCAGTTCTTCTCTCTGCATCTTTGCAAGAAGCTGCCTGCCTTTACTGTGTCTGCGACTTACTCACAGTTACTCTGCATCCCACAGAAATGCATTCCAGAACCACCCTTCTTTTGCCAAAATTACTATTTCTGAAATCAGTAATGCCTTTGTTGTTAGTGAATCCCATAGAATTAGGACTTGGCGGCTTGACAGAGTGAATGCAACACTGATTTCCTGTGGCTTTCAGAATACGATTGCTTCCTTATCCTTCTCAGGTTCTTGTACACTTTTTGGTCCCCTTTGTGGAGCCTTTGTCCTCCTGCTGTTAACGTTATGTTCCTGTTCACAGCCATGTGCCTCGCTCTAGCAATGTCTCGCCCCCAGCAATCCTGCTCATTGCTGGCCTTCGTGTACAAATACATTTTGGGGCTAGGGGTTCCCACAGCCACCTTCAAGCCTAAAAATTCTCTAAATGGACTCACAGGACTCAGAAATTCTATTATACTCTATGATTATGGCTTATTTCAACAAAAGGATACGAATCAGAATCTGGGAAATTCATAAATATGTAGAAATGAAAGAACATAATCAAACTAATCATTAGATCAAAATAGAAATCCATACGGAAAATCAGAAAATGCCCTGAGATGAATTAAAGTGGAAACACAACACACCAGTATTTCCAGGATGCATGTAGGTCAGTGCTTAGAGGAAAATGTATAGTTTTAAATGCCTATATTAAAAAAAAATAATAAAGGATTTCAAATACATAAACAAAACTTTCATCTTTAGGGGAAAAGAAAAACAAAGCAAGAAGAAAAATAATAATAAACATTAGACCAGAAATAAGAGAAATAGAGAACAGAAAATAGAGAAGAATCAATGAAATCAAAAGCTGGTTAAGATCAACAAAACTGAAAGCTTTCATTTCTACGTATTTATGAACTTCCCTGATTTCCTTCTTTAATGGACTTCTAATTCATTCCATTGTGGTCAAAGAATGTCCTTTGTTTGATTTTGGTGCTTGAAACATTTTTGAGGCTTGTGTTAGTGCCCAGCGTGTGGTGGTCTAGCCTAGAGAATATTCTGTGTGCACTTGAGAAGCGTGTGTTTTGGGGTGTGGTGTTTTCTCAGTCTCTGCTTCCAGTCTTTGCTACCCAGGTACACTAACGCTAGCGTGATCTTTCCAGAACACAAACCTAAATACGCAACTCCCCTCTTTAAAACAATGAAATGCTTTTTAGTGCCCTTAATTTTGAACATTTCACGTTGTATTTAAAATGACTTAAGGCTTTGCATGATTTGACCTTGGCTTTCCCTCCACTTTGAAGCCCCTATCCCCACCTCGAATTGTTTTTGTAATTCAACCATGTAGCACTGCTTTCTTTTTCCCCGACACACCATCTCTTTGGTTTTATTATATGCTTTTCCCTCTGTCTGGAATACTTTGCTGCCCCCCGTCTAGTTGTTAGTTCTCTCATCCCTAGATGACACTTCTTGTACAGACACTTCTTGTACTCCCCACAGCTGAGTTAGATGACTTTCCTTTTTGAACATTTAGACCTAAACTTTCCTTTTATTACAAAACGTCACACTTTTGTTTATTCATTACACATCTTTCTTGACTCAAGCAGAAAGATGGGGTATGAAGAAAAGGGGAGGACTGAAATATAACTTCCAGAGTTTCTCAGTTGGGTATTTGGATGAGATGATGTATTCAATTTTGTAACTGTTGAATTCCGTTACTTGTGTCGTTAGCCAAATAGAAATGTACAGAAATAATGTGACCACATGGTTCTTGATGTCAGTCAATCTGTCATGGTATGTGTATGTCTTCTTCCTTTGTTAGATTGTGAGTTCTTTAGTTATAGAGACCATGGCTGGCTCCTCTCTTTTTTCTGTGACTTGGTACATCATAGATGTTCAGTAACTACTAACTGAGTTGTAAATAGCAATGCCCATATATCTGTTATATGGTATTTTAATTGTATTATAAATGTTTCACTTGGAAAAATCATGCCTGGGGAAAGGAGTTATGGCTGATGATAGAAAATTTTAGTTTTGGGGAAAAAGTACTATGTGTTTTCTCCTTTTTACAATAATTTATTGATGTGTTTTTGTTTTAACAAACTCAGATCTTGTTTTACGAATTCAACTATTGTCATAACCTTTTTTATTTCTATTAAAAGAGTTTGCTTCTTGTTCTAAATACTTTTGTATTTTTGACATGAGGTGAATTACGCCATCTTCCGTCTTCTCTGTAGGACTATAATGATGAAATCAGGCAAGCACAGCTCCAGGAATTAACATATTTGAATGGTGGTTCAGAAAATGCAGATGTACCGGTTGTCCGAGGGAAATCCACCTTACGTACAAGAGGTGTACCAACCCAGACAATAACCAGGTAGGCGTAATTAATTGACTTATTTTGTTGTTAGAGTAGGATACTGTGACAACAATTTTAATGTTTTCCCAATTTATAGTCAGACAGCTCTATCAGTGTATTAGTGGTTTTCTTTAATCACCTCTTCCATCCTTCCTAATCTAATCCGTACCACTCTTCCAGTTTTTATTTACAATCTTAATGATCTTTTAAAATTAAATTAGATTTTATCTTCTCCCTGCCTACAGTCCTTCAGTTTAAGGTAATCATGTATAGTTTCCTTTGCAGCTAGAAGAAAACCCACACTTCCTGACACACACTTCCGCCACCTGGCACTGTCTACCCCTTTCTCACTTTCTACCTTGCACTCCAGCCAGCCTGGTCCAAAGGCTTTCTGTCCTTAAACAGGCAGAACCCATTTCTTCCCTCATCCTTTGCAGCCACTCTTCCTTCTCCTGGGAACGCCTTGTCTCTAGTCATCTAGCTAAGTGGTACCCTCTCAGCCCTGCTTTCTCAGGACACACAGGCACCTTTCCTGACGGCTCTGTTGAAAGCAGCCATCTCCAAGGCCAGGACTGGGCCACGACACTCTGTCTTCATTACTTTGTAGCACTCATCAAACTGAATTTACCTTTGTTATTTGTTCACTTTTTCACGGGTTTCTCCTCATTATAACGTAAACTCATGAAGGTCCTCGTATGCGTCCCCAATACCTGGCATATAGTAGTCACTCAGTAAAAAACTGTTGAGTGAATGTAGTACAATAGCAAATCCTTGAGGCTCTTTCTGATCAAGTGTTGAACATTTATGGTATTTTTTGTTAATGTAGTTCTTGTCTGTCACATGATTGAATTAGCTCTGTGGTCACAAGGATGTCACCACTTTGGAATTTCACAGTGGAACAAGTTATTCCTGGAATCTTCATGAATGTCACCCACTGTTACCCCTTCAGGATACCTTTCTGCTAAAACTAAATCCTGCATAATAACGGCCTCAATAAAATCTTTTCAGTTTCAAATGAGGGAACTAAACTTAGACTTTTTTAAATTTTTTTTTTATTTAGGAGACGAGGACACACGTTTTGTTTTGTTTCTCTCAGTAGGTCTTCCCCTCATGCTTTGCCTGCTGCTCTGATCTGGGCCAGACAGTTTTGAACCCCCAAGGGTGCTCCCTTCAAAGCAGCTGGCTCATTCTGTGTCATTTGTCCCCTGGCCTTTCTCTGGCCCTTTCTCCCACGTACCAGGCCATCCTCTGTCCCTGAGTTTGACACCAGAAACAGCAGGAAGAAAAGTGAACATAGCAGATGAAATCTGCCTTTCGAAGTAGTAAATAAATGCGTCTTCACCAGAATTGGGTGCTGAATGTGGTGGTTTTGTTCTAGCTTAGGACGTGAGGCCAGCCCGCTCACTCAAGGCCTTTTCTCAGCTTTCATCCAACTGGGGGCATTGTTAGCTACAGTTTCTTTACATAGTTTGCCTGCCCCTTTCTCGCTTCTCTTTCTTGGACTACGATCCCACATGTTGGATCTTATGATTGCACGTCCCGCACTGTGTCAAGGTGCTGGGGAGCTGCAGCAAAGTCACAGGGTTGCCCCCAGACAGGTTCACGTTTCATGGGACTTGCAGGAACTGGCAGGGGGAGGTAGTCATTCATAGTTTCAACATTAGATTGTGCCCTGCTGGTTTTCATGACGTCGCATCTTTGTGAAACTGGTATTTCGGCTTGCGCTGTGAGAGGCAATGAGTAGCCACAGTTAACTCTGCCTGTTGGGCACTACATGGGAGAACATGGGACCCTGGCACCCTCCTTCCCTCCTCCACATTGATTTGCACGTGGTACTTACTCTCTTTGAAATGCAGTGTGAATGATAGCATAGATGCCAGCGGTTGCTTCTGGGACTGAAATATTTTCCTTCAGAGTGTGTGAAGTTATGAGAAATGTGATCAGGAAAACTGAATAGTTAGTATATGGGTCATAAATACAGACGGTGCCAAAAAAATGTATACACATTTTAAAAAAGGAAAACTATTAAAATTGTCATACTCAATATACACCGATAACAAAGGATGAATACAAGTCCCGTTTGACTTCTGCAATGACAAGAGGTGCTCAAAGTGGTTACCATCAGCGTCCAGACACTTCTGATGATGGCGAACTACTGCTTGAGAAACGTTGACCAAAGTGTTAAATCTCTTTAAATATATATATATATATATATATATATATATATATATATATATATATATATATATATATTTGGCACCCCCAGTGTTTCACACAGCTATATTGAAAGATCTTTTTTTTTTATTAAGGTAAAGGTGGATATAGGAGAACGATAACATATTTCTTCTCCTACTAGACACATTTTCAATTAAAAAGCATTTTATTAGGATGCTATTTAAATTGTGTGACTCCCTCCCAGACTTACCTTCTCAGGACGTTCTACCTCCTAAACCGTCAGAACCGTCGGCCTCCTGTGCTTCTTTCTCATTCCGTGTCAGCGGCACGTGCCTTTCCTGAAAACCTAGGGGCTGACACCTGGCACGTATGCCCTACGCCGTGGGCAGAATACTGGAGGGCTTCCCTGGGAAATGAGCTGCTCTTGCCTTGAGGTCCCCAGTCCTCAGCATCCAGTTACTCTTTACCCAGTGCTCTTGGACGGTGTATTAGCGAGCGGCCACATTGGAGTTAAGGGGAGACAAAAGGAGAAAAATATGTGGTTTGTTTTAAAAGCACCTTAATAGGCTTTAGGAAGACAACAACCGAGGCAAATAATGTTGCAGATGGTGTGAGAGCTTCTGACCGGAACTTGTAATTTAAATGCCAGCCAGGGATGGACAAATAAGAGAAGCACTTAGACATACAATGTCAAGTGCAGCATAAAGCTGGACAGATGTACCAGGCCCTCCTGTAGACTTCAGTGCCAGCTAGGGGCAAGTTTTTGACACCTGGCATGCCAGCCGATTTCTTCCTCGGCTAGTATGAGACAAGACCCACCAATAAGCTGAGACAGATTCAGTGGGACTCTCTCCCCACCACACCCTGGGATTTCAGAAGTTTGAATGTTTTGTTTCCTCTTGAAAATCCATCAGCCTATTTCTGATGTTAAGTCATTCAATGTCACACATTTTCCTTGAGCTCATTCTGTGACAGGAATTGAAGTTGCAGAGATGCGTAAGTCATTGATCGTCCCGACGTCAGGGAGTTTTAGAGGGAAATTGAGAGAAATCAGTAATTACGATGGAGTGGTTTAAATAGGGGGCGAGGGGTGTGAGAATTGAAAGGGAAATAGAAACAAGGGTGCAAATAGATGTGAGTGGGGTCTGTGGGTACAAACAGGCTTAGGATGAAGGTGAGAAATGATGCCAGAGGGAGGTCATCACAGGTAGAGAGGCTCAACCACAGAAAGGGTGGGGACTGTTTATGGCTTGAAATTAGGGTGTGACACTGGCAACATCAGGGGGTCTAGAGTCAGCCTGGCTCTGACTGTCTGGCCTCAGGGAACTTCCCTCCTAAGCCACAGTTTCCTCATCTATTACACAGAGATAGAAAATTGAACTCATCCAAAGTCTACTTAATTTTTTTAATGTCTCATTCCAAGTCCAAGCAGTGACGTGATTCATTTACAGATTACTCAAAGTGATCCTACCCTCAGAGCTGAATTCTTACAGCACAGGTATTTGATCAGGCCCTCGATATAGGACCTCATGCCAATCACACATCTCTCTTAAACTCCTTTGGTGTCAGTTTCATTGTTATCAGAGAGGAAGACCTGTGCTTCATAGGCCCTAAAGGAAGAAATAGGGCTTGATAGTTAGACTGATAAAGATTTTGCTAGTTTTGTTTTTGAATAAAAATAAAAAGTAAAAGTATGCTATCAGCCAGAACCATAAGTCCATGACGATTAAAATTTCACTGGATGAAAAGAGAAGTCTCTTGCGCTTTATAAGAGGTTGTACTTTCTCGCACTGTCTTATAGTGTCAACAGTTTCACTGCTCACTACTTTGTAAGTTGTTAGAGAGAAAACAAATTGCCTTGAATCTATTTTATACTCTGTGTCGTGTAAACAGTTGCTCACTAATTTTTTAAAAAATTACACTGAATATTGGATGGTTCCCAGAATAAAGAAAAGAGATAAGCAACGGGTTGTGTAGCAGGTCTGTAACGTCTGGGTCTAAACCACCAGCAGCAGCCCTTGAGAGCTTGTTGGAAATGCAGAATCTCAGTCTCCCGCTACACGCAAACACCTTCTGACTCAGACTCAGCCCCACGCAAGGTCCACACATGGTGAGGATATATACGGAAATGTGAGAGGCACTGCCCTAGAACCACATTTCATGTGGTCCCTACAGGTGCCGGGAGCAGGAGCTGCCAGAGACATCTGTTCCCAAGTTTGGGTCTTCATCCACTCTGACAGTTTCTTACGTGTGTTCTGAGGGTTTATAACTTTGGGCTGGGTTTGCCTTTCCTTTTGTCGAGCCTCTCATTCACCTGTCAGCCTCTGGCAAGAAAAAAGTCTCAAAATGATGAAGTGTCACTCTCTGAAAAACACAGAGATGAAGGAAAGTTGTCAGATGCATTAGGGATTCTCTAGGGAAAATAAATGACCCCTCAGGCCGTTACTGCCTCAGACGCAGACCTCACATCGATCCCAGTATACATGTACTCTTACTCTACGAGACTGCGTTACTGGTGCTAAATGTATAAAATACATATAAATGTGCTGTTGCTACAGGTATAACGTGAGGACTGATGTGAGCTGTACCTTCTGTCTGCTGCCTGTCCTCATTCTTCAGCAAGCAGCCGAAAGGAAGGTATCAGGACAGCATCGAAGAAGTCTACATAATAATTCCCACATACGTAGTGCCTGTTCTAGGTTAGGTGTGTTTCTATCCTGTGTGCAAACCCCACAACTATTTTGCGAGAGCTAGATGTCATTAGCCCCATTTTACAGCCATACTAACGGCTGATTAACCCCATTCCCGTGGAATTTCAAACACTTAAACATGAATCGTCAAAGGAGCTTTTATAGGTAAGTGTCAGGAGCTATCTATACGACTTGTCTAAAATTCTATAGCAGATACCTTGGTATGATTCCATTGATCACATAATCTAATAATGTGGAGGATGATGGAAAGAATTGTGGGCTTCTTGAATATATAAATGTATATCTTTCAATTTGGTGAAACACATAAGTTGATATATTCAAAGGACATATTGACTATTGTGTGGCCCATGTAGCACCTTGGATGGTCCCGATGGGACATAGATAAGGAAGCAGGGGCCTTAATGAGTTTGAATATACATAGATCAACTGAAATGCCACGAATGAGTTAGAGGCACTATCAGTGGAAACTACTTTATCCCTCTAATCACATTGAAGATTTTTCTCGGTATATACTGGAGGTTAAAAGGATGAATAAGACAGTACAGTTCAGAGTGATGGGCATTTGTGTAAATTGTTGATTTGCATTGAGTAGGAAATGTGAGAAACACTTGATATATCCTATGTCGTTTTTTTTCCTTCACAATAACACTAAGAAGTGGGTTGTATATCCCATTTCACAACTGAGAAGACTGGCTTGGAAAGTTCAGACTTTTGATTAGTTTGAATGTTGACAGGAAGGCAGAAGTTAAGCTGTAGGCACAGCCAGGAATTGAATTCAGCTCTGACCCCAGTGTTCTTGGTTTTGACCACCATGTTTTTTGTACCAATTTTTATGGGCTTGCATGAAAAAACAAAACAAAACAAAACAAAACAAAACAACAAAAAAACAAAACGTAATTTGTAATACTCCTAAAAGGAATAAAACAAGTTATCTAGGGGTGAAAGTCTTACTAGATTTTGCTTCTTTTTGATGATCTTGACAGTTTTGAGAAGTGCTAGTCAGTTTTTTTAATAAGATGTCCATCATTTGGGATTTCTCTAATATTTTTGTCATGATTAGCCTGAGGTTATGTGTTTGAGGAACTCAAATGTCATTTTCATCACATGATATCGACGTCACATTATCCACATGACTCATCACTGTTGCTATTACCTTGGTAGACTGACTGGGGTCAGTATTTGTCAGGTTTCCCTGCTGTAAAGTTACTTCCCCACCCAGGATGGAATGTCTACATACACTCTTTGGGAGATTTTTCTCTTTTCTCCCATTTATTAATTCTCTCATTTATATGTATCAGGATGGGCTCATGGATATATATTTTCTGCGTTGGGTTAAAATCCCATACGAATTGTTCAGAGTGTTTCAGCTTTGGCCATCGGGAGTTCTTTCTGTGGCCACTTCGCTCAATTCACATGCCCCCATAATTTGTCCTTAAGTTTTTTGAGTACTTTCCTATTTTCTGGCACTACAAGTTGCTCCAGTACTATCTTGTATGTTTTCTACTCTATTCCTAGAATCAGCCATTTCTCCAAGTAACCTGGTTCCTCCTGTTGGGTAACAGTGTTAGAAACCGAGACCTGGATCCTAGTTCTGCTTGTTACTCCTGGCGTG
The DNA here is from genome assembly GCF_036562045.2 of Rhinolophus sinicus. Lineage (NCBI taxonomy): Eukaryota > Metazoa > Chordata > Mammalia > Chiroptera > Rhinolophidae > Rhinolophus > Rhinolophus sinicus. Next base: position 4,714,885 of record NC_133761.1, on the reverse strand, counting down.
TTCTGGCTTTGAGGCCCCCTCCTTTAACGGAGCAAAGACATATATAGATATGAGTGTACACTAACCCATGTATAATCACATGTCTATGCATATTTCTATGTTTAACCATCTGCAACTGTAGTAAACTAATCATGAGTTTGTATTGATGTCTCTAGTTCCATCCATCACCATATTGATTATTCTGGCCTCTTCCCCTTGCTTATCGATATCCTTCGCTCCAACGTGAGAGGTGTGGCTCCCACCAACCGCCATCCATTGGTGATTTAGTAGCAGCATACACGTGTAGTGCTGTCAGAATCGTTCGCTTGCACCCACCCCCTCTCTATGGGAAATAACAGTATCAACTAGAACAATGCTTACGTACGGGTGTGTTGGCCTTTAGTCTTACAAACTTCACTCATCCCTAAATTTACTTACTTTTCCTCCCGACTCCTTCAGTAAAGTTGTTTTATACATTTTTTAATGTAGTTGAAATGTTTTGTCACATTTAGCATTTCATCCTAGGAGACCTCAATTTCCTAAGCAATGCATAATTTTTTAGTTTGCGTACATTCAAGTTCACTCTTTGTGTTTTAAAAGTTCTGTGGGTTTTGACAAATGCTATGTGTAATGTAGCCACCATTTCAATTTTGTCACCCTGAAATATTCCTACTGCTTCATCTATTCAACTTTCCCTTCTCCCCTGAACTTGTGTCAATCACAGGTGTGTGTTTTTTTTTAACACATCTATGTCATTTTTTTTCTTTTCTTATATGTCTTGTAATTGGGGTTACACAGTTTGTAGCCTTTTCAGACCAGCTTCTTTCACTTAGAAGCATGCGTTTAGATTTATCCACACCATTTCGTGGATTGTTAACCCATTTCTTTTTATTGCTGAGTAATATTCCATTGTATGGATGTCCCCCAGCTTGCTTGTCCATTCACCTATGGAAGGATTACTTTAGCTGCTATTAAAGCTGCTGTAAACATTTATGTGCAGGTTTTTGAGTGGAAGTAAGTTTTGAAATCATTGGTTAAATATCTAGGAATACAGTTGCTGGATTTTATGGTAAGACCATGTTCAGCTCTGTAAGAAACTGCCAAACAGTTTCAGAAGTGGCTGTGCAATTTTGAATGTCTACTGGCAATGAATGAGAATACCTATTTTTCCACCTATTTCTCCTATCGATTGGTATATTTTGTTAGTTTTGATTTTAGTCATTCTAATAAGTATGTTTTAATTTGCATTTCCCTAGTGACAAATGATATTGAGCATCTTCTCATTTGATTATTTGCCACCTATGTGTCTTCTTTGGTGCACTGTCTGTTCAAATCTGTTGCCCGTTTTTAATTAGGTTTGTTTTATTATTGAGTTCTAAAAGTTCTTTGTATGTTTTTATCACATAACGTGTTTTGCAAATATGTTCTCCCTTTTTGTGGCATGTCTCTTTGTCCCTTGCATCTCTTAACAGTGTCCTTCTCAGTGTAGAAGTCTTTAATTTTAATAAAATCCAACTTTTCAAGGTCACGTAGATTTCTCTTATATTTTCTTCTATAACTTTTATATTTTACATTTAGCTCTAAAATCCATTTTTGAGTTAATTTTTGTGAAAGATGTAAGTTCTATGTCTAGGTTCTTCATATCTTTCTTCCTTTTTTTTTTCTTTTTTTTGCATATGGATATCATTTATTCCAGCTCCGTCTGTTGAAAAGACTATCATTTCTCCATTGAACTGTCTTTGCTCCTTTGTCAGAGATCACTTGACTATATTTCTGTGGATCAATTTCTGGGCTCTCTATTTTGTTCCATTGATCTGTGTGTCCAGTCTTTCGCTAGTACTCACTGTCTTGATTACTGTAGCTTAAAAGTAAGTCTCGAAATCAGATATTCTGAGTTCACCAGCATTTTTCTTCTTCACTATTGTATTGTCTCTTCTGGGTCTTTTACCTTTTTATGTATTCTTTATGTTTGTCCATCTATAAAATGATTGCTAGGATTTTGATTTGGGTTGCATTGAGTCTATACATCAAGTTCGGTAGCATTGGCAACTTAACAATATTGATACTTAAAACCATGAGCATGGAATAGTTCTCCTTTGATTTATTTAATCAGGTTTGTACTTTTTTTTTACATAGAGTTTCTGTACAGTACATATTTTCTTAGATTTGTACCAAAACATTTCTTTAGCTGTTTCAGTAAAAGTTATTGTGTGTGTTCTCTGAAAAAGACACACAGAATGAGTTAGGAAGTGATCCCTCTGATTGGGTTGTCTAGAAGAAATTGTGGAGACCGGATATCATTTCTTCCTGTAACATTCAACAGAATTCACCAGTGAAACCATTTGGGCCCAGTGCTTTCTTTTTTGGAAGATTATTAATTATTGACTACATTTCTTTTATAAACATATTTATTCAGATAACTTAATTCTCCTTGTGTGAGATTTGGTCATTTGTGTATTTCAAAGACTTAGTCCAGTTCATCTAAGTTAACAAATTTGTGAGTCTGGAGTTGTCCGTCATCTTCCTTCATTATCCTTTAATGTCCTTGAGATCAGTAGTGATGGCCCCTCTTTCATTTTATTTTTCTTTTCTTTTTTAGCATGCCTAAAGGTTTAGCAATTTTATTGCTATTTTCAGAGAACCAGCTTTTACTTTGTTAATTTTCTCTTGTTTTTGGAAATCGACTTTTTTGCTGTGTACCTGCTCTCCCGATTAAACTAAAGAAGAGGGAGATAACTGATATGTAGGCAGCATGTTATCTGCTGCCGCTGACCTTATTTAGAGGACGTTGTCCATGGCAGATGGATCAGGCTGAGCCTTTGTTCTCTGGTAAAGCTGCATTGTCTGCCCTCATTTTTTCATAGGACTTACACATTTTCTTCAGCTTTTTTCTTAACTTGAGCCATTCTTGATAGAGCTGCCTGCTTCCTTCCTCTCTGTCTTGGAGTCTGTTTTATGTTAGAAATACATGGCTAGAAAACGTTTTGTTTATTTAGCTTAAGAATGGTGTTTTCCATTACTGGGTCATAGATCTGTCCTGTAAAATGTATTTGATTCTCTCACGGAGTGGTGGCGTGTAGTTTGGCTCCTGGCTGTGCCAGCTATGTGTTCTCAGACAGTTTTAAGGCCGCTCTTGTTCCTCAGTTTCCTTGTTCATAGACGAGCAAAATAAGGCCCACTTCATTGTGTTGGAGTGAAAGTTGGATGTGACCCGGCATGGCACCTTCCCAGGTGTCGTAGCTTCCTGCTCCGTGTCCTAGCCAGGAACTCGTCTTGGGGCTTCTCTGATGTGACCATACTTATCGTTGCTAGACTAGCTGCCTAAATGACTTCACTTTTTTTTTTTTTTTTTTTGGTGGATACCTATTTCTTCTTTTGCTTTAGTTTTTCCTTTGTGTATGGGTTCCTTATTATTATTATATATTTTTTACAGAAATATGGAACATTTATTTTTCTGAGGTATAAACGCATGTGAACAATGGACTGTTAGAAAAGATGATGAATATCGCTAATTTGACCCTCTTGCTTGCAGGGGAAGGGGAGGAGTCACAGCCCGGCCAATTGGAGTTGGGGTACCAAGAGGGACGCCAACATCCAGGGGCGTGCTTTCCACCCGAGGGCCAGTGAGTCGGGGAAGAGGACTTCTTACTCCCAGAGCAAGAGGAGTCCCCCCAACGGGATACAGACCTCCACCGCCACCCCCAACACCAGAGACCTATGGAGATTATGTAAGTGAAGGTACCAGGCATCGACTTTGGTGATCTGATTGACTCAATCCAGATATACCACTGGATGCTGTAACCAAGCGTCCGCTCTTACCTTGCTTTAGTTCCTGAATCCACCCTAGGTCAGCAGCCTTTATTGAGTACCAAATAAGTACCCGGCACTAGAGGTACAAAAAATGAAAAAGAAATAGCCTCTTTCATCAAATAGCTTAAATCTAAGATATGAAAGATGAATTTGGACGGTGGGAAGGTTCAAGATTAGGAGCAAGGAGACATGTTATCCCGCCCTTAGAGGATTTTAATGTAACGCTCTTTCATGCTCCCTCCAGGTTGCCTGTTAGTAATTCAATCATTTAAAAAATAATTGCCTACCTATACCAAGCTATTTTTACCCTGAAGTGTTTTTTCCTCTCAAGCTCTGCTGCTGAATATGGATTCTTAGTGGAAAATCTTTTCAGTGAAGAAAACAAAAAGTTCACAATTTTTAAAATGAATGCAAATCAGCTTTTCATTTTACCATCAATAGTTCTTTGATATGGCTCATAGACTTACTTAACATAAGAGAAAGGAAATATAACAGTGAAACTGAGTGGGGGGGGTGTTGAGGGGAAAAGGGATTTTTTAATAAGAGTACAACCCCCCTCGGATTCTTACTAGTTTCCCATAAAGGAAGAACATTAATATCGGATAGATGTTTTGTGTTAGTAATTGAAAGTATTGAAGAAAGAGGACACGACTTTTATCAAAGAAAGGGAAGCAGTGACAGGGCTAAAATGCAGGAACCAATAGTTTTTCATGTTTTACTTCAGTGAAGGTCTCTTCCTCGGTGCTTAGCACCTCTCTGCACAGTATCCAGATGGTTTCAGACATCACCTGGGCCTCAGATGGCCTCTTCTGCTTCACCTGCAGCCACTGGGAAAATCAAAGTCTTTGTCCTGGACAAACTAAGCTCTTTGTAATTCCTTGATTCTGCTGTGTCCTTTCAGGGCTTCCAGACCTTTGGTCATGCTGCTTTCTCTGCCTACTGTGCTCTTCTCTCTTCATCTGACTCTGTCCTATGCATCCTTCTCAACCGAGGTCAGCTTTCACTAGGAAATTCAGGGGAGATAATAGCTGACCTATTGAGGATCGCTACAGTCGCTGCATCTCTCTCTCCCCCACCTAGACTGTGACCTCTGGAAGGACGAGGATGGATAGCTTTGATCTCTTTAGTCTTGGCAGAGAGTGCATACTGGGAGCTCAGTGAATTGTACTTAACAAATCTCATAATAACTCACTTTCATCATTTTGCTGTCCAGTTGGGGAAGGATGTGGCCTCTAGCTCTTCTCTTGCATTTCTTACAGTTGGAGGTGTTTCTATGTACGAATGTTGGTACCAGACGGACAATGTAGTCATGGTTTAAGCTCTTCCACAAATGCCGAGTCTCTTAATACTAGCAGGACTGGGAAGCAAAGGAAATGTTGCTGGATTCCTTTTAGGCAGGCCCAGTGTCTGTTTACTTCCACCCCGTCATACTTGGAATTCTCTTACGTTTGGATTGATGAAGACGTGGCTGGATGATGTCGCCATAATTATCAGCAAGGGGATAGGGTGGCATGGATCGAGGCCATGCTGTGCTATAAATAGGGTCTGATCAGGCCATTTAACTTTTGTGGCTTCATATCCACCTATTTCAAAAAGCTGTTTATTGCCTTCTTTCCATGCATTCCTTTATCTTTCCACTCAACAAAGACGGATAGAATTCCCACCATGCGAACATGACACACATGTTCTCTTTCTCAGTGTGTACGTTTTAATGAGGCTAGCATGCAGTTAGATGAACACAAAAACTTCTTGAAAGCTTAAAGTCCGGGAAGTAAAGGAAATTCAAGGCACTTGTTTTTCCTATTTGTAGCTCTGATTTTTATTGATAAACGATGGGAAAGGCATTAAAACAATTGATTCACAAGTATTGTGTTGAGTTAATTTACTTCCCTTTCTGCCCATTGCAATGGGTAGTAGATGGCGGCCATGGGGAAGGCCTGTGTCCTTTCTGGAGCAGACAGGTTTGAAAGCTTTGAAGGAGAAAGGCAGCCTTCATTATGTGAGCCCCACGCTCACACCTGGCGCTCTTCCAGGTGCTAGTCATCCCTGTGGCCGCAGTTCCAACACGCGTCAGCACTTCTGCCTAGTCAGCGTTGCCTTTAAACAAAGATGGCCGCATTTACCATCTTCATTTTAATTTGGCAGCAGTGTGGCAGTTTCATCAACTAGAACAACAACGCTCGCACACACAAAATGATTATTTGCTTTCTGAGTATGCTTTAGGTGGGAATAGTCAGAAAGCTGTCGTGGATACATCGTCCCCTTCCCCAAGTTGAAGTACTGTCATGAAGAGTTTAGATCACAGGTGCTATAATTCTCCCTCTTAATTTTGTGTATGGTATGTCTGGGAACATTTATTAAAATTAATAGCCAAGAACAGGAATTTTCCCTGCTTGGCCGAGCGTTTTGTCAGCCCTCTACACAGTTACAGGGAGAGCCTCGGTAGTTCAACACTGCCTAACAAACCTTGATGCAGCTGGTAGGAGGAGGAGACAAGCCCCCTCACTGTCCTCAGCTCTTCACCATCAGTAGCTCTGCCTCTCAGGAAGGCGCTTTTGACCTCACCTGCCTCCACTGACCCAACTTGAATTGAATTTCCTACTTCTAGCCCCTCTAACACAGCTTTGCAGTCTCTGGCATATCCCCAGTCACTGGCCATTGGTCCTAACTGTTTGGAATCCTGAAGATTACTCTGCCTAGGAAGGGGAAAACCCACACTTTAAAAAAAAATATTTATTTGCTTGCTTGTTTCTAGGATTTTTGATCAGGTGCTTGCTCTATAAGATATCTAACTTAGAAAGCCTAGGGTCCTAAACTCAAAAAATGGGTTTCCATTCATGTGACAAGTGGGAAAATTGACGTTGGTCTTCTTAAAATATACCAAAATAATTATTTCATTGAACTGGAATAATCATAAATTAGATTCTAAACTCTATGAGAGTAGGGACACCCCCTCCCCGTTCACCTTTATATTAGCACCTAGCATACTGTGTGGTACATAGTAGGTCTTTGGTAAATATTTGCTGAGTGAATGAATGAATGCTCTCATGTAACATTAATGTATAACTTAATTATTAGCATGTATCTGTGTAGTGCAATCATTAATTATGATTGCATTAGTATATATCTGGTTCTTAAGATTAGAAACGTCTAGGGAAAAGCACTGTGTCTCCTCACTCATCTCTAGCCACTGGCATCGTGGTTGGCACATTGTAAGCATCTAGTGAATGTTTCCTGGACTGGACCTCCCCGCACGGAGACCTGGTCAGTTTTCCTGGTGAAGGTCACCCTGCATCTTTTCCAAGCCATCGTTACTGGAACCGTCTGGTGGGAAGAAATAGGATAGTTGGCATTGGAAAAAAATGTCTTCCCTTAGTTAGCCTTGCCTGCTAGCACTCCAAGGGCAGTTTCAGGTTGTTACAGAGATCAAAGACTGATCCTGTGCAGCTCGAAGGACACAGAGACACCGATTGTCAATCTCATCTCAGTATACGAATGACCTTTTGAGAAGGACGTACTATTGCACGAGAAGCTCCTCTCCACAAGACCCTCTCCTCTATGTTATGTCACATTCTCCCAGCCACATGGTACAACAGGTATCGTGATCCTAGTGTACCATGGCAGCTGAGGGCTGGGAAGTCAGTGTCTTGCCTAAAGTCTCATGGGTGGTGAAGAAGGAGCAGATGGGAGATTCAAAATTCCAGGCCTGTGTTCTCTCTTGAACAAACTGTGCTTTATTAAAAACAACAAAATCCCCAGTGCTCTGCTAGCTGGGATGATAAGCTCTCCATCCTCGGAGAGAACGCAGCAGGTATTGCCCTCGTCAGGAGCGCTGGCAGGTAGCAGCGCTCTGCGTTAAGTAACCTCTCAGGTCCCTGGCGATTCGATAATTCTCTGCTTTCAAGCTACCTTCAGTGGCTAAGTGGAAATTGAGAACGGTTAAGAAGAACGGGATGAGGTTAAGATTTAAACAATATAATAAACAGAGCACTAATATCACATTTATTGGCAAAAATAAAAATAGTATTTTCACTATTTTAAGGATTTCAGAGCATCTCTATCTTTTACAAAGACTTGTCATTGCTTTGGAACTCAGAAATGTAATTTTTAAAGATCTTGAAATACATTCATAGTGATAAAGGTTTTATTTCTGTAGAAGTTGTTTGGTTATATAGAACCAATTCGATTTACTTTTCATTTTCACTTTCCTTTAACATTTAGTACCTGAGGCCATTATTTCCAGAATGAGAAATGAAAAGAAATCATATCAGTTGCCTATTTAAACAAAAAAAATGGGATAAATACTATTCTTTTAAATCCTGCCACAACTCCTGCTTTTTTTGAGAAAGTAACATATTTCAGTCCTTAAGGTGCTCAATATTCTTCAGATTGTGTGTATTAAAATGAAAGTATTCTAATACATTTTAGGCCCAAGAATAAAATTAATGGTATACATTAAAATTATTTTTAGTAAATAGTTGTTGTATGTCCATTGTAAGAATGTACTTTATTAGCTCAAGTGAGAAAGCCTGATAATTTGCAGGTATTTTCTTGTCAAAACGTGCCTATTGAAATTTGATTGATTTTTCTCGAGGTGAGTTGTAAAGGTATGTGTTCATTTATGACGTCATCTGAGCCAGCTGTCTTCCTTGAGTCACTGTCGCACAATATTTTCTGTGTGTGTGTCATGGAGAAGAACCCCGGTTAGTAAATGAATCTTTTTGATTCTGAGAAGATCGTTATTATAAGGGTACATTCGACATACGCAGTAGCTATTTGAGCAGAACAGGCTAGCCCTTGGTGAGACCAACTCGTTCTTTCCATGAATTCTTATCTTTCAAGAATAACTCTAAGAAAACAAAGCAATTCAGCATGATGAACTTCCTTCCAAAAATGAAAAGAGATAGTGATGTGTTTTCAACCATTTGAGTATAAATCAGGACCTTTTCCATTTTTAACTTAGAAAAATTAGACATAATTACAGTACTTTTCATTTCTTTTTTGAGAACAAGAAGTACCTCTTTCCCAAAATGACATCGATTCATTACTTTATGAACAAATAATTAAGTAACTGACAAATTAGTCAGTGTAACCCAGGCTGCAGTCAATGAGAGCACTTTAACAATTCAAAATGTTGGTGTAATTACACAGAAAGACATGTTTGATGCTTCCTGGCAGAGCCCAATTTACATATGAATTTCAAAAGTAAAACCGTATTTGATAAATTGCTTTCGACTCCACACACAAAAAGCCCTTGCAATCTGAATAGATGCATGCTCCTCAGACACTCAATATGGTAGTTTTATTTGTTATCTCTGAAAAATCGTGTTCGTTTTCATCATTTCACCTAACATATGTTAATAACGATGAGATCTAAATCTCTGTCTGAGCTCTCTGGTATCAGCTTCCTGTGTTCATCTCTCCCTAAATGCCCTGCAGGCCTGTGAAAGCTGTGGATCAGGCCGGCACACAGGGCCTCATTCTCCCCCAGAGCCCCGCTTAAGGTGAATGGGACTGCCACATCCCAGGCTCCCAGGGTCTCATTCATTCATCTTCGTTCCATGTGTTCAAACAGTAGCCCACATCTTCTCACTGCTCCATAAGTAAGTTGCATCTCCACTTCAGCTGCATTGTAACTGCATTAGTTATGATGCTCGTCCTCAGGAAACATTCTCACCAACCTCCCAGTGTTCAAGTTGTGTGCTCTGATCACATCCTCATAGCCCCTGTACTTGTCACAATTTGCAGTTATTTGTTTGTATATTCGTTTTCATGTCTGACGCCACCCTAACTTTAAGTCTGTTTACTTTTATTCCTACTACCTAACATATAGTAGTTATTTAATAAGTACTGGTTGTTTGGATGGATGGATGGATGGATGGATGGATGGATGGATGGATGGGCAGACATGTAGAAAATTGCCATAGCCTACTTAGTCACACTTCTACTGTTAGTCTGACTTTAGCCCGGGTTCCTTCCTTTAAATAGTGTATCATTCACATTCTGGTGTCTAATGTCTGATATCACTACTGTCCCCACCCCCTTGAGCCCCAGAACAGAAGAACTCAGTGTGGACTTTTAGAAGGATCTCAGTCTCTTCAGGGTAAAGTTGAGATTCTTCTACGTGACATCTGAAGATCTTCATGACTGTTCTGCTATCTCATGAGCCTCCGTCTCCACACTTTATCACTTTACATTCCATCAGCACCGATTGCAGTTCCTTAAACATACCAGGGAGTGAACCCCGTGTCCCTTTGCACGTGCTGTTGGTTCTCTTCACATGCCTTTTTTGTTTTGTCTGTGCCAGCTCTTTCTACCATCGATCCTTTCAGTGGGAAGCCTTCCTGGCCCGAATCAGGCATGGCTAGTCGCATCTTTGGCGCACTTGGCACTTACCTGTATGTCCACTGACTTGTCTTGGTCCCCAGTGGACTGTGGATTCCTGTAGGGCAGGAACTATGTCTTTTTTTACTTAATTCTTAGTTTTCCCAGCGCCTCTCACAGGGCCTGATATTTTGGAGATATTAAATAAACATGTGGAGGGTGGCCTAACTAATTCTGTCCTTCCATGTTTCATGTGCACTGTTGTTAACCATATTGAAATAATATTAGGGATCTTTAGCCAAGTTTCGCAGACATAATATGGCTCATTTAGGGACCTAATAAATATGAAAGGCAATACAAATTAGTAAAGAGAGCATTATTCTGAGAGGCATAATACTTGGTTTCTAATCCCACTTCTTGTCAGTATCACCACCTATTTCTTTTTTGTGTAAATTATTTAACCTGTTTGGGCCTTAATTTCTAAATGAGCAAAATAGAGATGATGGCGCTTTACCTGCCACACCTGTGGGTTAGACCACATGTTGTCCTAGTCTCATTTCCAACTTGAAAATGTGATAGTGGGTTGAGGTTTTCTGAAACCTACTCAGTTTCCCCTATCAGCCTAAAAATGATTTTTCTAATAAGGAACTTTATTTTCATCAAGTTGAAACCTTGATATTAAAAAGAAAGTCACAGAATAAATAAAACAAACATTTCAATGAGTGGAAACAAGCTAAAATGATTGGGTGTGAATCTTTTGAATTATAACAAGTTTTGAAAACTTTTAAAAAATGCTATTTTTTTTAAAAAAATGTGCACTTACTATTCAAGATGTGTGAACTAAAATTGTCTTAGAAATTCTAATCATATTGTTTTCTAACTCATTTAATTATGACTGCATTAGCCGTCTATTCATAGGAGTATTCACCATTCACCAGTATCACTTGATATCATAATGTTGTGTAATGATTCTAAGCTTTTGAGGCTGAGCTGATGACTTAATCACCTTTAAACATAAGTACAAGTGTTAGGACATTCGAGATGAAGTCATACAAGCTCATCAGAATATGAAAGCTTTTTCAGTTACAACAGGTCTTCAAATAATGTTTTTTTTGTTCAAGGTCATTTCATTGTAATGTTCATGAGAAGAAAAAAAGAATCTGCCCGGGGCCACTGTCTGTGGGATGTGCACATTCTCCCTACATTAGGTGGGTTTTCCTGGGGTGCTCGAATTCCCCCCCCACCCCCGAATACCCCAAAGATGTGCACGTGAGGTGAATTGTGTCTAAATGTGCCCGGTCTGAGTGTGTGTGGGCGTGTGGGTGTATGACCCCTGCGATGGAAGGGCGTCCTGTCCAGGATGGGAGCCCACCTTGCACCCTGAGCTGCCTGGTCAGGCACCGTCCACCGTGACCTTGAACTGGAATGAGGGGAATGGAAACGCATTCTCGTACTTGTTTTTATGACTCTTCCTTAAATGTATGCATAGCTCAAATTTATTTCAGTGTTGACTTTTAGAAGTGTTTTGAGTCTTTCTTTAGAAGTTTGGTGGTGCTTTGTGACCTAAAAATCTGTGACCTGGGGACTTCCTCACAAACACTTTTCTCAGCTCTTTACACAGATCTGTTACAACTTGAAAGTAACACCATGAGATCAGTACACGTTTCAGAGTCACGTGGCTGACTAAGGCAGAGCTAGCGTTCAAAGCCCGGATCCCATGGACCTGGCTCCGGGTCCCATGTTCTTAACCAAGACCCGGTGTTACAAGGACAAGTCAGTTTCAACGAAATCAAAACCCTGCATTTGCAAACGGAGAAACTGACAAATGAGTGGGAAAAATTATTTAATCACTTCAGACATAGAGGCTGCTATACCAACTTAGAGCAAGAGGCACATGATTGAGGGTGACTGGTTTTACCAATCCTTCTGCAGCTACTGAAGGGTATTTCCTCATAGGACAGCTACCATCGCTTAACTTAATCCAGGTTTGAAGAGTCAAAGAGATAATTTAGAACAGGAGCAGAAATCTAAACTTTGGCTTCTGCATGTCTTTTCTGCCTGTTCTCCTGCATCATGGCTCAGTAAAGCTACAAAAAATGAAACTTGCCTTAAAAGCAATGCTACTGTTGCCCTAAGTGGTATCCTCGTCTGTAACATGGCAGTACAGGGACCACCACTTCCTCCTTTGGCATAAGAATGAATTCTTCTGAAATTCTGACAACTAGGAACAGCAGGGATGGCCTTTACGGAAAACCAAATATGTTTTTTAAATGGACGTGCAATTCTTCAATCTAGATGTCGCTTAAAGATTCAGTGAAGTCATACTTCTCCTTTTGAGTGCTCACCTGAAGTTTTAATTATATGACAAGTTTGGGGATTTAGTGCAGATAAGGGCTGTACTGATGGCAGAATTTCCCAACACAGCGACTACTGGCATAATTTTTTGACAGTTAACTAATCTCTAAACTGCTTCAATTATCTTGTTTTCCATAGTGAGAAATTAAATTAAAACAGAGTACAGATTGTGAAAAGGTTATTTATGAAAATGCATTTTAAATGTGAATTGAAAAGCCTAGGGACACCTTTTTATTTTAGATAAAAAGATGAAGGTTCTATAATTTTTTACATCCATTTTACCAGAAGCAAAAATAAGTGCCGTGTGCAATTTACTTGAAATGTCTATCAGACGCTTCACAAGTCATTCTCGTCTCTAAATACTTGAAAGATTGACCTACTTTAGAAATGTAAAACTTGAGGAAATAATTTCAGATTTTAAATTTATGAATATGGAGTTTTTCTGTGTGTGTGTGTGTGGGGGGGGTTCCCTTCTCCTTACTTTAAACAAAATAACCAAGCAAAGTGGTTTATTAAGGGAGCGGAGGTCTCTGAGTCCGTGTCATTAAGGCTGGGGAAGCAAACTGCCTTCCTAATGAGGCCAGCCCACGCAAGGTGGCTGAGCCAGGTGGTTGTATCTGAGCCAATGTGACAGGCATGTCATATCCCTCAGGCGAATGAGCCTAAGGCAGGGAGGGGAACTTGAGAACCGATGGATTCATTCTCTCTTATAATGGATTTCCTACAAGAACCTGCCTTCTTATTTTTGGCGTTTTCCTCGAGCATTTAATGAGCATTCATAGAACTCAGCCATTGCCTTCAAACAGATCAGAGCCTAGGAAAGAATACTCACCGTCCCCACTTTGGGTCCTTCCATAATCTCCTGTGTATTTCAGGTGGTCATTCTCTGTTACCTGGATCGGGGTGCACATAGCCTATTTAGGGGACTTATCTTAGTGCAATCTGATCGCTCCTTTATTTGTCTTGTTTCCCATGACATTTGAAATTATTGATGATAGGGGCCCATGCCTTTTTATCCATAGGGTCCAGCATATAATAAGTAACCAATGTTTGATTTCTTGATATGGAAACAAAGCACAAGTACTGTTCAGAGTAAGAACACCTGCAACTGACTTATATACAGAATAGTCAGGAAGGACAAAGGCTAAGTGCTCGATGGGATGTGGAAAGACTTTCTAGAGGAGACAGTGTTTAACCCAAACAGCGGAAGGGCCTCGCGGACTCAGGCAGGAGGAGCTGGAAGGTTCTCCGCGGAGACTGCAGTGATAGGTACAGGCGTTGACACAGGGGCGGTGTCCGTGTGTGCAGGGGAGGCCGCAGGAGGTTTGCGGGTGGTGTGTCATTGACACGGCGTATTATCATCTTTATACTTTTATTTTGATTCTATTCACTTTGTTTATAGGTAGAATAGAGTGTGAGGTACATAACAGGACATGGAATCTTGAAAGATACTTGAGGTCAGGGCTACAGCAGTATCAGGCTGGGTGAGGACTGAGGCAGTGGAGTAAGTGGCTGGTCCGGTCGCGGCCATCTGGCCATGTCCTCACAGTGTGGCGTTATCCTGGGGAGGCCACCACACTGCAGGGCCTGACTCTCAGGTGTATAGGGACAAGCGACATATCACACTGGTTACAAGCAAAGTCAGGAGCCAGGCTGACTGGTTTCAGATCCTCGCTGTGCCTTTAGTTGCTGTGTGACCTTAGGTAAGTTGCTCAATGGCTCTTTGCCTCAGCTCCTAACCTGTAAGTGGAAATAATTAGGGTTTATCACATGAGTTTGTTATAAAGGTTAGATAAATTAGCATATGGAAAGTATTTTAAAAAATAGTGCCTGGCACGTAAAAAGTGACACAGAAGTATGTTAATAGTTGGCTCAGAAGCCTGACTCTGCAGTTTACCAGCGTGGCTCTTTCAGAACAGACTCTTGTTAACCGTGCCCCAGATATTACTACAGAAAGAGCATAACACCCAGTCCTATGCACACCCTCCAGGATGATTAAAATTAAAAGTATAAATTCAAGTGCTAGCTGGAATGGGGTTCAGTCGGAATTCTCATCTGCTGTTGCGGGAATGTTAATTGGCACAGCTACTTTGGGAAAAATGTTTGGTGCCACCTGTTAAAGCTGAGCACATGTCTCTGCCAAACCCCAGCGATTCTGCTCCTGGAACTACTCAACAGAGGTGCGTGCACAGCTGCACCAAAAGGCTCACGGGAGGGCCATGCAGGCAAAACCAGGGAGAAGCACGCTGTCTTCCGGCCCCAGAGTGGGTACGTAAGCAAGTTGTCGTTTGATCAGACAAACTGATACGTTCAAGCAGCAACAAGGGGCAGATTATTAGGAGACACGGACGAGTCAGCGTAATCGAGTGAAGTGGGAACTACTCTGATCGCATTTATAGAAAGCACAAAAGGAAGGAAGTGTCGCCGATCCTGTTGGAAGTCAGACTAGTAGGTACTTTGGGGAGGACACCCCCAAGGGAGCTCCCGGGGGACCACTGATGGTCCCTTTCTCGTTCTGGGTTCTGGTTACAGAGCTGTGCTTACTTGGTGAAAATACCTTAAGCTATGCGCTTAGGGTTTGTACCTTTCTATGCATTATTTTGTGTTTGACTAAGAAGATCAAACATATGATGAAAAGCAAATATAAATTCTCCCTGGAGAAATGTGTCAGCATAGGCCTTAAATTATTTCTGGAATTTTCCTTCTATAATTGCAAGTACTCAATCAAAAATTGCAGGCATGCAAGAAGGCACCATAAGAAGAAATTAAGAAAACTGTAGAAACAGACCACACATTCAGATAGCAGACAAACTTGAACTAAGCTCGTTATAGTCAAGGATGAGATTGATGATTAAGCAGAGAAGATAAGATTGATGATTTAAACAGAGAACTGGAAAATATAGAAACCATAGGTATTCTAGAACTGAAAAATATAAAAAAGAACTAAATAAATGGTTTTAATAGCAGCTTAGACACCGATAAAGGAAGAGCTAGTGTACTGGAAATTAGATCAGTGAAGCAGAAAGACAGAAACCTGGGCAACAGAGAAATTCCATGAGGCACAGAGGTCTCCAATGGCCACCTCGTTTCCCTTAAGTCCCAAAGCCCCATGTCATCTGGCTCCCGTGCTTCTCTTGCTGGCTCCCTCCCGTCACCTCTCCCCTCGTGACCTTTGTACTTGCTGTGCATTCTGCCTGAAATGCCCTCCTCCGAAACGTAGACAGCCAGCCCTTTCAGGTGTGTGTGCAGTCTCTGTTCTCTAAGGACCCCTCTGGCCACTCTAAGATCTCAAGCCCCCCATGCTCCGACTGTGTTACATGCTGTATTTACATGTGATTGGTTTGTCCTTCTGCTTCCCCACTGGAATGTCAGCCCCATGAGGACAACACTGTTTATTCTGTATGTATCTGCTTAGAACAGTGAGTGCCTGGCACAAAGTCAGGGTTCAACATGCCTCTGTCCTGGGGGAGGTGGAAAAATTAATGTAAAAATATTTAGCATGATGTACATAACATGGGCTTTATAACATTTACTTATCCCCCCTTTTCCCCATCTCTGTGGGATTGTTGGTTAAATTTTATTTTCTGTTTACAGTTTTCCCTTCCCTTGTTTGTGGGGTTTCTGGGTTAACTTGTTTGTTATTTTATTTTCCTTTATTATATTTTTGAACACCTTGTCAAATCCAAACAAATCTAATTCTATCGCAGATACAAACTGAGAGAGAAAAGGCATTCTATGAATAATTGACGCAGACGTGTTTTTAAAAGCTGTGTTTGGATGTGGATGGGATCACCGCTAACCTTGGTCGGCCGTTTCTGTATCTAAAAACCACAGTAGTTAATACCGGTATTTGCCGACCATGGAAATGCAGACATCGCAGTTTAGACAGTTTTAAGAATGTATCACATTCTGCAGAAGACAAAAGCCTGAGTAGCTCTCATGTTTCTCTGGCCTAATAGCATGAAAATGTTAAATGGACTAGATCTTTAAATAAAATGAAACTGTCTTTATTGGGCAAGAACTGTGCCAAAGGACAGCTTTCATACATTGTTTCACTTAATTCGCCCACAACCATTGGAAATAGTAGCCAGATATGGATTATAATTCCCATTGGCATATTATCAAATGGAGGTTCAAGGAGGTTAGGTGACGTCCTCAGAGCCACACAGCTGCTAAGAGGCAGAGCTGGAATTTGAACGCAGGTGTCAGAATCCAAAGACTGACACAAATGTATTTGTCACAGCCATCAGTAAACACCTGGGGGTGTGATTTGATAGTTGAAGTAATGATGTTTTATTTAAGTGCTTATGAGAATGATTCTTATTTAGAATGATCAGTAATACTGTGGTTTTGTCTTTAATTAGAAAATAACTTGTGATGTGTTCGTGTCCTTGGTGATGAACTTGACAAAGGTGTTATTACTCCAAACCCCAGCCAAAAATGAGTTTCTCCAAAGCCTGTTTTTAGCTAATCTCTTTGTTTTATAAACTCAAAACAATCATTCTAAAACTAGATTTAAGTAAGCTTTTAACACAGTGTTATATATGAAAACTTTTTGCATTTTGAAATGACCAGATAGCACCCTAATTAAAGTGAGGTGTTTATGTAGGGTAACTGTCTCTTTTTAAAAGGACCTAAAACTGAAACATTGTTTTGTAAAATCACTATCTTTTGTAAATTCTTCTGTTTGTTTAAAGTGGCTCTTCCCAGCTTAAATGTTATGCTTGATTTTACTTGTGACAGAAATAGAATTAAATAGGTCATGCTGCTTCCTTTATTCTGGAAAGTCTCTTCTTTTCAAAGCAAGATTTCCCTGGTATTTGGCCATGTGTCGGTTGGAGCTTGTAGGTCAGGAATGGCCAGTGAAGACTCTCTACCTGTGTTAGAATGGTTCCCCTTACTGAAGCTCTGGTGTCTTCCAAGTGTCCAGGTCACCCTGTCACTTAAATTCCATTTAGACATTTTCTTTATCAAAGACCAAAAACTCAGAGGTATAGCGTGATGAATTAACAAGTCTTTTTTAATGAGGCAGGAATGTGTATTAATATACATTTATTTCTTGTGCATCTTTGTTCATTGTTTTTAACAATGTTGCTCTGGCTTTCAGAAACAGAATATACAGGGTTCTAAAGGGAAATTTCTTGCTGAGGGCAGGGAATGTAAGACGGATAAGTAATGTTTGACAAAAGAATTCAGGTGAGGTCTCATTATCAAAATGTGTACTGTTTTAATAAATACTGCATTTTATTCTATGATGTCTCATTGATTAGCATTCATCTTAAAGAAGCTATGCTCTGTTTCCTGCCGCTTATCCTTTAATTAGTTCTGTCATTCATTCATGCATTCATCCATTCAGCAAACATTACTGCATGCCTCCTATGTGCCAGGCAGTCAGCGTCCAAGAGGGCAAGGCCTGGTCCTACCCTTAGGGACCTGGCAGACCAGTGGGAGGGAAAGCAGGTGGGGAAGTAACTGCAGGCACCGTGGATGCAAGTTATCAGTTGTTACGGAAGCTCAAAGGAGGGCCTGATAATTAAGCCTGAAGTCTTCTGGTGAAGACCTAAAAGTGAGGTCACAGGGAACAACATGTGTGGAGAAATTCCAGCCTGCATCAGAAGCTGCTTCACGACCCCTAGCAGGGTGCTGAAGCGTGCGATGCAGTGTCCCCGGGTACCTTGCAAAGGGCAAGACTGAGAGGTTTGGGGCTGCGCTCTTATCCCCAGGAACCCAGAGAGGAGTGGAGAGCAGAGGTGTGCAAGCAGGGAAGCAAGGGGCTCAGAAGTGCACGTTAGTGGATAACTGGGGAGGAAGCTCCCGTAAGGAACTCGTAAGAAGCCAGGGGAGTGAGTCAGGAGAGGGTGCTCGTCTGGCTGAGAATGTCGGAGTGATTGTAATGCGCTCACGTTGGGACTGTAGAGGAAAGGTGGGTATGACAGAGATTGAGGAGATAAAAAATAGAGATGGACTGGCCACACGGAAGGACAGTGGCTGGCGAAGCCCGTGGCATTGATGGTGCAGACAAAAGTGCCTTCAGAGGTTTGTGCGGAAACGGTTTCTTAACATTTTATTAGCGATGTGTATCTCCACCACCGCCTCACTCACAGGTACAGGATCTGTTTTAAAAGTGCAACAGAGGGGATAATGACATCTTTGCGGGGCATTTTAATAACATCAGGGAGGCCTGTCAGGCTTCTTCCAGAGGAAACTGAGCGGGTGGCTTGGAATGAACCAGTTTCGACTGCCCAGTCTCCTCACGTGGGGTCCTCTGAGGAATGGCTGGGGAGGTGTCTAGACGAGCCACCCACACTCAGGGCAGGTGACAGGACTGAGTGGAAGCAGGACGTGGTGAGCTTTTCCTCTGGAGGCTTTCAGCCCGGCAATCGAACCAACATGGATTCGTCCCCACGGTGCCCAGGCGCTGTGATGAAGTGTATAAAAGAATAAGTGAGGCACAGTCCATGCTCTTCATCCGTCATGCCAGTCGTTTCTGTACAGCACCCGAGGTGTGTGGGTTAGGTCCAGGGCTGGCATAGCGGTGGATGGTACACTCTGGTCCTGTGTGTGTCCCAGAAGAGGAGACGCATTTGCGTTCCGTATGTGCTGGCACAGAGACTTGTAGGGCGCAACGCATGACCTGAAATAATCATTGCATTTGAGGCACAGGACACAGAGCAGAAAAGCGAGGCCGGCATGTACCCTGGGGTCATGTCACAAAGTGGAATTCTCTGGAAGAAAATATAGAAATGTGAGAAAACACCCAGAGGTTTCAAATGTGAAGAAAATCGTTCAACGTCTCCGCCCCGCTGATAGTGAGGTGGTGAGCTCGCGTCCCGGGTCCTGGCAAACTTGCATCCTAAGCTCCGCTTTGTGCTTGAACTAAGTCTCTACCATCCTCTTCTGTACTAGGCTTAGGAGTCCACTCAAATAATGCAATTACAATGTTTTTAAAGTTTCTTCTGTAGCCACAGGAAAATCTAAAGAGAAATTTCATAATGTCAAATTATGGGAAGAAGAAAAACAAATAACCAGTAGTTGGGAACACTGGCAGAAAAAAACAAAAGGGGG
The DNA here is from genome assembly GCF_036562045.2 of Rhinolophus sinicus. Lineage (NCBI taxonomy): Eukaryota > Metazoa > Chordata > Mammalia > Chiroptera > Rhinolophidae > Rhinolophus > Rhinolophus sinicus. Next base: position 4,695,352 of record NC_133761.1, on the reverse strand, counting down.
CTGCTAAACCCCAGGTCACCTGCCCTCAGCCAGAAAAGCCTCGTGTTCAGAGGCCCTTACCCAGCTTTGCCACTCTCTACCCTTCGTGTTCACCATCTATTGAGTCCCTTACTAGTTAACTTCCCCCGTTGTTCTCAGCCAATAACCTCTTCTCCTACCTGGAAATGAAATAGCAGCTGATCAACAGGAATTTCCTCCTAACTTATACATGTATTCGCAGTCACACTCCTGTTTTCCTCCTTTTCTCCTGTCGCAATTTTCCTCTTCCATACATTCTTCAACTGTTGTCCATTGAACAAATAATGCTTGTGATAAGAAGGGGTACACCCCCAAAGCCAAATCCAACTGTGAAATCGTCGTGAAAGAAATCCTGTGAGAATTGCAAGTTCAGTCTTTTAAAATCTTTAATGTAAAAATACGGAAGTCAATAATTCAGTAACCTAACCAATTTGAAAATTCAAATTGCTAGCATTGTAACATCTGACAGAATAATTGAGCGAGGGATGAGTGACATATCTAAGTGTAGAGTTAAAACAGTACAGTACTTAAAAACATTTCAGTTATTTAAGAGAGTTCCAGTCATTTACAATTTTGATTCCTTTAAATAAGCATAGAACTAGGATTCTTCACTTGGTAACTTCGTAAAGCCACATGCTTTTCAAGCCACTCACAAATTACTGAAGAAACCATGAGCCCCACATCTGGTAAGAACGGGCAGTGCAGTGACGTAGGCACAGGTTTAACCCTCCAGGTTCACCCTCTCTGTTCCAGACGCAGTTCCCCGGACGAGTTCTAAAGCGCAGAGTGGACCATGCCAATCAAATCCAAATCCACATCCTCACCTGGCTCATCCAGGATCTGGTTTGCAGGTTTCTCAGGGTCATTGCTCCCCCCTCCTCCCTTTGCACCCGGCAGTGTACCCCCAACAAGCTGTGCGCTTCCTGGGATGAGATGCGTTCTCATGTCTCTACGCCATCGTTTTGAACCTGCTGTGCGTTCTGCCTAATTTTTGTCTTTAATGAATGTTTCCCAGCTGCTTTTGCTTTTCTCTGCTTATGAAACTGAGATCTAACAGGGATACTTCTGGGAAGTTTCCCTCTGCTTTCCCTTCCCTTATCGGGCGATCCCATGCCCCCTGAAGGCCCTCCTTTGCCCACAGCACTTCTCCCTGTAGTTGTGTGTCACCTGCCACTTCACCGCAGGCCACTCCCTTCTCCATCTGTGAGATCAGCAGTGTGCCAGGCACAGTGCAAATTATTAAATTATCATTTTATTAAATTATTATTTTATTAACATACAATACAATTATTATTTATAAATTAAAATTATTAACACAATTTATTAAAATAAAAATTATTTTAATTTAATAAGTTTACTTGTTTCATTAGGAACAGCGGCTCCTTTTAATTTCTTAATTTTCTAGAATTATTAGTGATGTCTGCATTATGCTACTTATAACTAAAATCATCTCAATTTTGTTTCGCTGTTTTTTCCTTTGTATCTTGTCTGACAGCTTTCTCCGACCTTGCATTAGTCGTTGGAAGACCAAATTAGTTATCGCCTTTAGTTAACGACAAGAAACCCAGTGGCTTGCATGTTGTGTTCTAACTGTTCTTGACTTTTATTCTTCTTCTATCCCTATTTAATGAGTATTCATTTTATATTCTGTCCTATCTTGTGTCCCAAGTACTGGATACATAGCTCTTCAACAAATACCCAGTTTCTTCTTTGTGGAAAATTATTTTAAAAAATGAGGTCATCATTCATAAATTGTGTAAGCTTTACTCCTACAAAGACAGTGCTATTTCTTCATATTAATGTTTGTTTTACAAAACTGAAAGCATTACAATCTAACTTCTTTTTTAGATCTTTGTGTGCTCCTAAGTCAAATAAATTGTACTCTACTATTGAGCAGATGCCCTTTGAAAAAGAGAATCAGGTAATTACATTAAAACTAGTCCCTGGGCTCACACCTTCGCATGTGATGGCTTTTAGTGTTCTTCATTGTGTATCATTTTAGAGATCTAGGAGGAAGGTGTGTGGGTAATGCTTTACTGTAATAGTTAATAATATAAGCTATCTTTCATAAAGTTCTTAATGTCAGCCATTTTGCCGGGAAACCTACACACATATGTATATGTCGTTTCTCACCCCTTCAGGATACTTACAAGGACTCACATTTTACAGGTAAAGAAGCAGATTCTGATACGTGAGTGGGCCTGCCTAAAATCACTGATCGTAAATTATGGAAGCCCTTCTAAGTCTAGACCTTTTCTCTTACCCCTTAACCACATTTCTCTACTTCAAGAGGTCTGGTGGTAATTATTAACTTGATTAGCATTGATGATACTGATGTTCCAAGCTACTTAGATGTGATTTCTAAGCTCATTTATATATTAAATACCAGTAAGTCCAAAGTCACTATGTAATCGACTAACCCCAGAAACTTAGAAATCAGTGTTAGGGTAGGATTCACACTTTCACGGATGTAAATGTCATTGAGTAACATACCTTATTTGCTCTTCTAGAGTGATTATTTCTCTGGACTTTTTTTGAATTCTACAATACTTTTAAAATAACCATAGTGTGTGTGTTATCATAACTGCAGAGCGTCCTCAGTTTGAAGTCTGTCCACAGAAGTAGGAGGATGGCTTTTGCTCTTGCTGGATTTCCTTTTTATTGTTGAGTTGTAAGAGTTCTTTAAATGTCCTGAATACTAGACCATTATCAGATATGTGATTTGCAAATATTTTCTCCATCCTATGGATTGTTTTTTAACTTTCTTACTAGTGTCCTTTGATGCATAAGTTTTAAATTTCGATGAAATCCACTTAATCTATATTTTCTTTGGTGGTTTGTGCTTTTGCTGGCATATCTAAGAAACTAATAACTAATCCAAGATCACAAAGATTTACACCTGTGTTTTCTTCTTAGCGTTTTATAATTTTAGCTTGTATACTTAGATGTATGATGCATTTTGTACAAATTTATGTATATGGTGTGAGGTAACAGTCCAACTTCATTCCTTTGCATGTAGATATCCATTTATTCCCACAACATATACTGACGAGATTTTTCTGTCTACCATTGAATTGTCTTGGAACCCTTGTTGAAAGTCAATTGACCATGAATGTAAGGATTTATTTCTGTATTCTCAGTTCTGATTTTCTAGATCTGTATCTCTCTGCTAGCACCTCACTGTTTTGATCACTTAGCTTTGAAGTAAATTTTGAGTTGGGAAGATAGATATATGTTCTATCCTGGAGAATGTTCCATGTGTAATTGAGAAGAATATGTATTCTTACTTTTGGGTAGAGTGTTTTGTAAATGTCTCTTAGGTGTAATTGGTTAGTGTTGTTGTTCAAATCTTCTATTTTTGATATTTTTTAGTTGTTTTTTTATTATTGGAAGTGTGACTTTGAAGTCCCTAAATATTATTGTTGAATTATCTATTTCTCCGTTTAGTTCAGTTTTTGCTTCATGCATGTTGAGCTCTGTTGTTATAAATGTTTATACATATGCATATATTTATATAATGATTTTATCTTCTTGACAGATTGGCCCTTTTATTACTATAAATAAATGTCCTTTTTTCTCAGGTATCAATTTTTGTCTTAAGTCTATTTTGTCTGATATTAGTATAGCTCTGGTAGTTCTCTTTTGATTGGTATTTCCATGATATATCTTCTTCTATCCTTTTTCTTTCAACTTATTTTTTATCTTTGAATCTAAAGTGTGTCTTGTAGATAGCATATGGTTGTATCATGTTTTTTAACATGATGCCAATTTCTGCCTTTTAATTGGTATGTTTAATCAATTTATATTTAGTATAATTACTGATAAGGTAGGACTTACATCTGTCATTTTGCTATTTGTTTTCTGTACGTCTTAATCTCTTTTTTATACCTTTCTACCTCCTTTTGTGGTAAACAGATATATTTCACTGGACCACTTTAATTCCATTGTCATCTCTTTTTCTACATTTTTTATATTATAAAATATTTTTAGCCTGCCCTGGAGCTTGCAGTTTATATATTAGCTTATATTGGTCTTTTGCAGATTTATACAAGTTAATGTCAACAGTACACAAAATGTTTGCTTCGCTATAGGTCCATTCTCACCCCTTCCTACCTTTGTGTTGTTACTATTGTACAAATTACAGTTTTATACATTCTGTGCCCATCAACACAGATTTATAATTATTTGTTCATTAGTTGTCTTTTAAGTAAAATAGGAGAAAAAAAGCGTTAAAACAGAAAATACATTTATTCTGTCTTTTATATTCACCTAAGTATCACTGTTCATTATTTTTTCATGTAGATTCAAGTTACTGTCTAATGACCTTTTACTTTACCTGAAGAACTCCTTTTAGTATTTCTTGTAGCACATATCTGCTATTGATGTATTCTCTCCATTTTTGTTTACCTGGGAATATCATAATTTTTCCATTTTTGAAGGATAGTTTGCTGGATATAGAATCCTTAGTTGACAGTCTTTTTATTTTGGCATTTGGAATATAGAATCCCATTGTCCTTTGGCCTTCATGGTCTCTCTTGAGAAATCAGCTTTTGGTTTTATTGAGAATCTCTTGCACATGATAAGTGTTTTCTCTCTTGCTGTGTTTTTCTCTTTGTCTTTCAACATTTTGCAGATGTTGTATCTCAGTGTGGGCTTCTTTGAGTTTATCCTACTTGGATTTGTGGAGCTTCTTGGATATGTAGATTAAAGTTTTTCATCATATTTGGGAAGCTTTTAGCCATTATTTCTTCAAATAATCTTTCTGCTCTTTTCTCTCCCCTCCTTGTGGGTATCTGATTACGTATATGTTCATGTTTAATGGTGTCCCACAAGTCTCTGAAACGCTGTTCATTTTCTTCTTTTTCCCCCCCTTCTTTCTCAGACTGGATGATCAATTTTCCTATCTTCAGGAGCACTGATTCTTTCTTCTATCTAGTTATATCTGCTATTGAAACTCTCTGGTAGATTTTTAATTTTTAACTTTGAAATTCAAGCATTTCTTTGTATTTAAAAAAATTATTTTCTATGCCTATATTAATATCCTTTATTTGGTAAGGCATTGTTCTCATACTTTTCATTAGTTCTTTAGACACCGGTTATCCTTGAGTTCCTTGAACATATTTCAAATAACTGATTTAAAGACTTTGCCTAGTAAGTCCAATGTCTCAGATTCCTAATGGATAGCTGCTATCGATTCCTTTTTTCCTTGTGTATGGATCATACTTTCATTTTTCTTTGCATGTCATGTCACTTTTTTGTTGTTGTTGCTGTTGTTGTCTAAAATAGGACACTTCATATAGTATGTCAACTGTGAAAACCAGATTCTCCTTTTTTCCCCAGGATTTCTGTTTTCATTTTGGTTCAGTGACTTTTTCAAACTAATTTTGTAAAGTCTGTATTTATCATGTGTTGCCACTTAAGCGTCTCCTCTCTGTTACTTTAGAGATCAGCTAAAGATTGGGCAGGGAAGGTCCTAGTCTTTGTCTAGAGCCTATGGGTGTCTATTGGAGCTAGTCAACTACAACCAACTCTGCCTTAGGTTTGCCTTTCCTTCTTGTACTGAACCTCCAGGTCAGCCCAGGGAAAGAGCGCAGGGCCTTCTCAGGTCTCCTGGGCATGTACCTGACACTGTGCACGCATATACTCTTTTAGATTCCCAGGAACGTGTCAGAGCTTTTCAAAGGCCATATGGACATCTCATTCCCCTATTTTTTTCTTATTAGCCTGTTGTTTGCTCTAGTTTTTTTCCCCACCACCTCAGGTAGCAGAAATCTTAAATAATTGCCTCTGATTATTTTTTTCAAATACCCCTAGAGCAAAAGGGTTTTGCACGGGATGAGCTCCAAATCAGATCAAATAAAGACATCCCTCTGGGAGTGGGGTTTTGATATGGCTCCACCCTGCTCTGCCCCCTCCAGTGGCCTCTAGCTTGCTGGTTTCCATAATGATTGTGGATGTTGGATTTCAAGGTTCATGCAGAGCTGGGACTGAGGGGTGAGAATAGAACAAGTTAAAACATCGCAAAGCTTGCTGTTCATACCAATATTCTGCCTTTCTTTCTTTGTTTCTTTCTTTTTATTTTTATTTTTATTAAATAAATGTTCCCTAGATCTCTGCAAGCCATTGGTTAATTTCCAGAACTGTAAAAATGTTGATTCTGACAGTTTTTGTTAGTTTCTCTTTGCATTTCGCTTTTGGAGGTTCTTACTCCATCATTTTCACTGATGTCACTCTTATGTTTTTCTTTACACTATAATTAGATATATAGTTAAGTGATAGCTGAATTAATAAAGATTCACTAAAACAAGAATGCTTCTTTCTTTCTAGAAACTTCTCTGAATGTTTTTATTCTTCTGTTATATTTTAGGACTATGATGATGGATATGGCACTGCTTATGATGAACAGAGTTACGATTCCTATGATAACAGCTATAGCACCCCAGCCCAAAGGTAAGAGTCAATCTTTATGACCAGACCCCATAACAGACATTTGTGCCCTTCCGTGTTTATATACTCTGGGGAAAGGATAATGATAATCAGCTAGGGAGGGTAATTTGACTTGGTCTGCTTTGCTGTTTGTTTTCTTTAATTGTGGAAACACTGTCTGTTCTACCAAGTAGCATGTATTACTCTTCCCACATTCACTGCAGTTTTAATAAGGCTTGGGAAATAAAAATTGCAGTTTTATTTACTCTTACAATTTAAGTGTTCAGTATGTTCTGAGGGGGAATAATGTCTAAAAGTCTGTGGTTCTTCAGGTCCTAAGGTCCAAAATCCCATCTGAAATGTGTAAATATCCTACACTGTCAGTACCTGGGGAAGGAAACTCCAAACGTTTTGTTTCGTATTCGTAGGAGATTTCCTTTTCCTACGCAGGAGCAGCAGTGCTCCTGTTTGCTAACAACTTCCAAGTCCTATTTGTGAATAATGAGTTAGTTCCCATTCATTTTCTAAATAAATATTTACCCAGAAATAAATGTGTTCTCAGAGGCAAAAGAGAGTTTTATAGTTACTGCTTCTGATAATATACCTTGATGTTCATTGGTGTATGAAATCAGTGTTTATTCTGTTCAGAATGTTTTCCTAAAAGCGTCTTGCTTTATGTTTACTTCTTAGTGGAGGACAAAGGTAGACGTACACCAAATAAATTATTAGCTTTATGAAGCATAAGAAAGATGGACTATGTAGTTATTTTGATGAAACATAAATTCACCTTTGAACTCAGACAATACCAGGCAAGCTTTGAGCAGATGCTCTTACGTATTAACTCTCATACTGAGGTTGACAGAGATATAAAATTTTATTTTCATTCTGCTCGTGTCAATTTTTTTTTTCTTATGTAACTTGTAACAATTATGTGGTCTTTAAAGGCTGACTCTCAACTGGTCGTTTTTGTTGGAAGCTTTGTGCACGGAACAGTAAGTGATGTCTGAGAATTCCACGTTGTTTTGTAGACATCAAGGGTGTGATGCACAGGAGAGAGATGAGGCAGTAGAAGGAATGACCACATATTCCCGACTCAGGGACCTGGGGCAGCATCAGGGAGCCATCGAAGAGTTACATGCAAGGGCATGACGTGTTTCGACTTGGATTCAGATAAATTAACTAGATGGCAGTATGGAGGTAGATTGACGGATGTGAACCTAGAGGCAGAGACCAATTTAGAGGTTGATACATTATAAATTATAAGCCCTATAAATGTCAGGGGAGACTCACTTACAGAAACATCTTGTATGACAGCCAACTTACCTTCTTTGAAGTGAGCTTTTCAATGCTATAACTCATTTTACTGAATGAGTAGAGATAGTATGAAAATTGCCCACATTGGCAAACATAGAAACCACTGCCAGGAATTCTGAATATTTATTTAATTCTCATGACCTGTGAAATAGACATCAGTCCTTTTAAAGGCAAAGAACATGGTGGTTCACAAAAATGAGGTAATTTGCCTAAGATCGTGCAACTTAGAAGCGAAGGAGCCAAACTTGGATCCCAGGTCTGGGTGACTGTGTGTGTCGTCCTCCACTGCGCTCGCAGCTGCTCTGTTGTAAATCCAAGTGAAGCAGCTACGTTGTGGAGTCGCGGGAGGAAATGGTGTTAAGCACTGTTAGCTGGCGTTGCCATGACAGAAAGCCACAGGCGGGTGGCGCAAGCAAAGAAATGTATCTTTTCACAGTTCTAGAGGTTGGGAGTCCAAGATCAAGGTGTTGGCAGGTTTCTCTTGAGGCCTCTCCTGGACTTGCAAGTGGGCGGGGCCCCTATGTGTGTCCTCATGTGCACGCATCCCTGCTGACTCTGTGTATCCACATGTCTTTGCTTATAAGGACACCAGGCAGATTGGATCAGGGCCCTCCCAAGGCCTCATTTTAACTTAATCCCCCTTTAAGGCCTGTCTCCAAATGAAGTCACATCCTGAGGTGCTGGGGCTTAGCGCGTCAACATACGATTTTTACGGGAGGGACCACAATTCAGCTCGTAACATGCACAGTTCTAGCATTGGTTGAAGCACAACACCATATTCTCAGAATTAGAAATCTAGTATAAACTGGTTAGGGCAGCAAATATTCGAATCATCCCTGGGATCAAATAGTGGGCATTAGCAAGGATATTACAGTCACCATCATCTGCAGTTACTGAGTCTTTCCTGTGTGCTTGGTACCGCTTCAAGGACTTCATATAAATTCTCCTATCTCTCAGCATGCCCTGAAATCTTGCAAAAGTCAAGTTTAAGCATGGCAGTCCCTCGCATACAGGTTCAGAGAGGTCAAATCGCTTACGCAAACTCGGAAGGCTGAGCAGGGGTCAAGTCCACCTTAGTCCGAAGCACCCTCTTTGTGCCCTGCTCCATCCTCTTTCAGCTCCCCTTTGTCATGTTTTTTATTTCAGTTGCTACAACTAATTCCTATTAGTACGTGCTGTTTACAGTTTTCAAAAACCTGATATTTGGTGATGCTTTCGAATCCCTTAGGAATCATGCTTCCATCTGAACTGGGTGTGTGTTGCCTTAGCAGACCTGGCCTACCTTAATTAAACCTAAGAAAGTCATCTGTGCTGCATATTGGTGTTGTAGACCGAGACTAACGAAATCAAGAACTTTGTTTTTCCAATTTTACATTAGATTCTTCCAGCAAATAGCACTTACTGCCACTATGCTCAAGGAGCACTAATCGTCGCTAATTGATACTACCACGTAACACGTATCGTTCTGCAGTCTAAAATTCCATGATTTTCACATTTCAGGTTTTATAAAATTAATTCCATACTTCAATAATTCTCTCAATTCAAAATATGCTATCGTTATACGAGTTCTGACAATTAAGTTCACAAACTTTGTTGCAAGGATGTTGCTAACCTTTTTTGATCTCAGAGGGATTACTCATTATGAATAATTACCAGCTGGACAAACAGTTAACCAAGTTTACCATTTGGAAATGCTGCAAAGTCTGCGTGAAAAAGACGACCTGAACTTTTCACCAACAATTCATGGCTCTTGCATCACGACAATGCACCAGCTCACACGGCACTGTCTGTGAGGGAGTTTTTAGCCAGGAAACAAATAACTGTATTGGAACACCCTCCCTACTCACCTGATCTGGCCCCCAATGACTTCTTTCTTTACCTGAAGATAAAGGAAATGTTGAAAGGAAGACATTTTGATGACATTTAGGACATCAAGGGTAATATGATGACAGCTCTGATTGCCATTCAATAAAAAGTTCCAAAATTCCTTTGAAGGGTGGACTAGGTGCTGGGATCGGTGCATAGCTTCCCAAGGGAGGTACTTCGAAGGTGACCGTAGTGATATTCAGCAATGAGGGATGTAGCACTTTTTCTAGGATGAGTTCACAAACTTAATTGTCAGACCTCATATAGTTCTGTATTACTGCAGAATTCTTTACTTGGCATTTTTTTAATGTTACAAAGCTGTTCTGAGAATGTTCTTTGACACGTCTTGATGTATTAGAAGGAGGCCCGAGCAGAAGTTAAAACCGCACTGTCCACTGTGGCAGGCCCCTGCCCATGTGGCCGTTGAACACTTGCAATGTGTCGAGTCCAAACTTAGTATGAAATAAAGAGTCTAAAACACACATCTCATTACAATGAATATCACTTCTTTTTTCTTACTTTTTTTTTTTTTTTTTTAATGTATGTAGCTATTACAGACCTTTAACTTACAAATTTGTCTGGGGAAACGCATAGTTAGAAGCCTGGCTGTGTGGTGTCTCGGATCAGGGCACAGACGCCCTCAGGGAGGCAAGTTGACACACTAGGCACAGAAAGAAAACGAGAGAGCGTCAGTGGTGTGCATCGTTTTTAAATTTCTGTTTTGATATCTCGTGATGTGTGTAGGATATAACTTAATACTATATAGTATACATTATACATAAACAATTGCAGTTACAAGCTCAAAAACGGTTCTCTTTCTGATGGACGTGTGTCATCAGAAATGCTTGGAGACCTGGGCCATAGTGGTTACAGGTCTGACCAGACCTGTGTTTGGGTCCCACCTTTAACATGTACTGGTTATATGACTTTGGGCAGGCTGTTTTGCCTTCTAAGCTTCAGTTTGTAAAATGTGTAACCTCGTTTTTTCTTTAAAGGGTCGACCCGAAGGTTGAATGAGATGGGAACGCCCACAGTCAGTGTGAATCAGGTGGGGGAGGTGTGTCGTCCACCAGGTCTTCTCTGCAGGGAACTACCTGAGATGACTTATGTGAGGCAGTTAGCACATTATTTAAGGGAGTCAGCACTGAGGAAACCCTTGTTCCCACCCTCTGCCCTGCAGCTCTAAATTACTTCTGCTTCTCCTTTCAGGAACTAGGAAATCGGGAAGGACTGTGTGAGGAAAGGATTTACAGGGAGAATGGGAAGAGAGAGGCGGGGGACGTTCTCCCCACAGAGATGGTCAGTGTGGATATTCTCCATGAACTTGGATTAGCCAGACCCCCTTGAAAAGAAAATAGAACAAGATAGTAGGTGGTGTGGCTGGCCACTGGGGTAGTTACCATCTGCTGTGTGTGACAGGTTCCTTGTAACAACTAGTAAACTTCATAAACCATAATCATTTTATGAAAGCGTTGTTGCGGAGACCATGGACTCTCTCAGGAGGCTTTTCACTTTAGGATTTTTTTTCTCCCAATTTTCATACACCCTGTGTTAAAATTAGAGTACCAATGAGAATCCCTACAGACTGATAGAGAATTTGGTATAGTTCATTTCCCCATCGATTTTTGTAATGACCTCGATAGTGCTGGTATTGTAGTGTAAAACAAAGCGTTGTTTATCTAACTTCACACATTTACGGAGTAACAAGCTGTCAACGCAGTGCCTGTGCAGAGAAATAGGAACTATTCTTTACAATATTGGAATTTTCCTAATAGACACTGGCTCAAAATAGTTATTGATTAATTCCTGTGGACACTCAGCTCCTGTGTAGCTCTCGGGAGTAAGAAAGAGCAAGTGATAAATGGCCTCCGCCCTCAGGGACCTGCCCCTCCCCTGACATGACTTGAGCCTTGGCAGAAATCATGGTTTTGACTCCTGGAAATTCATTGTAAACATATCCATCTCATTCTAAACTATGTGGAATTAATTTTCATTTGCCGCCTTGTTTATCATTCTAATAGCAATCACAGCTCACAGTATGGTGACTGTAGTTAGTATAATAGTGCATTGACTTCTAGAAATTTGCTGAGAGAGTAGGTTTCAGGTGCTCTCATCACACAGAAACAGGTAACTGTGAGGGGAAGGCAGCGAGCTTGATGGTAATAACCATGTCAAATCATCGTGTTTACACCTTACATATAATTTTTATTTAAAATATCATAATGTTGTGGTCTGTGTTTCTGAATAGCTGTAAGTTCTCCAAAGAAATATTTGATTCCTGTAGTGATAACAAAGAAAGAACAAAAAAGATTTCAAAAGTGTGCTGATAGCCCCCTGAGCGTAAGTGGATGATTATGTGGGGAAAATACTGAGTTTCTAGATGGGTTTGATATTGACATACTAATTTCCCATAGCACTTTGTGGTTTGACTGTACTTTCAAGTACATATTTAATTTCATCCTCCAAAATCGCTATGATTTTCAGGAAAACACTTAAAATTGCTGAAAAAGGAATTAGGAATAATAGCTGCCAATTTTGGAGAATCTATTAAGTCTAGCACTCCGCTGTCTGTGTTCATTATACATATTATCTCATATTTTCATAATGACCATACATTCTGAGTTTTCCTTGTATGGAAATTGAGGGTTGTGATGTTTAGCAATTTACTCGAGAATGCACAGCTGCAAAGTGCTTGAGCCGAGGCTTTGTCAGACTCTATTAGGTCGGTGCAAAAGTAATTGCAGTTTTTGCAATGATTTTTAACCTTTTAAACCACAATTTTGCACCACTCTAATAAAAACTGTTATCCAGCTAAGAAATTAAAAAAAAAAAAATTATTAATTTATTGGGGTGACAGTGGTTAGTAACATTATATAGGTTTCAAGTGTACAATTCTATAGTACATCATCTCTATATCACATTGTTTGTTCACCACCAAGAGTCAGTTCTCCTTCCATCACCATATATTTGACCCCCCAGTACCCTCTTTTACCACCCCTTCCCCCTGCCTTACCCTTTGGTAACCACCATACTGTTGTCTGTGTCTATGAGTGTTGTTTGTTTGTTTGTTGCTTTCAGTTTTATATCCCACATGTGAGTGAAATCATATGGTTCTCAATTTTTTCTGACTTATTTCACTTCGCGTAATAATCTCGAGATCCATCCATGTTGTTGCAAATGATAGTATTTCATGTTATGGTGGAGTAATAATCCATTGTATATATAAAATCATTAATTTGCTTTTGTGACAAAGCAACACCTAAGCCTCTTTAACCCAACAGGCAGTGTAATGGAAGGTGTCAGAAGCTGTGAGTATTCTTGGGGTGTTTTCAAGTGCCAATTCCAAGGAAAGCAACGAGACCAAAATTAATGTTGCCAAATGCCTGTTCTGTGGTTTGCTGTTGCTTCTGTCGGCAGCTTTAGCATTATATGTCCAATAATGTCTTCTGAAGAGCCGACCTACCACGGGCTGAAAATAATTTGGAATTTTCTCTTTGGAAACAGTGGCCTGTTGTTCCGTTTAAGATGTAACCCTTTAAACATCAGTACGACTGTCTCTTGGAAGATACTGCTGTGTTGTACCAGGGCTAGTGGTTTTGGAGTTTAAAAAGCAGTAAAGGTTTGGCCTGGGTTAAGAGTTTATTAACCATGCCTTAATTAACATTGTGGTCAAATATACTTTTACCTAGTTTTTGGCTACTTGCTGCAGGAACCTCTTAGCACAAATAGTATAAAGTATTGACATACACATACTTCTAACACAGTGTTATGTAAACACTGACGGAAAAAAAGAAGAACAAGAAGAAAAAAGGTGAGGGCTATAGCAAAAAGGTGAAGCTCCAACCTAAAAGGGAAAAAGGATGGAAGAACCCGAGGCCGAAGCATTAACATGCACAAGTACCTCTGATAATAATTGTTGTTATTGACCATCTACTGTTGTGTGTTGGTTGCATTAGGACAGATATGTATGGGGTATGGGCACACACACACACACCCTCTTCTTAATTTTAACCTTCAAAGGCAGATAATCCCCATTTTACTCTTGAGAAAACAGACACAGAGAGGCTCAGTGAGTGCCCCAGTCACACACTCAGTGACACTGCTGACCCCAGTCCATTTGCTTTGCAGTGCATTGTTTTTCAGAGAGCACACCTGTCACTGCTGTTTCACAGCATGGTTTCAGGTGGCACAAAGGCTGACTTTTTACAGTAGTAATGTTGTGTTTTTAAAGTTATTGTAAAAGATAGCATATCAAGCACACAGTTGTATGAATAGTATGGCTGTAACTCAGTTACAATGAATGCATTCCAGTTATAATCAGTACAAGTGACGTTAAGTCACAACCAGGCAGGTGGGGTTCCCAGGTGGTAGAAGTCCTGAATGTAGGTCCTGAAGGGCTGAGGTTGGGCCACCACTGCGCCTGGCGTCTGTTTCTCTAGTATATGAATCAGCCGTTGTGTGTCACGGTGGAAACCAAAAGCTGACACAGTGAATCTGTGAACCGTGACTGGGCTGCACCCTGACTTACAGCGCCCTCCTACCAAACTTGATCCCTCGACTGCATTGAAAATAAGCGAAGAAGTTTTATAGTTTCATCAGGAAATTCCTTAGAATTAAACTAATAGAAAGAAAATAAAGGTTCATTAAGTGAATAAACTTGGAAGGAATAAAATATCTTCTGGGTACTTATCAAGCCCCAGCTACTAGTCCGTTAGATGATATGTATCATGGTTACCGATCCACGTAATTGCCACGACCCTCTCTAAGGTTGTCAGTCCTTAATTTCACAAAGACGGAAGCCGATGCTCAGAGAATGTGAGCTTGAGCCGCGTCACAAAGCCAATAAGTCAGGCCTGACACCCAGTTCTCTGTAAGGTCCATGCCCTTTTGCTTAACTTGAAAGCATACGGTAAGAAACAAAACCTATTCCTGTGCATGTAGAGTACCAGACGCCCGTAGTCACCATGTGACACCTTCACGCATGCTCTCTGCCTGTGTGGAAGCACACGGCATGGCAGAAGCATGCCACTGTCAGCTCACTCTTTAATGTTCTTGAGAGTATGTGAGATTTATCGCTGAGGAATTGCAGAATAATGGCTGTATGTGCAAACAAAGTCCGCCGGGGACTTGTACTACATCATTTAGACTTAGTGCTGCCATCTGCTTAATAGCATGGAGAAGACTGCAGCAGTGTTATGATCAGCCATTCAGAGCGGTGACAGATGCCGCACTGAACATACCAGGCCATGCGGCTCGTTACTAAAACATACAGTATGTGACAGGGTTCCGGAAAAGTGGATATGTTGGCTATCAGACCCCCAGTTTTAAATCTTTATACAGAATCGTAAGGTCTGTTAGGTAAAGATCTATTCCATGAATCTCCTTGTGTGTTTTTTCCCTGTGTTTCATAAACTCTTAAAATGTATCTTTATTGATGTTTAGAAGAATTTTGTTAACAAATCCTGCACTCTTTTTAGTGAAAGAAAATGACATCCCTTTTGTATAATTACCAACTCTTAAAATTAGGTGGCATGATTTAATGAAAAGACTGTGGGCTGTGAAACCCCACAGACCTAGATTTGAATCCCAGCTCCATCACTTCCTCAGCTGTATGATTTGGGCCAAGTTACTTCACTTCTCTGATTCTTCTTGTGTTGTCTGTAAAACGATGGCAGAGCTATTTGACTTGTAAGAGTATGATTATCTGAGACAGCAGGTGTAAGTTCCGCAGTAGAAGATCAAGAAACGTAACTGAGGTCACATGTCCTGGGTGCCACATGCTGTTCTCAGCATTTGACAGCCTTATAACGGTACCTCCCTATTGTTACCGTTTTATAGACGAGGACATTGAGGCACAGATATTTTGGAACTTTCCGGAGGTCCACAGAGAGGAAGTGCGAGAGCCAGCACGTGAACCCCGGCAACCTGAGCCCTGGGCATCACTGCCTGTCTGTACCTCCTGTTGTGACCTTACTTACGGCCGCGAGAAACTTTAATATAATATAAATATTATATTATATATATATATATAAATTAACATAAGATCCAGTCTTATTTTCGGGGAAACACAGCATATAATGAATGAGTGTTTGACAGTGTAAATACACTAAGGATAGGCAGTTCCCAGCAAATTTAGGGAAAGACATAAGACATTTTAGATATGAAACAAACAAAAAAATCTATGCATACCAACTTGGCCAAAGTAATATAGATGAAACAGTACGTTGGGTAAGGCTAGTCACAACTCAGTTAGTGAGAATGAAGTGGGTTGCCCTTGACTGAGCCAGACTGCCTGGCTTTGGGGCACAGCTCGGCTGTTTGCTAGTAGTGTGAATGCAGTCGAGTTAGTTAACCTGGGCTTTTGGGGGTACTGATCACAGTGACTACCTCACAGCGTTGTCATCAAGTTAAATGAGTGAATATATGGAAAGCACTTTGAACCGTGCCTGGCACGTTGTAAGTGCCATCATAGCACCCATTCAAGTTCTGTAACCCTTTACCTAAAACCCTTGGGGCTCAGTGTCTCAGATTCAAATTTTTTGAATTTTGAAAAGACGTATGTAATGTATGGTTACATCCCATACATTATATGACTGCAGTGCTTCTCCAGGATAGTGATTGACCCTTGGACGGTTCCAAGTTTCTGATCAAGAAAAATGTGATTACAGAGGGATGAGAGCATGTCCAGCAAATTGAAAACCAAGGGGATTTTTGAGAGTGGCAGGGGGTAGTGTTCAGCCTTGGCAGTTTGTAATCCTACCAAGTATAACAATTCACGTTGAACTAGAATGAGTCAAAGGATTAATACAGAACCGTTCTGTCTGTTAGAAACCATCACATTCGCTAAACCTCTCGACCTGGCCTCATGTCCTGTCACCTCTCCTACAGTCTAACCTTCTATTGAATTGTCCAGTTGTGGTTCATTTGTAATTTACTCAATTACACATTAACTAGATCTCATAGCATGAATTATGAGAGTAAATTTAGTGCCATCGAATTTTCCGTGGCTCCTTCAATTATTTTCTTGACATATACTTTTTAAAGGCATGCAGTTAGTTGGCATACTTCTATAAAAAATGCCACGCGGTTTTTTACGGTAGACTTTTCCAAAATGGTGCAAATAGGATTGTTGGCTTTTCTTTACATTTTCCTCCTTGCCAGATGGCTTGCATCAGCACAGCAGTTCCCTGAGTCGGTAATCAGTAGTGATTTCCTCCAAGAGGCTTTCCTGATCTCTCCTCACCTCACACCCCCCTCCTTCCATGTCTGTCAAGTGCTAAGCCAATCTTCTGTGTTGCCAGAATTCTCTCTTTCTGCCTCTATTCTCCAGTAGTACCTCCTAGACTACTGAGAAACTGTCTCCTTTTCATACTGAGAGTCCCTCAATGCCCGGGTCCCTTTTGTCACCATCTTTATATCTCCAGCACCTAGTACAGTACTGAACAGAAAAGTGATCTGTCTGCGTTTCTCAGTTAAATTGATTGCACTTAAGAAGTCTGCATCTGTTTAAAAGTTTCTTTATTGGGAACATGGTAAGAAGTCTGGTGCCCCTAAAAGTCTAATGTGATGATGGACATGGTTCTCAATTCTGGCAGCATGGAAGTCATTTACACAGCATTAAAAAGAGAAAAAGAAAAAGAAAAAAAGGTAGGTGCTCACCTCAGTCTCCTGTTTGCTGATTATTTTAATCTGGGTCTTGGTGTAGCGCAGCTACCTGAAAAAATTTTAAACTCTGCAGACACTTTGGATGAGCAGCCATGGTTGAGAACTGCTGTTCTTGATTAGTAATTAGTATACAAATGAGGTGTTATATATGAAGCCCTTTTCACAGTGCCTAGCATCAGGTAGTTGCTAAGTAAATGTTTGTTTCCCAAAGAAATAAATTATTGGCATGTCTGTAATGTCTTCATTGATTTGTTCAGCAAACTATTGAGTATCTACTGTATATCAAGAACTGTCCTAGGTACTTGATAAGTATTGGTGAACAGAAAGGATACAGATCTCTGCCCTCATAGAGCTTAAATTCTAGTGGTAGTCATAACTAAACATGACAGTCATGTTCAGCTTCATGGAGCAAATACCGTGTTTCCCTAAAAATAAGACCTAGCCGGACAAGCATTTCTTACGCGTCTTTTGGAGCAACAATTAATATAAGACCCGGTCTTATTTTAATATAATATAAGACTGGGTCTTATATAATATAAAGCCGGGTCTTATGTTAATTGTTGCTCCAAAAGACGTGTTAGAGCTGATTGTCTGGCTAGGTCTTATTTTCGGGGAAACGCAGTAGATGGTTTAAGCTTGGAGTTTGCCTAGGGGGATATCTGTGGGAGCAGTGGTCTGTGCAGAAGCCGTCTGATGGCAGTCTCAGGTATTCTGGCATCCTTAAAGTTACAGTTTCCTTCCATTTGAATTTATAATTTCAAATTCTTCTAATAGAAAACTTCATATTTCTCTTTGGAATATATTTTTTAAATTTTTTATTGGGTAATATTGAGGAACAGTGTGTTTTTCCAGGCCCATCAACTCCATGTCAGGTCGTTGTTTTCAGTCTAATTGTGGGGGATGCAGCTCAACTCCAAGTCATTGTTTTGAATCTAGTTGTGGAGGGCACAGCTCACTGGCCCATGTGGGAATTCAACCGGCGACCTTGGTGTTATGAGCACCGTGCTCCAACCACGGAGCCAACTGGCTGCCCTGGAATAAAACATTTTTGAATAATTTGGAACAGAACATTTTAACTTTTCAAGAATGTGTTGTCATAACTTCTTCCTCTCTAAAAGTTATCCCAGTATGATTAAAGGAGCTTGCAAACTTAAAACTATGAAGTTAGCAGGAGAAGACTTGCCTGGACACACTGATACCTTGTTCTATAAGCATCTTTGGTAGGCAAAATTATGGTTCTCGAAAATATCCACAACGTAATCCCCAGAACCTATGCCTATGTTCCCTTACACGGCAAAACGGGCTTTACAGATGTGATTCAATTAAGAACCTTGATGTGGGGTGATTATCCTCGAGTATCTGGGTGGGCGCATGGTAATCACAAGCGTCCTTTAGAAAACTCATACAGGAGGCAGTCAGAAGAGCATGTAGCAATGAAAGGAAGACACTGAAAGCTGCAATGTTGCCAGCGTGGAAGATGGAGGAAGGGGCCACACGCCCGAGAATGTGGGCTCCTCTAGAAGCTGGAAAGGGCCAGGAAACAGCTTCTCCCCTAGAGCCTCCAGAAAGGAATGCGGCCCTGCCAATACCTCAGTTTTAACCCAGTGAGCCTTCTGTCCTATAGAATACAGCATAAGAAATGTGTGTTATTTGACTTGCTAGATTTGTAGTAATTTGTTACAACAGAAATAGAAAACTAATACAGCAACTAGCACCTTGACACAAGAAGAGGTATGTCCTTTGCATATGTAAATCTTATTTATCTTATTCTCTCTGTTCTTCTTCATAAACATCCATCATTTAATAAAAAGTTATGAGATAAGAAAATATGACCCAGAGTCAAGAGAGTAAATAGTCAAAGGGAACAGAAAGCCCAGGTATTAGAACTGCCAGACATGATCTTAAAAATGTATCTGATAAGTAGGCTGAAGGATATTGTGCAAAGCATAGAGAAAGTGGGTGAACAAATAGGAATTCAGCAGGTGGAAACTGAAGAAAGAGCCAAGTAGAAATTCCAGAAATGAAAAATTACAATATTAGAGATGAATAATTATTTCAGTGGGCTTATTAGATTGTACAAAATAGAGGAAATTATAAGAGACCTTGAAGAGAAATGATCCAAACATGCACACAGACACACAGACACACACACACACACACACAGAGGAGAAAAAGGCAAGGAGTAAAAGGAATTTAAAAAAGAAGCTGTAAAATCAATCACATGTCATCCTAAGAGCTACCGAGGAAGAACAAATTAAACCGGAGGTAGTAGAGAAAGGGAAAGAATAAAGATAAGACTAGAAATTAATGAGATTGAAAACTGACAATGAAGAAAATCAGTGAAGCAAATGTTGTTTCTTTGATCAAATTGTTAAAATTGATAAACTGAGTATGACTGATCGAGTGAGAAAAAAGAACTAGAAAACTGAAATTACGATTAGGAATTAAAGCGGGAACATTGCTCCAGATTCTGGTCACAAGAAAAGGACAGCGAGAGGATGGCCAACTTTATTCCAATGTATTTTACAACTCAGAAAAAGTGGACAAATACTTTTCAAAAACCCAATTTGTGAAAATTTACACACGAAGGAATAGAAAACTTGTATCGTCCGGTATCCATTAATGAAATGGAAATATCCGTAAAAAACCTTTCCCAGAAATAAAACTCTGTGCTTAAATGGCTTTCTTAATGAATCCTGTCAGACTTTTAAGGAAGAATAATAACAGTATCACACAAAGTCGAGATGAGACCACTTCCATTGCCTTTAATGTGGCTACAGTAACCCTCACACCCAAACTAGAGAAGGACGTTACGAGAGAAAAACTACAGACCAAGATCCTTCATGACACAGATGCAAATTCTTTTACCAACTTATATTAGCCAACCAAAAATAATAATGTATAAAAGGTTAATTTATCATAACCAAGTAGAGTTTATCTCAGCAATGCAAGATTTGTATAATGTATGAAAATAAATCAATATAATTCACATTGAATAAGTAATGGAGAAAAATTATGACTTCTATAAATGCAGGAAAAAATTTGACAAAATTTAGCGCGCGCGCACGCACACACACACACACACACACACACACACACACACTCTAACATCATACTTAATTGAAACATTTAATGCCTTCCTGCTAAGACTGGGAATAGACAAGTTGGCCCACACTCACATTCAGCTTTGTACCGGAAGACCTATTCAATGCAGTAAGGCAAGTAAAAATGAATCATAGGCATACAGATTGAAAAGGAAGAAATAAAACTATCTTTATTCACAGATGATATAATTATATAATCAAAAATCCTAAAAGATGCACTTAAAAAAAACACTCAAACTGATGTCAGTTCCTCAGTTGTAATACAGTCAGTCTACATATCATGTATTTTCATACATTAACAATTGGAAGATAATGTCTTAGAAAGATCATGTAACAATTGGAAGATAATGTCTTAGAAAGAGCATTAAAAATATAAAATACTTAGATCATTTTTAAACCACTTACTGATATATATTTTATATGCCATAAAATTCACTCTTTAAATGAATATTTGAAGGATCCCATTTTGGAGCGTTTTCATCATTCTGTTCAGTTTCCTCATACCCGTTACAATGGTACCCTTTCCTCGTCCCAGCCCTAGGGAACCGTTGGTCTCATTTTCATTTTTATAGATTTCCCTTTTCTGGATATTTCATATACATGTAATTAAAGTGTATTTTACATCAGATATTTTTCACTTTGCAGAACGTTTTTGAAATACATCCACAGTGTAGCACTCATTAGTATTCCATTCCTTTTTATTGCTGGATGGTATTGCGTTTGTGGGTGTACCCCATTTTGTTTACACATGTCCTAGGTGGTGGGTAACTGGGGTTGTTTTCACCTCTTAGCTGCTGAGAATAATGCCGCTGTGAACGTTTACGTGCTGGTCTTTGTGTGGACTTGTTCTCAGCCCCCTTGGGTAGATATCTAGAGGTGGAATTGCTGGGTCCAATGGTAACTTTATGCTTAACTTTTTAAGAAACTGCCCCACTGGTTTTTGGTGTGGCTTTACCATTTTCAATTCCCACCAGTGATGTGTGAGGATTCTTAGGGATAATTTTAACAAAAAGTGTGCAAGACCTCTAGACTGACAACTGTTAGTGACACATTGCTTATAGAAAGTAGTGAATACCGATCTGAATGGAGATGCCCCGTGTTTGTGCATTGGGAGACTCAATATTGGTAAAGTTGTCGATTCGTCCCAAAATTATCTGTAAATTTAGTCTAATTCCAATCAAGACCCCTGCAGGCTTTCTTTTCTTTTCTTTTCTTTTTTCTTTTTTTGTACAAAATGACAATCTTGTTCTAAAATATATTTTATGTCAGAGAACATAGAATAGCCAAAACAATCTTAATAATGAAGAACATTTTGGAATTCTCTACTGACTTCCAGATTTATAAAACCACTGTAATGAAGACATTGTGGTCATGTGAAAGGATCTATGACAGATCAATGAATATCCAGAAATAGACTTACACATAATTGCTTTCAAGGGCATGAAAGCGATTCAGTGAGTAAAGAATTGTCTTTTCAGTGAGTAATGCTGTAACAATTAGATATAAGTGTAGGTGGGGATAGCGTTGATCCCCCCCCCACCCCCAACCCACCCACACACACCTCTCATTCTTTACCAATGTTAATTTGAGATGGTTTATAACTTCAGATTGAAAGTTAAATTTATAAAGCTCCTAGCAGGAAAAATTGAAATAAACACAAATCATAGCAGAAAAAACTTCTAAATTTGACTGTATCAAAATTTAAAGCATCTCTTAATCAGAGGACATCATTAAAAAGAAATGGATAAGCCAGTCAGGCAAAACATTTATAACACGTATATCTGAGGAAAGAGTTTATCTAAACTACATAAAGAAACTGTACAACTCAATAAGAAAAGTATAAGCAACCAGTTTTTACAATAGGCAAAAACCTAGATCAGAAAGTTCATTAACGTATATATTCAAATAGGCAGGAAGAATATTTGAAGTGCTCAAAGTCATTGGTCATAATGCAGATGACATATTGAAACCTCAGTGGGGTACCATTCCCCTCCCTCTCCAGTGGCACCAAATGTTGACAAAGTCCTAAGGCAACTAGAACTCAGATTTGTATACAATGGCACAACTATGGGAAACCTGGCAGTCTCTTTTTAAAAGTTAAATGTCTATCTACTCTAGAAACCAGTAATTCCACCCCTAATAATTTTATACAAGAGAAATGAGAACACGTATCCAGGAAAATCTTTATGTAACAGTCTTCAGAGTAGCTTTCTGTCTTTTTTTTTTTTTTTTAATTTATTGGGAAAACATTGGTTAGTAAAATTACATAGGTTTTAAGTGTACATTTCTGTATTGTCCATATATCACATTGTGTGTTCACCACCCCACAGTCAGTTCTCCTTCCATCACCATATATTTGACCCCCTTTACCCTCATCTACCACCCCCTTTTGGCCCCCTTTTCCACCACTCCCATCCCGCCTTACCCTCTGGTAACCACTAAACTGTAGTCTCTGTCTATGAGTTTTTGTTTCTTTATTTGTTTGTCTTGTTCCTTTGTTGCTTTCAGTTTTATATCCGACCTATGAGTGAAGCCATATGGTTCTTGACTTTTTCTGTCTGACTTACTTCGTTTAGCATGATAATTTCAAGATCCATCCATGTTATCACAAATGGCCTTATTTCCTTATTTATGGTGGCCAAGACCTGGAAACACCCAAAGGATCCTTCAGTAGACGAGTAGATAAAGAAAACTTCTTAAAAAGTGCATCCAATCTAATGAGTGAATTGTTTAGTGAATTGTTTAGAAGTTACCTGCTTCTAGTGTCACTAAATAGTAGATGAGCATGTTACCAGGCAAACCAGAGGAGAAGAAGGTAACAAATGCTGTGTGAAGGGTCCTGTGAAGGGAAATGACGTGGTGCGTGCTGGGAATAACTAGTTCCTTGTGAGGCTAAGGCCTGGAATCCAGCCCAAGGAAGGGGCACGAAGTGTCCAGAGAAAGATCAGTAGAGGCCATTTTGTGGTGGAACTGAATAGCAGGCTCAGGAGTTTTTCTAGATTTCTTGGCGCTCAGAGACAAGATGGTACCCATGGCCACCATGATCCAAGCTAACATCATCTTGCTTCTGGAGAAGCAGTAGCCTTCTTGCTGCTTGCCCCACCCCCACTTGTGACCTCTGACCGATCACTTCTCCATACTGCAGCTGGAGTGATTTTTTTTTCAAATGTGCTATAATTATTTGCTCTCATAATACCAAGCAATTTCCCTTCATAACTGCAATTTTATAGCGAAGTAATTCTCTGATCAGTGTCTTTTGCTTTAAATTTCTTGACTGTCATGTCCCCCAGTTCCTAGCACAGTGCCCAAAATATAGAAAATACTCAATTACTATTTACTGAATAACTATGGAGAGCTGCAATTTTACTTCACATCAGTAATTTTAAAACAAAGTAGGTATTGCTATCTGAATTTCTTGAGGTTGACTTTGAATTTAAATACAATTGCTATGGGTAGTGTAGTTTAAAGTATTTTAATTCTACATTTTTAAAGAATGAGACTGAATAATTTGATATGCAAATTGATGCAAGTTAATGTGCGACCAGATTTTCCAAAAATACTGAAAACCATTTGCTAGCTTAACATTGCCTCACATGGTTGCTGACAATCCCATAAAAAGTCAAATGAGGTTCCTCCCAGTCTCACATACACAAATATTTCACATCACAATCACGTTTTCTTAAAAGGGAATAGATAGTGACTTTGAAGTCCAACTGTCAAATGTACCCATCAGAAATCTCCCCCCAAAAATTCCTCAGTATAGCAGATGGAAGTATTGGTTGCAAAAACAAGTTCAAGATCCCACGAACAAATCCCATTAACAAATGACCTCACAAAACACTGGGAACTGCTCATAAATATTGATAGACCATTCCGGATGCTGTTGGAAGAGCCAGAGACCCCAGTACCAGAAAATGGCAGGCCTTGGCACCTGGCATAGTCGGACCTGGTCTCACAGAGGGAAATACAAATAAATTGGTCATGAACCCAACCTTTATTCTGTTCTCGGTTTCAGAATCATCTTATATTTTTTAAACTTGTAGGTACATATTTTATTCTTTCAAAATTACTTCTCAGCAGCCTTCCCAGCCTCCTCCTCACTTGGGGACCCTTTTCTTACTCTCAATGTTTCCCTGCAACCCCAGTCTATGGTGACAATGTTGTCCTGTCACATTCTAACATGTAGTTTTAATGCTTTATGCAAAGAATTTTCATTAAAAATCTCTTGGCATATCTGTTGATGGTATATGTAATTGATAAAAATTTTAAATCATCTTTTGCCAGAAAAGTGAAGTTATAAAAAAATAGTTGTTGCCTTGTGTTCCTTGGTAAGAAATCTTAGTTTTAAATGTCAGTGTTTCTGAGAAATTAGTTTGATGTTGAAATTAACAGCCACGATAGAAATACTAAAGCTTGAGTCCAAAGTCAGGTCTCACTCTGAATCCAGCTTTGTCATTTATTGTGTGACCTTGAGCAAGCCAAACACAAACCTTATGAAACCTTATGTTTAGTTAATAAAGTGAATGGACAAAATAGTACTTAGCTTCCTGAAAGTTAAATAAAATTGTAAAATTGCAGAGTAGTGGCAAATACAAGAAAGCTATGAGTTATCGTTGCATTTTATGTTAGACTTGTATCACTCTTGCTAAGCAAAAATAGCATCAAATACAACATCAAATTAAGCACTCTGGGAAAAATACCACTTATTTAGAAAGAACCTCTGCTTTAATAATATTGATAACAGCTGTTCTTGAATAAGAGCTTAATATATGCAGGTAACATTATCTTACTTAAAAACCTCACAACATTCTATGGACATTTTATTTTTGAAACTATTGTACAGAAAAATTGAATTAATTTTTGCCTCCACTTACACGCAGAGCAAATGTGGGAGCCTAGATTCTGATAATATGTTTGACTCCAAAGCCTGGTTCTTAACTATTAACTCTGTACTGTCTTCTCAACTGATTACAATAAGATGAGAAACCCGCTGAGAAGTGAAAGTGTGAGCATATCAACAAAGTAAACTCGGCTCTGCACAGACATCACAGCACCAGCGTCAGGTTGTTGCTGTGAAACTGACACAGCGAGCCTCACTGAGACGTCTTTGCGTGAGAGACTCAGGTGTGTCAGAGGAAGGGAAAGGGGCACAGAGCGAACGAAAGAGACGCGGAAATAAAACTCTTCTTTTCACTCTTTCCTTTTCCTTGGAATCTAATCAGAAATCTAAGTTTTTAATTTGGTAGAACCCTCTGTAACCTCTTCAGCAACGTTTTGATAGAGAGGAGTAACAACAGAGGTGTTTTCTGTTAAAATAACGAGGCATAGTTGGATGTCTCTGCATCAGAAAAACAGAGCTACTCAGCGTCCTTTATTTCCGAATCCAGTGCTCTGTCTTTTAGGATAGGATAAGGTCTCAATCAACCATAAAATAATTAAAAAAAAAATTAGAGGTTCATTTTTCTCTTATGTAAGAATGTAAGCAGCTACAGACAAAGTGACAATTCCTTATGGTTACTAAGGACACAGGCCTCTTCCTTCCTTTCTCACCATCCTTAACCCCTTGCTTTGTATCCTAGGGCTTGTCTTAGTCTCTAGGTGGCTGTTGTAGTTCCAGCCACCAAGCGGGGGTTCAGCAGGAAGGGAGAAGAGTAAAAACCCTTACCTCCTGGGTGGGTCCTCCTTCTGTTTGGAAATTTCCTGGAAGCTTTACTACCAGAAGCTTTTGCTCCTGTCTTTCTGGCGACTTCATCTGCAGAGGTGGCAAAGAGGTGGCGTTTTTTGGATTGATACACTGTTTCTAGCACCTCACTCTTACAAGGAGTCTTTTGATAAGAAAGAAAGGGGAAGTACATGCTAAATAGGCAACATTGTGTCTTCCCCTTTAATATATAAATTATTTTCTGAGACATAATGTACAGACAGCAAAGAGCATAAGTTCACACCTACCTGAAGTGTATAGTTCAGTGAGTGTGTGCATATGTGTACACCCGTGTAACCAACAGAACATTTTCTCCTGTGGCATTTTCTTTTGACTATGGGATATCTTACTTCCAGTCCTCTCGTTTTGTCTCCCTGAACTACATGGCTTTTTGAAACAGTACCCCAACACCTTTCCTAATCTTTTGAGAATGTAGTGATTGATAGTCAAATGAGATCATAGTGAAAAGCCTGTGGTGTGGAAAGAATCTACACTTAGAGGGCAGAGCACCTGGATGTCTGTCCTGACGCCACAGCGTTCTAGCCACTTGACTTTAGAGAAACTGCTTGACGTCTCTGATTCGCTCGCTGCTATGCTCTCTCATCACCAAGGCAGACTGAATATTGTTCTTGTGCTTGGAATGCATCTTTCCTTCCTTTGTGTCTGGATCTTCTCTCAGTTGTGAGTTTAGACCTTTCTTCTTCTAGGAAGCATTCCCAGTCACCCCAGCTCTGCGTCCCCCAGAACTCTGGCTTCCCAGTTCCACCCTGCTCCATTGGCCTGTTTGCATGTGTCTAACTTGCACACTGAACTCACCATGTTTTATCACAAAGACCAGATCTTGTTCACTGTGGCATCACCCATGCCTAGCACGTAGTAGGTGTTCCATAAATGTCTGTTGAATAGATGTTGAATGAAGAAGGTGGTGTCTGGGCCTTGGGGCTTACGGGCATCTTCGTGTGAATGTCAATGTGCCCAGGCCCATCCCCAGGCAGGAGTGGGTGCAGTGGGTCCTCCGTGGAATTAGGCTCACCCAGGACTCCCAGGGCACACGCCCCCCTTCTGCTCCCTGTGTGACCTTTTTCACTCTCAAACTCTGTGCAGAACAGAATAAGACAAAAAGGATTCTGAGTGTCTCATGAGAGCTTAAGGTCAAATATAAAACAAGAACTTGCTGGCAGGCCTGCTCAGGTGTGTTACTGTGACAGGGGATTCAGGCTTCATTCCTGGAAATCTTTGAAAGTGGAAAGAGAATCATCTCTCTCAGATAATGAAGACAATTTAGCCTGAAGGCCAGGGGCTGGGTCAATGACCTCTCAAGGTCAATTTCTTCCCTTTGGTGCAAGCAAAGTACCAGTAAGTTCCCATACTGTGTAGTGAGGTCAGATTAGAGGTATTTCACAGTAGAGAGGCAGATCAGCTGTGAATGGCAAGCTGTGTCTCTGACTCTCCGGCAAACTTATGTTAGAATTGAAAACCTTTTTATTTGGCAAAGTAATTGTTACGTCTGAAATGAGGCTTTGCAAACTTAATGACAACAATAGGGTTAAGAATCATGGTCACCATTTATTTTGTAGTAAGTGGCAGGCCAGTGAAACGCCTTTTGTGTATGTGAACTAATTTAATAATTACTCATTCACTCTCACCCTATCATACAAGACACATCTGCAGTTGACACTTACTGAGCGGTAACTGTAGCCAGATACTTCATTCATTCCTTCTTTCAGGGTTTTTATTGAGCACTGTTTATGTGTCAGACGTTTCTACAAGCTGGAACTCAAAAAGATTAAGCTTCCTGACTGCACTGCTTGTAAATGGAAGAACAGGATTCAAAACAAAGTGAGATAGTTGGATAAAGAAGATGTGGTTTATATACACAATGGACTACTACTCGGCCATAAGATGAAATAGTGCCATTTGCAACAGCACGGATGGATTTTGAGATTATCATGCTGAGCGAAGTAAGTCAGAAAAAGTCAAGAACCATATGACTTCACTCATATGTGGGATATAAAACTGAAAGCAACAAACAAAGAAACAAAAACTCATAGACACAGACAATAGTTTAGTGGTTACCAGAGGGTAAGAAGAGGGTAAAGGGGGTCAAATATATGGTGATGGAAGGAGAACTAATTCTGGGTGGTGATCGCACAATGTGATATATACATGACATGGTATAGAATTATACACTGAAACGTATATAATTTTGCTCCTCAATGTCACCCCAATAAGTTTAATTAAAAAAGAAAGCAAACGAAAAGAACTGACGTCAACCTTTAATCCGAAAGCCTGAGCTCTCTCCATCTGTGCGTATTCTCTGAGTGATCTCATGCCGTCCCATGGTGAGAAGTACCTTTTATGTGATGATGGTTCCAGATCTGTGTCCCCAGTTCAGCCCTCTCCCCTGACTTCTGGATTTCTCCTCCCAGCGGCCTCGCTGAGAGGCCTCTCAAACCTAACACGTCCCCAACTGAACTCCTGACCGCTCCCTGCCCAGAGAGCTCTTTCTGCCCCATGTTCTTCCCCTCTCGGTAAGTGGCAGCACTCTTGTTTCCTTGGAGCCATGGAAACATCTAGTAACTCCCCATTTCACTCAGCAGAAAAACTAACAAACAAGAAACCAAAGCCTTTCTGTGGCCCTGTGACCCTACGTGATCAACCTCTGCCTTCTCACTGCCACCTCCTGCTCGTCCCCTCTGCTCCAGCTGCACTGCCTTTCTGATCCACAAACAGGCAAGAATGTCCCCACCTTTGGACTTGGGCCTGTGACAGTCCCTCCACCCAGAATACTGTTCCCTCAGAGTGTCTCTACAGCTCCAGTCTCGGCCTGTACGGCGCCTTATTAGAGAGGGTTCTCTGACTAGGTTATAAAATGACAACTTCATTCTGCTTCTTTCAGTCTCTCTCAGCTGCTCTTCCCCTTTGCAGTCCTCCTTCTTATCAAGTATTTAGATATAAACAGTTCATTGTCTGTCTCTGCCATTACAATATACGTTTTATGAAGGTAGTGAATTTGTTTTGTTTCTTAAATATTTTTCAGTAAATTATATCCATGAGTGAATAAATATACGAATGAATGAATAAATGCATGAGTGAATGAATGCACGAGTCAATGAATGAACATCTGAGTGAATGAATGCATGAAATGCTTGGCTCATACTCTTTGGCTCAGTAAATGGCTACAATAGTTGAAAGTGGTGGAGCCCAGACTCACTGAGTCCACAGTTCTCTCTGTGCTATGTAGTCAGGCCTTTGCACTTACAGCAAGGTGGGCCTCAGTTTGCACATCAATGGCAGAGGGAAATGTGTAGCTAGAACAAAGACAAGACTTCCATTAAGTTACATGAATGTATTTCTCTTATAAAATCTATAGAGATATAAACTATTATTAATGTCATAGTAAAATTCTGATTTTAATAGCCTGTGTTTTACAAAAGAAGATGATTATGAAATATTTAAATACAACAGTTTCATTGATTCTTTTTACTTTCCAGTCTATCATTTTAAAATCCTGTTCGACCCTGAAAATAAAGTGGGAGACGAATTTTCAATTGCAATTTTAAAACTGTTTTTATGGTGTCTGTACTTGACATGGACACATCTCTTAAAATAGGATTCCGTGTAAGCTGAAACTTTTGTTAACTCTTGTTTGAATCGGGACCAGGGATAATTCCCCAAATTGTTTTAAGCCCTGTTTTTCATTTACTCTTTTTAACCAAATCTTATTTCCGAGCTTAAGAAACATTGGAACATAAATTTTAAATTTGCCTGTTTTCCCTCCCCTGTGAACCTCGTTCTCCTCAGCAAGGGAATGTCTAGTGGTCAGGTTACCAGTATGGACTCTGAAAGGTCTGTAAACCCAAAATCAGACCTTCAGTTTTTGCGAGCTGTCAGAATTATTCAACCTTTTTCTCATCTCAGAAAGAGGGATTCTCTGACTAAAGTGTATCTGGCCCTTTAAATTGAATTTTTAAATGTTCCAATTATTGGCAAATGTATATAATTTTTAATTCTTAAAGAAAGTTATTTATTTCAAATCTAAGTATATGTTTCTGTTTTCTTACATTCCTGGCGCTAGAAAATGGCATACAGTTTGAGGGAACTGAAGCTATTTCCATGTTAAAACTGTTCCTAATGGCTTCAGGGGAGTCTACATATTTGTCTTGTTTACAAGAAGTTTCTCTTTCTCCCATTTTTTTTTTTTTTTTTTTTTGCCTACCTGACCCAGAAGACCTAGGGTTTTTAATGATGGAATAGTGTGAGATGTGAGGCTAAGCAGTTGTGACATTGGGCTCTGTCCCCCGGGCTAACTCTGTGAGTGAGCGCGTCCTCTCTCATCACCAAATGGACAAGGAGACAGTTTTCCAGATGAAAGAATCATTCTTCAGGCGAGTGCATAGTACTGACTCTGCCCTCCTCAGACTTGCTGCGGTCAAGCGACCTATGTCCATGGTTAAAGTTTTTAGTCTCACGACTCCTTTTCACAGCTTCAAAAATGAGTGAGGGCCAGAGTGCTTCACTCTATCTCGTTGATAACTGTTAAAATATGCCATATTCAAAATTAAAGAGAATATTTAAAAATATGTATTAATCATGAAATATATAATCAACCCATTACATGTTAATATAAATAATTTATTTTTATGGGAGATCACTATTTTCATAAACAAAAAATAATTATTAAGAATTGTGGCATGGCTTTAATGTCTGGCTTAATAGAAGCTGGATTTTTATATCTGCTTCTGCATTCAGTCTGATGTGATAGGTTGTTTTCGTTGAAGTATTTGAAATGAAAAATATGTAGTGGGAAAAGGGGAAAACATTTTGATAGCCTTGCACATAATTGTGGATATTCTTTGAAACTCCACCAAAACTTGGCACGTGGTAGTTTCTTAAAGGTTAGTTGCAGTGTAGATCTGAAATCATATCATATCAGTCAAGTTTTCATACTCCATTACGTTAAAATCACTTGGTCTTTGTTACACTTGATGGGTTTCGTAATATCATACATGGGTCATTGGAAAAATATGGGTTTACTGAGTTAGGCATATTTTTCCCATGCTGCGACACATTTCACTATGTAATGTTAAAATATCAGATTTGTTGTTATCACCACCAGGCTGAACAGAGAAGTCTGTAGGTATTGGCTTGCTGTCAGTTTACTGTGGTAAACACTAGTGTTCCAAAATTCTAGTTCATACTTGAAACCTTGAATTTTGTCATTGGGAACATACTGTCAGTTGTTTTTCTTCAAGTGACAGGTTCACTTCATTCATTTTTGAGAAAACATCTGCCAAATATCTGAGCCCAAATAACCATAGTTTGCCTGCCGTTCAATCTTTCACGTAAAAATGATATTCTGGGGCAGAAGCAGCTGGGTGGGCTCCCGCGTCAGCGGTTGCCCAGCTACTTCCCCTGAGGCTCCCATTATACTGTGCGGCCAGCAGGGCTGCTGTAAGCATACCTGTTATTTCATCATGCAGTCATTTAACGGTGATGCGTCATAACTGAGATTGATTAAAAGGGGTAATTTTCACTACTTCATCAAGGACATTTTTGAAAGAAACTCCCTAAAAACAAACAAACGAACAAACAAAACCCAAAACCCTACTCGTATGATTTGGTGCTACTGCCTTGATTCTTGCCAAGCTCTAACAGTTTTACGCACCACCTTTGGTACAAATGTCAGCACAGAGACACGGACAAATGACGTCTTATTATTATTGTGAAAATAGTTTGACTTGGTGCGTGCTCTGTAGTGTCTCGGGGACTGAAAACCACTGCTCTAGGCCTTTTTGAAGAGGAGTATGTATCAATGCTCTGAGGGAGAGAGATGGATTAGAGATGGATCCAGCCACAGAGGAGAATAAAGCAAGTTATCTAAAATGTTCTAAACCTCCCGCAGCCTTGCCAGCAAATGAATGGCAATTCACAGGGTTCAATGAATGGCAGTTCACACGGTAAGCTCCTCGAGGGCATAAGTCTCCTAATTGTGTGCCTGCCACGCAGTAGGCACTTCGAATGCCCAGTGTGCCTACGAAGAGGCGGCTCCCCTGCCTCACACATCAGAGCTGTCCTGTTTAACTGTGGGATGCCTGGGTGAAGGGGGGCAAATGATTATTGATAACTCTATATTTAGTCTGAGCACACTCAGAAAACACAGAAGACAGGAGTGAATGAAGTTGTCGCCATCTCTTTTCCCAGATGAGATGATAGTAGCTCAGTTAGTAGAATAGCTCCTAGTAGGAGCTCTTGTGAACAAATATCCAGGAGGGACCACAGTGAAGCAACGCGTGGTCAGATGATGAGACTTTGTAACTCTTCTTCCATCCAACTCGTCCATCCTGATTCTGAAACTTGCTATTTGGTATCTTCCTGCAGAAATATTATTAAATGTTTTGAAAGCACTATTAGATAAGTAAGACTTATTGAAAGCAGATTGGATTTTTTTTTTTTTTAGCCAATTACCCTGAAGCAATTTCATCTTTCAGCTATCTATCTATGATAATGGGAAAATAAGAGTAGTCCCAATGTGTCATTTTAAATATTGCTTTTCATTTATTCTGCTTTATCTATAAAAAAATTTTAATGGTTATATAAGCATTAAAGCCTTCTGAGTAGAAAGCCAGTATGGAGCTATTATCTGGGTTATGGGTGTTCAGTCCTTCAATTTTTCCTGTCATATAATAAGAATTTGTTCAATGTTTGCTAAAATATTCATTTTTATCATAATGATTACAGATAAGATTTTTCTTAAAGGAATGAGCCAAAATAATCAGGAAAAATGTCAACCCTTTTTATGTTAAATTCAAACAGCATAGAAGTTATGGATTTAACTTATGGATTCACTACCCCTCCCACCCAAAACAATTGTCACAGCCATTGCAACAAAGCATTGTTATTACAACTATCCATTGAGTCATGAGCACTCAGTCCTTGGGTTCCTATTGCTCTTTCTTTTATCGCCTTGTTTTTGGAATGCTACTGTGTGCCAGGAATAATTACTATAGAGACAAATATTAATTAGACATAGTTCCCAAATCCTGGACTTATTTTTCTTACCTGTGAAATTAAACAATATGTCAACTTCAGATGGGTTTTGAAGATTAAAAGATTGTCTAAATGCAGTGTAAACTAAAAAGGACTTAAAAAAAGAAGATTGAATCAAGAAGTTGAACTCAAAACATCTGCCTCACCTACCGCCCTTCTTAAAATCCCATAACATGACAGCAAAAAGTTTTGAAAGTTTCCCGAGAAAGCGGAAGCAAATGAAACCAGATCTATGAAAAAACCAAACAAAACCCCAGTTAGAAGGGTACCGTAACGTTACAGTGTTTTAGGGGAGACCGAACCCCTCCACCCATGGCTGTAAGCAAGAAGCATGCTGAGTCTTGGGGTATTTATGTCATAACCCAGCTCAGCCGGTTTAGCCTCTAACCCATTAGGGCTCACTCAGCAGTGTTTATTCCCAGAGTAAAGCTGTAACCATGCAAAGCCACACCTCAGGTAGTACCACCCAGAGAGGAAGCCCCAAACACAGGAGACACATTACTTGCATATCTCACCCGATATTCTATCCCTTTTCCACAACCACCTAAAGAAAGCTGTTTTAAACAAGGGGTAGCACCCACAGAGCAGCAGACTGAGAATCTCAAATTGAACATATATCCAAAATTTACTAAGAATTTAAAAAACAGATTCAACAAACTGAAAAACTAACTTGAGAGAACAAACTCAAAGAATAGAAGGTGATTATAAAATAAATAATTTGTCATATGGACAAGAAGACATCACATCCATAAAGCCATAAAGACCAAATGAGTTAAGGAATTGAGAATCAAAAAGTCCATAAATGGTTAAATAAGCTGCTCAACAGCACTAAAGCATGAAGAGCTATCAAGTACGGTAGAAAAATGGAGAGATACAGAAGGTAGAGCCCAGTACATCAAAAGTAACCAAGCTGGGGTTACCAGAATGGAAAACAAAGAGAATTAAGGGGGGAGGGGGAAGGAGGAGAGAGAACTTTTACAAAGAAGAAGAAAAACACTCAGAAGTTCAAGAAAAACACAAGTTGTTATTCACACCCAAAGGGCATAGCAAGTGCCCAAACAAATGTGAACGTAACAGGAGATAAGGACAACATTAGTGCTGTGAGTGAACAGACGGGGGTAACTTTCTCGCTGAAAGGATAAACCCCAGCTCCTTAGACTTACAGGTAAGAGGAGGCAGCATAGCGTGGGAAGAAGCATCAATTGTGACATCACACAGACCTGACTTACACGTGGTCCTTCTTGTTCAAGTTCATCCTTGGACAGTTTAATTAACCTTCCAGAGCTTCAATTTTCTTGTATATAAAGGAGATAGAATAATACCTAATTTATCAGGTCATCATGAAAAATATATATACACATACTGTATGTAGCTTTATATCTGTATCCATCCATCCATCCATCCATCCATCCATCCATCCATCCATCCATCCATCCACCCACCCACCCATCCATCCATCCATCCATCCATCCATCCATCCATCCATCCATCCATCCATCCATCCATCCATCCATCCATCCATCCATCCAACCATCCATCCATCCATCCATCCATCCATCCATCCATCCATCCATCCAGCCATCCATCCATCCATGCTAGTAGTGCCATGTGTATACCTGGTGAACTAGCAGAGCAATTGCCCTTCTTCAAGAGTTAATGAACTACTTGCAGTCTGACCCGCACTCGTGTATTATTTCTTCCTTCCTCTTCCAGTCCCTCGGCCATTCATGTGCTATGCTCCTCCTTACCTTCTTCTCACCTCCCAGTAAAGGTAGGCTCTGACCCCAAGGTATTCTGGACAGTCTTACACTCACACTTGTCACCTGTTCTGTTGAAAATGACGTGTTCAGCTGGGGTAGCTTCTTGAGAGCGCAGGTCACATCTCATTCATTTCTGCATCTCCGTTTTTCAGAACGGTATCTTTCCCATAGTAAGTGCTCAAAAATGTTTGCTGAGTACATGACCACACTCAGGCTTAGTACTTCATTTAACGATTTTTTCAAGTTTGTTCAACATTCAAAATATGGAAGGAAACCGTGGTGTATAATATCCTGGAAGCCAAGGAAGGACAGAACATCATGGAACAGGCAGCAATCGGCTATGTCAGAGACTACTGATGAGTCACGTGACATGAGGACTGAGAATTGACCATTCAGTTTAGCAACTTGGAATTCACTCGTTATCTTGACAAGGGATGAAAAATTTAGGAAGAGTAGTGGGGATGACTGTAATTATTTGAAAGGCTAGTCAGCATAATACTAGAGGGAAGGAGTGAAACTAAAGAGGAAATCATGGAGTGGGATGTATAAAACTGAAGCAAGGTGGGGAAATTTAAGTTGTTGATGATGGCAAGATGTAGGGTGTGACATTGGAAGTGTCCAATGGCTGAAGGAGACTAGAGGTGAGATCAGTGGACAAGCGTTGCCCAGGGAATTGAGAGACTAGCTTGCGGGCAGGATCCTCTTCCCACATCCTGATATCACCTAGACTTAGGACGGTGATTCTGGTGGGAGATTCCAAGCTGGGTGTTAGTACAGAAGAATGAAGCACCATGGTCTTCAAGCGTAACCACAATAGTGGCTGTGGTGTATGTGGATTGGGGGAGAAAGGGGTTAGCAAAGAGAGTACTCACCCTTCCCCTAGGCCCCATGGTACAGGGGCTGTGGGAGGTAGAGAAAAAACTGGAGAGGGCTGTGAGAAAGAGTCGTCATTTGAGGAGAACCAAGTTCCCATCGAGGAAGCAGGTAAGAGACTGCCCAAAGGTGAGGTTGAGAATATATAGGGGTTTTGTCAGTGATGAGCCATAAATTCCAGAGGGCATAGTCTAAGACTTGCTGAGTCGGGTGGGAACTGAGGTGGGCAGAATTTTACAAGGCTGGGGATGAAGCTTAACGGAGAAATCTAGAGCTTCCTGAGATGGATGTAATATAAGCAAAGGGCCTAATGACACTAGTTCTGGTGACTTCCAGGTAGAAATCTGTGGAGAGGCTTGGAGAGATTGGAGAGATAGGGGACAAATAAATGTCCGGAGTTCCTTCTTAAATCCTGTTCATAGGGACAGTGTCATCTGGGGACTCTGAGTTGTTGTCCTCCTCTTAAAGCCCTGTTTATTGGAGGGTAGAAGGCCTAGCGATGGACTTGGACTTGGTCCCAGTGTTACAGTTTGCTCCTTAAGCCCGGTCTTGGGGGATATTGACTCTGGTTGATGGAATCGAGGACCTCTGGGAAAACCAGGAATCATGCTGAACATGTAGACTCCTTCAAACCCTGACAATGCGTTGGAACATGGAGGAAGGATAGAAGAAGGCCTGGGGGACCCTCATGCCAGTGAGAGATGCCTGCTCCTGATCTATGGAGGGAGGGGCTTCCCTGGAGCCCCTCTGATGGAGGTGAGGTGTATTCGGCCTATTATTAATATTAAAGGTTGTACCCATCAATGGAGAGTTTCGTAGTGTTTTTTCCCCTTTGCCGTATGTTGGGTTTTCAGTTTATCCTTGGGAAATAGGACATGTCTTTGGTTAATAGACATTTGAGGTACCCGAAATGAAATGCTGTGAAAGCAATTCAGATGGGACTGACAGGTATGACAATGGGGGCTCAGCTGCTCCCAGCTTCTCGGCTTGATGACAGTCTTGCAAGAAATAATCAGAAACTGGGTGAAATGATAGAAAATGTCAGTTTAAAGTTTTCACTTGTCAGAACTAAGATTGTCTTATCACCAAACCGCTGCTGGACCAAATTATGCTGGCTTTTATCCTCCTGTTCATTGGAGAGCATTCTTCACCCCAGTTTTTTTTTTTTTTTTAGGCTGAACTATGTTGGAGCACTTCACAGACAAATTTCCCATCTATACTGATGTTCATTACCGCTCAGTTCATTTAGTAAAGGAGACTGCGTTTGGGCAGAAAGCAGTTGTTCAACTCTTCTGGTGGTTAGTCTCAATGCCTATCATAGACAGCCCCACGTTCAACAGTGCGGACCTGTCTCAGTGCAGGAAATTATTTTCAGTTTTATGAAGAGGTTACTCTCATTTTATCTGTGCAACAAAGATAAAATTCTCAAGAACATCAGGTTTTTATTTGTCTAAGCAGCCATCACGATATAACTGCTGACCTTTGGAAAGAAGACTGAGATTCATTTAATTTAGTGCTGAGTTTCTAAAAAGCATTAGCCAGTTTATTTTCAACAAAATGAGAAGATGCTGTGGATGAGCCATTGAGAGTGTTAGGCCCCGGGGTCTGAGCAACATCTGACAGATAAGCCAACAGGACTCCGTGAGCGGACGGCTCTCCCAGGGTCACCCAAGTTTAGACTCAGATGTCTTGACCAATCTTTGACACTGATGTTTTATCAAAAGGTTTGTTTCTAAATTTCCATCCTCAAGGTGAGAAAGATAATCGATTTTAGTAGCAATTCACCTATTTAAAGCTGTGAAATCTTAAGACGTAGGAAAGCCATATTGTTTCTTTCGTTGTTGCTTATTTTTGCAGAATTTTTTTTCTTTTTGAATATGAAAATTTCTCTGCACCTTTTTCAGCTAGTCCCTCTTCTTTTCTCCTCATAAATGTATGTTATGTCTTGAGAGAAAATTAGGACTACAGAAAGGGAAGGGAGGAATTTGAGACCAGAGAGGGAATTGGAGCAGTTATCACTTGTCATGATCATGTGGTGGGGGTTTCGTGTGGACCCTGACCTCTGTTTCTGAGCATGACGAGGGCCCATGGAAGCGCCAGGTGGAGCAAGTAGGACGTTCGGGAAGAGAGAGGGAGCAGCAGGGCAGGTCAGAGTACAGCGGGTGCCATCACAGTCCACCTCTGGCACAGGTTTCAGCACGTGGCAATGGCATCCCGAGCTTTGAGTCGAGATGCCGCCACTTACAAGCTGTGTGACCCTGGGCAGGTGGCTCACCCGCACTGAGCCTCAGCTGCCTCGTTAGTAAAAGCAGAGATTTGATGTAGATTAAGTGAGACCAGCACATAGAGAAGCTATCTGCACTGCAGGGGGCTAGCTCACAAGGGTTCCATTCCTCTCACCCTTCCTTTCTTGCAGGTTCTCTAGGAATGCCAGTTCTCAAACTGAAGACTTTTTTAAAAAAACACACCATGTGGCTGCATGTGCCTCCTTGGAAACATGGCACACTGCCCCTTGGTGTAGTCGGTCAGCTGTGGGAGTGACTGTTCTGTTCTCGGCAGCGTTTAAAGGAGCCCGTGGAGCTTAACACAGCGCCTTCCAGACAGCTTCTGTCTTGTCTCCACGCCAGGAAGCCCACATCATAACCGGTG
Source organism: Rhinolophus sinicus (assembly GCF_036562045.2). Lineage (NCBI taxonomy): Eukaryota > Metazoa > Chordata > Mammalia > Chiroptera > Rhinolophidae > Rhinolophus > Rhinolophus sinicus. Next base: position 4,656,926 of record NC_133761.1, on the reverse strand, counting down.
TGCACACCGTAGTTAGTTCACAGTGAGGACGTGATTAAACCAGGATAACCAGGTCTGGCCTATAGATAGCACATGAAGGGAGCATTTTGTGCGAGGAATATTCTCGTCCAGGCACTTTATCAATACCTATTAACTGTATGTGATGGACGTATTTGTAGACACACAAGTTTTTCAGCCCGTTTCCTGCATCTGTGCCTCACATACACTGTTCCCTCCTCCTGGAGGTCCCTGAGGCTCTGCCCAAGGCTCTGTCCATTCCTTGTCCCCTCCCCAGCTTAGCTCCCCTGTCCCCGTCTTTCAGAACGTTGCTCAAGCATCACATTCTCCAAGAAGCCAGCATGACACACCAGTGTGAGGGACGTGCCGCTGCTCTAGGGTCCCAGTCACTCAGTTCATGTTTGAGTGACAGTCAGCAGAGGGATGAGAAAGGAGGAAAGTGTGACGTCATGGGGAACTGGCCCAGCCGCGGGACATGGGGAGCAGTCTCTGAGGAAGCAGCATTTAGGCTGAAGACTAAATGGGAGGTAGCGTGAAAGGAGAGGAGAGAACATTTCTGGCAGAAGGAGGAGCAGACGTGAAGACACATCCCCACACGCTCGAGGAAAAGGGAACAGATCCCACTGCCTGCCTCTCTCTCACAGGAATTGTCGTTCTGCGCTTAGTCGTTGGAGTTGGTGGTTAGCCTGCTGTCGTTTACTGAGAAGGAAACTGGGAAAGAGAGCCAGGGGTGGGCTGAACCCACGAGTGTGTCACCTTATACTATTCTCTGTGAGGCTTTAGGTGCCGTCCTAGCTTTTCTGATCTGCAGCATGTTCCTCTGTAAAATGGGATGACAGTTGGACTTAGCTCAGGCCTGTTGTGATGGCTGCGTGGGGTCTCGGCCGCCGGCAGACAGCGACACTCGCAGCGTGGCTCATACTAGTCACATGGCAACTCCCTCAGGTGTTAAACAGCTGAGCTAGGTCAGTTTCCATTTCGATTAGAACCCCTGACTGATTGCATGAAGTTGGAATAATGAGAATGTTTATTTCCATGACAATCCAAGGTAACACATTTCCCTACTAAGTAAGGTCGCGTGGCGAAGGGAAGGCCTGAGCGGGTGAATGGAAGCTCTTCCTTCGACATTCAAAATAGCATCACAAAGTAATTACATCAGCTATGCTTCAGTAATCTAGATTTTCCACAGATTTGTTCCTGCGAACACTTATGCCTAATTCAAGTACGCTGTGTGTACGTTGCCTGTTCTGCGCTGTCTGCAGAATGGCCCTGGTCCCAGGACCCCTTTCCCGGGTATTTCAAGGATGCATGCGCCTTGCAGAGCTCACAGCCCGAGAGGGTGCTGGCCGGGACTGGGCCGCAGGGAGCCTTTCGCCCTCCTGTGACAATCCTCATGGACGCCAAATCCAGTGTGGCAGCCCCTTCCTGATGCTGATGTGCTCGTGCTGGGGAAACGAAGCATTTCATCTTGGTACTTGTTACTGTGTTACAAAGGGAAGTGCCCACAGTTCGTACAGCATCGCGTTTTCTGGTAGATGAGGGCTGAAGAGGAAATACAGGCCTGGCCTCCCGGAAGCGTTCCATCTGTTGGAGAGAAGCTATGGTTGTCCTCCCCTCTCCGCTCCCACAGTTCCCTGCAGGAGCCCAGCTTTTGTTCTTGGCACAGGGTGCTGTCATTGGACCCTGCACATCTGTCTGTGCTCCAGACTCAGTCCTTCCAGGACAGGTCCCATCGTCGTGTCCCCCGTCCACACAGTAGGCTCTTCTCTGTGCTGACTGGCCGGTTGCTGTGGTTAAGGTGCCAACACACTTACTATGTATTAAAGTTGGGGGGCTAAGAAAGGGGCCTTGGTAACCGTGAAGTCTGTGGCCTCTGTGTTAGAGATTTGTCAGCTCAGTGGGGACTCCTGTCAGTTTTTAGCCCTGCCCTGTATTCGTTTTCTTTAAGTTGTAGGTACTTCCTTGCACGTGATTTAAACTCATGGCCGAGTAACATTGTCCTGTGTTCTCACCTGTTTCCTTGATGTGTTTTGTTTCATTCACTGCAGTGGCGCTGATTACTATGATTATGGGCATGGACTCAGTGAGGAGACGTACGATTCCTACGGTGAGTGAGAGGCCGCGTGGTCTGTCAACACAGGGGACGTGCTTGTGGAAGCACCTCCGCTCCCTTAATTGAGGGGAACGCATACAGACACTCAGACTGATGTAGCAGCTTCCATTCAGGTCATCTGTGCCTATCTAGCTATTTTCAGAAGCTCCCTTAAGATTTAAATTTACTGTTTAAAGAGGACTAAAGACACAGACAATTGCAGGAATTCAGATTCGGAACCTCGGTTTTCTGTTTGAGTTGATTGCCGTGTGTGCTGATTTTCTCATTTATAGAATCATTTGCCAAACTGCTGCCACTTGATAGCATGGGTCGTTTTGAAGTGTCTGCTTCTTGGCAGTAAAGGAAAATGAAGCAGTTGAGACTCCAGATCTAAAGTGATTCTCTCACCCCCACCTTTATCTTTTAATTCCTCACCAATCTCAGATCCTCTGAAAACATTACAGTGGGTGTCATCCCATAAAGGTTACATAAGCACTGAGCCTGGGGGCAGCTGGCAAGGTCTCCATGGCTTACGGGGAGACCGCCCAGCCCTTCTCAGTTCAGTGAGGAATCCATGTCCAAAGTCTCAGAATGCAGGATGACGGGTTTAATTAAAAGAATTGGTGGCAGCAACATAATGACTGCAAGAAGCTCTTTTGCCGCAGGGCAAGGAGCTCAGAGGACAGGATACTTCAATCAATTGCAAAGCAGATCCCATGCAAGTGAATCAGGATTCTGGTTAATGGATGTTGTGACATTTCTCTGAGCATAACTGAAAAACCATTTGCCAATGTTCCTTTTGAAGTGCATTTTGTTATGTCACCTGCCCCAAGCTGTGATGACCGCACTGTGGATTTTGTTGTTGTTGTTATTCAAAGCAGACACTTAAGAGAAGCAAGTTGGTTTGTTGACTGCTGTACACTTAAATTGATGCCCGTTAGTGTGAGGGGATGACGTTGATTGCATGTTTGTGTCAAAAGAAGAGGTCATTTTAAGCATTTTTCCTTCGCAGCTTTTTTAAATTGGTCTCTGTGGACACATGACTTTCAAATTGCTATGTGTTGCAGCAGAGGTGTTAACTGCTTGTTGTCACAGACCTTCCATCACTTGGAAGTCCTGAGGTTGAACCTGTTTTAATTTCAGGACATAAAGATGATAGAATGCCCTTGGTTATGAACGCCATTGTCCGGTGTGGATTTAGTGTTATGAGTGAAACGTGGGTGACAGTATGTCATTAATTTTCTTTCTTATTCATGAATTGCTATTGAGGTATAAATTTCCACCCACTACAACTCTGACCTAGCGTTTCTAGGGAAGGACTTAAACAATGCCGCATTTCTCTTCCCCAATCTTCCCATTCCCATTTTGTTCTCTTGTTTGTCTCTTTTTGCCTTCACAGATTTGTATCTGTGTTTTCTTTGCTTTTGCTTTAGAAGAAATCTAAGTGATTCTTTTCCATTCTCTTTTCCATTTGTAAATGCCTTAATGTTTAGCAAAGGCAGTTCAATTTGCTACCTGAGCTGTGAGCTTTTGTCAAACAAATGACCAAAAGGAACGTTCTCAGGAAGTTGGCTGCCATTTAAGATACAAAACAATCATTTTTCTTCCCATGTTGATGGTGCGAATGAGATGACCATTTCCCATTGTCTTCGTAATTTGTTTTAAAGTAAATTTCCTTGTGTGTGTGTTTTTTGTTTTTTTTTCCCCAGTACATCCAGGCTATGTATCTTCAATATGAAATCTACTGCTGGTTCAGGGCTAAGTTAGATTCTGAAAAATGGCACCAGTGGGAACCCTGGCAATGATCTCATTGTGATTCATCTTATGATTTTAGGGCAAGAAGAGTGGACTAACTCAAGACACAAGGCACCTTCAGCCAGGACCGCCAAGGGCGTCTACAGAGAGCAGCCGTACGGCCGATACTGATTGTACTGTCGTTGTGACATAGCCAATCTCCACCCGTCCTGTGTACTGTTCAAAGTAATTTTTTTCTACGAACAATCCCTTTTTAAATAAATCCAAATGCTTAAAATCTGAATGGATGGAACTTAAAACTACTTTGTTGAAACATCAACTTGGGCAGAAAAAAAAGAAAGATATGTAAACTTTTGTTATTTCCAGTCTGTATATGAAAAAATAGGTCATCAAAAGGAAAAAAAAAATAACTTTGATTAACTAGTGTTAAACAAACAAACAAAAAATAGGTTTACTAAATATGTTAATCCATCCTTTAACATAAGCCTCACCTTTCATTTTAAAGGTTTCCATAGAATTTAGTTATTTTATCTTTCAGCCATATGCTAGTTTTTTTTTCTTCTTGCCAACATGCGTAAAAAGAGAAGCCAATTACAAGTGCAAATAATGTGGTATTCTTTTGTAACTCAAGTCTTGAAATGTTCTGTAGTGTTAAGCAAAGTTTCCTCTTGCTTGATACTAAATAAACTTTTGAAAGAAATTTCGTGTGTGTGAGCTAACAATTTCATGTTTTTCTTATTTAAAAAGGCCTTCATAAATAGTTGTAAACAGGGAAAGAATTCATTTAACAATGCTTGTCATAAAAGGGTCACACTAAACATTGTACAACTTATTTTAAAAATGGTATAAAATTAAATGTACCATTCTATACTCACCGTAGATATAAATGCTGTCTAAAGAGTCCAAATGGTATCAATCTGCTTGAGTGGCACGTTAAAACGACGCAAAACCCAATCTTGTTTAAAAACTGGTTTTAAAATAACGACTGATTTTTCTGAAAAAGATGTGATCAGTTTTCATCTTGTTGAGCGTTTTTTCACTAGTGCAACTTTGGATTTTTTATGAGAATTTTGGTACCTTAATGAACACCTCGCTCCATGCTGGAAGCAATAAGCACAAAGCTTTAAAAGACATTCTGACTAATTGAGGTCGCACTCGCCAAGGCTGAGGATGTGTAACCCTTAAACGGTCTTCATTTTCAAAGGTAAATAAATCAAATAAGATTTTAATCTCACTTAATTTATCTTAATATAACTAATAAAACCAGGGAGATTACAACTTAGCAAGTTTCATTATCCATTTTAGAAAGGTTTTAAGATCACCTAAATTCTCATTTTAAAAAGTTTAATTTGTTTCAGTAATCTAAAAAGCCTTAGTTTAGTCAGTTTAATTGGGGCCAATTATTCCCTATTAAACAAATGTAAAACCTCATAACTAGTTGTTTGTAATACGTTATTTGGTCAGTAATTGAGGGCACGTCTTAAAACTGACAACTATTTAATAAAGTTATTCTTTAATCATTTGGCTTTAAGTTTTTTTTTTTTTTAAACTGTAGATTATGTGAAATGTTTAATTTTTATTTCTTCAGGGAGTTCCTTCTCTTTGAGTAAACAGGTCTTTTCTTTTGGTAGGAAACGTCAGCCATCTTGGAAAGCTGAAGGAGCTGGTTGTATCCCTGGAGCAGACACAGGTAAGTAAGTGCCTTTGCGCCAATTATTTTGATGTGCTATGGAAGATGAAGGCAATTTCATGCTTATCTAAAGTCGGGTGGAAAACGTCCCATGCTGGTTCCTATTACCAGCACTTGTGATTATGGCAAATTAACTCCTCCAGTCAGAAAAGAAGCTTCCTGAATGTAAACAAGTCAGATCCAGTCAGCTTTGTTTAAGCTGCAGAGGTGGGAGGCTCAGGTCATCACAATATTTAAATACTGGATTACTTTCTTCTATAAAAAATCTAACAGTCTCGTCAACCTCATGGAAAAAATTTCCAAATTATTAAGGAAAAGAGTAGTTTACCAAACCTAATGTGTATGTAATATGACCCCCATTTTATTTTTTAAAAATGGACTGTATACCCTGTATCTTCATAGGCAAGAAATTACCCGGGTATGCGGGAAATTTTTTACAGCAATTATCTTAGGCTTGTGGAAGTATGATTTTAGGTGTGTGTGTGATTTTCTATCCTTTCTGAAATTTGGAAAACAAAGTATTACTTTTATAAGATAAATATTATGAAATGTGTTTTATAAAATTATTTTATATATATATATATATATTTTTAATCTAGGTATCTGTGAAGCAAAGGTATCATTCATTTAGTCTCACTTTTCAGATAGTTGTTTTGTGGTTTTTTTTTCCTCTCTCTATTCCATCAGAAACACTGCTTTGGCCATGACATTCCAGAGTCTTGCTTTTTAAAGTATTTGTATTTGAGCTGTGCTCCTTACTGAGTGATTTTTGGGCAAGTCTCACTTTGCACATCAGCACAGTAAGAATGAAGCTTATCTCAGGTAGTTGTTCTTAAGAATTAAGTGAGATAATATTGCCAGAGCCTTTTGTAACCTGGGAAGTGATCCAATAATGTGAAGTTGAATTGTCAAAGTTGAATACATATATTTAATATGTGTGGGAAATATGAGCTTTCCTTTTTTCATAATAGCCAAAACTAGCCTGAAACATTTAAACTACTGTGAGGAAGAAAATAGTTATCTTCCCTGTGATAGACTGAAATAAGTTCATCGCCTTTTGTTTTTTGAGGTTTTTTTGGTTTTTGATTTTTGTTTTTGCTTCTTTTCTTGCACAGAAAGGGACTGTGGCATTTAATGCTTTTTTCAATGTGTGATGTTATTCCCTGTTTCCCCAAAAATAAGACCTAGCTGGACAATCAGTTCTAATGGTGTCTTTTGGAGCAAAAATTAATATAAGACCCAGTATTATATTATACTATATTATATTATATTAGACTGGGTCTTATATTATAGTAAAATAAGACCCAGTATGTTATGTTATGTTATGTTATGTTATGTTATGTTATGTTATGTTATGTTATGTTATGTTATATTAGGCTGGGTCTTATGTTAATTTTCACTTCAAAAGACACATTAGAGCTGATTGTCTGGCTAGGTCTTTTCGGGGAAACAGTATTGAAAATTTTCACTATTTTCTTTCTTTCATACATATATACATATACATATACATATATATATGCATTTAGGAATTGGTATGTTGAATAATAAATAAATGTAGGTTTCTTAAATCAGAAATTAGGGATTGGTCCCTAGAAGGTCAACTCCCAGGTCGTCTTTAGAGCTGGCTCATAGGAATTGTGCAATTTTATGTTTATTTTCATTTTTTAAAAGCCTCCCTAGCTTCATTGGAGTATAAAAAGGGGTGGTGAGCCCGAAAGCTCGCAGGAACCACCAGGAACACTAGTGAACAGGAATCCTCCTTGTTGGCTTCCAAGGGCTTCCCTCAGCTGCCCTCTACTCTACCAAGCCTTACATTTTCCTGTTTCAGCAGGAAGACTCTGCCGGGATAAGCAGTCGTCTGTCCCTATGAGCATATTGCATCGTTCCCACATCTTTCCCCTCGCCTGTGTCTGCCCCCTTGAAATTTATATTTTCTCACTTGACAACCTTACCTGAGCATGAGTTCTATGCTGGGTGCAAAGGAGGCCGGGGGCATGCGTAGATGTGTAAGCTGTGGACCTTACATTCACGTGATTCCAGTAGCGGAGTGAGGAGCTGACAAACCAGTACTGCTGCCCCGTGTCTTTGCCCCTGGAAACCTGGCCCGTCTGCCAGGGCCTGGCTCAGTGCCCTCTTCCATGGTGTCTCCTCCAGTCAAGTCGAACCATCGTCCCTCTGTGCTCTCTGGAAGAGTATGCTTAGTTTATACTTCCTCATTTCGTATTGATATTATGTGACTTACCGTGGTTACAAGTTGTCATTATGACCAAGCATGCGCTTATCGCTTTCTACACATGATTTCATTGAATCCTCGCCACTATAAGAAGGTAAGTGTCACCTCCATTTACAAAGGATGACACTTAAGCTTCAAGAGGTGAAATCACTTAGTTTGTAACTGGTAGAGCCAAGATTGGAACCATCCACATTAACCCAGAGTCTTTGGTGTTTAAGGGGGTTCTGACTGATAACCCCCTCGTTTCCACCCCCTCTGACCAGATTCCTCCCTGGTGAGTCTTTGACTGCATGTAGGTTCCAAATCTTATATTCAAGGTTCTGAGTTGAATCAGTATCAGTATTCTTCCACGTACACTGACTGAGCCTCAGCTGTGCTGCAGGCAGTAGAAATGTGTGATGAATGACCGAGTCTCGTCCTTGAAGACACCACAGTCTCCTGGCGAAACGGGCAGGGAAGGCACCGCTAGGGCTCTGACAGACATAGACTAATGGAAGAGAGACATGTATGCCAGGCGGGGTGGTTAGAGGCAGCTGAAGGTGCCAGCAGGCCCATTAGAGAGAGCAGAAGATAACCACACAGGGAGGGTTTTCTTGGAAGCATTCATATCCCAGCTCCATCATTCATCAGCTCTGTTACCTTGGGTGAGTTACTCACCCTCTCTGAACTGCAGTCTACACTGCAGATTCCCCATCCATAAAATGGGCACAACGATATCTTCCTCAGGATTGCTGTGAAGATTAGAAGCCTGCCTGGCACAAATAGAGGTGTTTGCTCTTATTGGTTGCTTTATATAAATATTTGGAATTATAAGAAAACATGGTCGTGGAGAAGCTTCAGTTATATTAGGTACTGTGTTTCCCCGAAAATAAGACCCAGCCAGACAATCAGCTCCAATGCGTCTTTTGGAGCAAAAATTAATATAAGACCCAGTCTTATATTGTATAATATAATATTACATTATATTATATTATATTATATTAGCCCCCGTCTTATATTGTAGTAAAATAAGACCAGGTCTTATGTGAATCTTTGCTCCAACAGACACATTAGATAGAGCTGATTGTCCGGCTAGGTCTTATTTTCAGGGAAGCAGGGTAATTCAAGGAAGTGGGAGATGCTGCTGTCTGGGTAGGCCAGGGCATCGAATGAAGGCTCTCGGGGTCCTGCTAAGAAGCTGGGTTCCACTGTCAAGTGCAGTCTCCTCTTCACCTTGACTCTGGCCGTACCCCACTCCCGACAGACAGATAGAGCCTTTCTCAGTCTGCGTTTCAACAAGAGCTTTACACAAACCTCTGTTTGCATGGGTTATTGATCCAATAGCCTTAAAATACAGGGGCACTAACCTCCTCATCATCTCGTCCCATCTCTTGGCACAGTGTTCGGTAGGGTAAAGGTTTAGCAAGTCAACGACTATGAAAGAATGACATTGTCAGTGTAATCGATATGGCTCCTAACAGGCAGTGTTAGGAATAGTTAGCAGAGTCGAAAAAAAAAAAAGAAGAAGAAAACCAAAATATGTCCTTTATTTAGTAGGTTATACATGTGCTTGGCACAAAATCCAAACTTCCAGAAGAGAACACAGTGCAGGGTTGGTCTAAATTCCCACCCCTGTCCCCAGCCACCACCCAGAGGCAGCTGTTTGTATTAGTTTTGTATATTTTTCTAGAAATCATCTATGCATAGGCAGACCACAGACTAATAATTAATTATTACTATTTTTATTCTAATTATTACTGTTTTTAGTTACAAAACATTACATGGTTTTCCAGTCACTTTAGAGTATATCTTAGAGTTCATTGTCTATCTTCACTATAAATCTACCTTTTTATTGGCTGAATAATATTTATATGAATGAACCCTAATTTAAACAACTGTTGATAGGCATGTAGCTGGCTTCTGATATTTTTCACTTATTAAAGACAATGCTAGAAAGCATAGCCTTGAATCTCTGTTATTGTACACATTTGTGTAAATATGTGTAGAATAAATTTGTAAAGTAGATTTATTGAGTCATTGCATTTTTCAGTAGATATTACTATATTGTTTCCCCTAACGCTAATGGTGTATCTTAGCATGCTTTCCTGAAGGAAAGTTGAGCCCTAAATGCTGTGTGTCTTCATTACTCTGTACAGCCGTTAGCACTTAGGGCCCCACAGTAAATTCATCTGCTCAAAGTTGGTGTAAAATGCCTTTACACCACACGGAGGCTGGCATGTGGTAGGCTACACCCCTGTACAAATGAATGTGGCAGTGTGGGTGCGTGGGGTCCTGTACAGACCTCTCCAGGGCGCTTGGCTGTGTCTTAAGGGACAGCTAAGTGGTACAAATCCCATAAGCTTTCCTCAAACTCCTATTGGTCTCCTCTCTCCACTGGAGGCTGTTTGCATTAGCAGGTGTGGTCTGAGGGCCGGCCCCTCACTTGACAGGCTTTGTGCTAAGCACGATGGAGGAACCGGGGTGAATGAGATGGGACCTGCCCTTGAGGGGGCCCTGGTCTCTGAGGAAACAGGACCCCAGCGGGCACCTCATTCCACAGTGTCTGCCCGCCTTTTCCTCTTCTCTCGCCATCCAGAGCCTGCCAGTTCTTCAAAATCTTCCCTCTCTCCTTATTGCCAAAAGGACCTTGTTTTCCCTTCACTCTGAAAGTACTGGTTGATACCGTGTTTCCCCGAAAATAAGACCTAGTCAGACCATCAGCTCTAATGCATCTTTTGGAGCAAAAATTAATATAGGATCCAGTATTATATGTATTTTACATTATATTATTATATTTTATTATATATTATATTATATTATATTGTATTACATTGTATTATACCAGGTCTTATGTTATAGTAAAATAAGACTGGGTCTTATATTAAGTTTTGCTCCAAAAGACGCATTAGAGCTGATAATTCCACTAGGTCTTATTTTCGGGGAAACACAGTAATACTAGATTTGCAAACAACTGATTCTGAACTGTCCTTAATGTCTTGTGGCCGTCCTCCATCCCCCAGAAGCACCTCCAAGGTCAGAAATAAGTTCGTCCCACTGCCTATACCTTATAGCACTGGGTCATCAACCCATTCAAGAAATATTCCTTGACTACTTAAAACAAAGCCCTAATCAATAGATTTACTCTATTAGATGTTTACCTTTCTAAAGTATTTGCCTTTAAAACAATAGCTTGCGTCTGACTCATCCCTGCACACTGACACTTTGTGCAGGTGACACCGAGGCTCACTGTGCTTGCCCTGTGCATGATACAAGGCTCGGTGAAGGACAGGTGATTGAACCCTGTCTGAGAGACGGCTTGGAGGGAAAGGCTCCACACAGAAGAAACCTGACCGGGTTCTACAGTTAAGTTGAGGTTTGAAGCAGGGAGGAGAAAACAGTCAGATGTAACAGGCTGATTGATGCCGGTGGGACCCGTGTTGACCAAGGCACGCAAACTCATCATGTGTTTGGGGACACATGAGCAGTTGCCGGGACATAAGGTGCGGGTGTCTGGAGAGGCAGGAAGGGCTGGGTCACACGCAGATGTGAACGGTGTACTGATTGCTTCAGGTCACACTTTGTGTTGTCAGGTCTCCTGGGGACAAGCATGTGTGACCAGAGCTGTGAGGAGTAAGCGTGGTGAGGCCCACATCTCCACTGTCATTGGGTTTTGTTTTTCTTTTCCTTCTGATTGCCACTTGGGTTTAGAAAAACAGTTTTGTTGTGTATGAGATCTGACAATTAAGTTGGCGAACTTGTTGCAATGATATTGCTAACCTTTTTTGATATCAGAGGGATTATTCATTATGAATTTGTACCAACTGGACAGACTGGTAAGCAAGTGTACTATTTGGAAGTGCTGAAAAGGCTGCGTGAAAAAGTTAGATGGAAATCACCTGAACTTTTCACCAACAATTCATGGCTCTTGCATCACAACAATGCACCAGCTCACACAGCACTGTCTGTGAGGGAGTTTTTAGCCAGGAAACAAATCACTGTATTGGAACACCATCCCTACTCACTGATCTGGCCCCCAATGACTTATTTCTTTACCCGGAGATAAAGGAAATATTGAAAGGAAGACATTGTGATGACATTCAGGACATCAAGGGTAATACGATGACAGCTCTGATGGCCATTCCAGAAAAAGAGTTCCAAAATTGCTTTGAAGGGTGGACTAGGCGCTGGCATCAGTGCACAGCTTCCCAAGGGGAGTACTTCAAGGGTGACCGTAGTGCTATTCAGCAATGAGGTGTGTAGCACGTTTCCTAGGATGAGTTCACAAACTTAATTGTCCAGCCTCATATAGCACATCAAAGTACCTCGTTAGGTCTTAGTAAAAAATAAAAATAAATATATCCAGAAGTTGAGTCTCTTAGATGAAACAATGCGAGGGTGTGCCAGCGTGTATCCATTGGAACTCATTTCACATGGTAATACTTGAAGGTCCATGTCCAATAAATGCCATAATAGGTCCAGTTTTGACCATCATACTATTTTAATCATTCATCTGCCTTACAGAACACAAATATTTTATGTCCTTAATTTCTACAGTTCTCGTTCGCATTGTCGTATAATATCCTTATTCCTATTAAACTTCCACTTGCCTGCTTCCTCTGCCTAAACCCTGCCATTCCCAATAGAGCTTAAATATTAGTTTCTTGATGTGTACAAATATATTTCATTTTCCTCTCTTTCAGGAACTTTTCTCTAATAATGGACTGCTTAAGAATAGTCAACTCACCAACGTGCCTAGTCAGTAAATGAATTCACTTGGGAACTTGAAAATCATCTTAGTATTCTTTTTTTTTTTTTTTTTGCACAATTTTGTGTTCTGTGAAATGCTTTATAAAATGGTATGCTTTTTCATTTGGAAAGCCTATTAAACAAAAAAAAAGGAAAGAAAATCAATCTTATTTTGTTGTCTCCTAATAAACACACCCAATGCTTTGTGTATTACGTAATAAAGGCTGCCCATTCAAATCTCTTCCTCTTTACTATTAACCAAGGAAAACAAAGTCCGGTGATTTCAGCGCAGCTCTAAATTTGCACACTTGGTAAGTGTGCATGGCTGCAACTCACTGCAGGAAGTCAAGACTCTATGCATATTTTGGATTGAGAATGATTTATCTGTGTCAGTTATGGACCAATAAATAAGAAAGTGTTATGCCACGTATTCTTGCATGTGCAAGGTTAATTATAAAGGCTTCTGTGGGGAGCAGAGTGGTACAGCCAGAAGAGGAAGCTGGTTTTCATGCCTCTGTGTAATTTGTTATGGAACAGAAAGGTCATAATCCCTGTGGAAGTGTTATTATTCTGTTCATTCTCTCATCACCCTTTACTGGAGCATTGTGATTTTAATTCAGTGCGCCCCGGGAGGATGTGTTTTATTCCTTCTGCTAGGAGCGCACACAACATGTTTCCTAGTCTTGGAATTTCAAGAACAGTCTCGTGCATTGTTAAATTGTCACTTTCTTACCTCAAAGGCATCTTTCCTCAAGGCATCCGCTTTCTACAGTGTGCGTGATGGGAACATTGTGTTAAGCACAGAACAGCTTCTAATAGGTTCGCTTTTCCTCATCCTCTCAGTGGTGCATCCTGAAAACATGGTTTTCTACTCCTGCAGTCTGTACCTTTACGTTTGTCACACACACACTTCTCCATCTCAGAAGTGCAGGGAACAAAACCTGTATGTTGGGGAGAGGGCAGAGTTGCACTGCCCTGAGCCGGCGGGGGAGGGGGAAGGGTTTGAGTCCCGAGCCCACGGAGCACACATGTGGGAAGGTGGGTGCAGATGAGGTCAGCTCAGTGTGCCCTTCTGTTTGGAATTCATTTTAAACAAATGGGAACTCGAACATACGCGTATACCAGACTGTTGTCAACGGAAAAGAATTTGAGCTCCCTTTTGCTTACAGCCTTTTCAACTCACAAGTCATAAGCCTGGAAGTAAAATGCCATCAATTCCAACTTTGCGACTCCTGATCCCTGTCTCACTACCTTAACTTTGGCCTCTGGTGTTACTGCCCGCTTTACTGAATCCATTCAACACATGAATGGAGATTTCAGATGCTGGGCTCTGCCCTAAGTACTCTGGAGTGAGCACAGGACAAAGCAGAGGGAGTCTCCGCCTCCAGGAGCTTACATTCTGGTGGGAGGAGACAGACCATCACCCAGGAAACCCACCTGACCCTGGCCCCCAGGGCAGACTTCATCTTAGGGGACTGTAGCTCTGCCTACAACCCTACCCATAGGAGCGCTCAGTGATGTCTGCAAGGTAACTCCTCGGGTTTGGGGAAAAAGCAAAAACGGAGTTGTTCAGAACAACTCAACAGAAATGCAACTTTCCTTTTCTCCGGCTGAGCTCATTTTGGTCCATCTCAGACACCCGGGTTCCTCCTTACTTCTGTCTTGTTAGCAGCAGCTTTTCAACCATGGCAGGCTGAAATAACCATGCTAGCATTTGATTTTAAAGGATCTGAGCGACTTCCTGTGGTTTTAAAAATAACAGCTGATGGCTTTCCCAATGTGCATTTAACTTTATTAGACCCTAAGGCTGCTTTCTAAAGGGTTGTCTTCATGGAGTTGTCAAAATTACAGTTGCTACCTTGCCGAAAAGTGTTCTACTTCCTGGTAATCTGAGGCTTCTGCCCTCCGTGTGACTAAAATCTGCAAAGTGACCCAGGCCAGGTGCTTTTGCATCGATCGGTGGCAAGCTCCAGCAAATGTATGCTCTTGTGCAGAAGCTAACAGTTCCTTGTCTGTGCTCTTGCTCAGTGGGGATTCTAGAGTTTTCACTCACTGCCCACCCTGCCCCGGCTGTCTAACTCTGACCTCTTCCCGACGCCCACCTCTGCACCCACCTAACTGCCTTTAGACCACTCCCAAAAGTGTGTGTTGGCACATCCCATGCAGCCTGCGCCACGTGGCTGTTCCATTGCTCTGCCCTAGCCCCAAATGCTCTTCTCAGACTGCTCCTTATTTTGGCCCATGGACTTCATGACACAGCACAGTCAGAGCCATGCTAACAAGAGTGGGTACCTCCGTGGATTTGTTAGCATTTGCTGCCTAACAAATGGTCCCAGAACTTAACAGTTTGAAAGAACAGACATCTACGGTGTCACACATTTCCTGAGGGTTAGGAATCTGGACGCATTCTGGCTCAAGTGTCTCACAAGGGTGCAGGCTGTCAGCTGGAGCCTCAATCACCTCCAGGCTCCACTGGGCTGGGGATTCTGTGTCTGTCACAGAGTCACTCATGGGGCCATTGGCCAGAGGTCTCCACAGGCTGCCCGAGCATCCTCACGAGTGTGACCACTGGCCTCCCCCAGAGCAAGCAGCCCCAGAGGGACAGTGAGTGAGTGAGAGAGTACGCACGAGATGGGGCCATAGACTCATATCCTAATTCCAGAAGGAATCACATTGCTTCCTCCACAGTTACTGGTCAAACACCAGCCCTGGGACAGTGTGGGACATGACGACACAGCGTGTAAATACCAGAAGGCAGGGATCTCGTGGGCCCTCTTGGAGGCTGGTTCCCAGAACATGTTGGGGGTGACAAGCAGCTTCTCTGAGAAAAATAGGACCTTGTATCCCTGCCCGGCCTGGACACACCAAAGGGGCAGCAGTGCGAACGGACTCAAAGACTTACGAGTGGCATCAGACCAGCCACTGGCTAGACTGTCCCAGGGGAGTTATTTTACCTCTGAATCCAGGTTTGTAGTGCCTACAGTGGGATGTTTCTAGAACACAGTAGGTCCTCAGATCCCAGTAATTGTTACTGGGAAGAAGGGGAAGAGGCTGGGAGGAGGGAGAGCTGTGAAAGGATGAGTAAGGGTCGGGACCCTTGGTGTAATTCAGATCCGGACACTCACCCCCAAACCTGACGGCACATTCCAGGTGGTCATCTCACCAGGCGCTGTCCTCTCTGTGAGGGTGGGGCCACAGCTGCACAGGGGAGCAACCCAGAGGGTCCGAGCCACCTGGGGGGGGGGCAGGTCTCCGTGGGCTGGCTTCCTGGGAGAGGGACAGGAAGATGTGTCACTTCAAGATGCCAGGACATGTGGCACTTGTCTTCAGAGATGACGCTCGTCATGGACACGATGGGCAACGCTGTGTGGACACCCCCCCACCCCAGACAGACTGCCGCTCCTCTGAGCTCTACCACCTCCTGGCTTTGTGGTTTGGGGACAATCCCACAACACTATGAGCCTCAGCTTCTTCAGTTGACAAACTGGAGTGACAGCACCAGCCTCCTGGGGTTTGTTGAAAGAATCCCAGGGAAGCCTGGGTACAGCTGGCCCAGGTCCCTGCAGGAGCAGGTCAGGCTGAGCTGGGGACCAGGGAGAAGGAAGTGCTGGCCCACCTCAAAGGGCCTGTGGGCAGTGAGGGGAGGGGCCCAGCTGGTGGGCAGAGAAGCAGAAAGGGGCAAAAGAAGGAAAGCAGGAGCTGTGACAGCCCTCCCAGGACTAGTGCAGACACTCATCTGCTCTGTAATGACTTTCTATTTTTAGATGGCAGCACTCTGTTTGTGACCTGCTTTGTAAATAGATGCCTTACTGCCCAGATCGGGCCATCCTGGGGACTGCGGGGGAGGGGAGGAGAGGCGGGAGGGGCACTGGGGCTGACCTCCCTCTGTCTCCACAACCGGCCTAGAGCACAGAGCTGCAAGAAAGTCAGTCTGTGGGAGAGTTACGGAGTGATACGCCAGGCTTCACCCCCTTTTCTGGGACTGTTTCCAGGGTATTCACTGCACAATAGTTGTTTGCTCAATTTTATTAAATTTGCGGTAAATGCAACCAAAAAGGTATGAAAGAGGGGTCAGCTGGTCTCAGCCAGTCGAGCATGTTGAAAAGGGTCACACCAGGACCCCTCCTGATCCCGATAGGATGCGTGTCCCAGCTCCTGGCATCTGGCTCTCATTGATGACAAGCAAGGGGCAGTGACAAGGGCCAGCTCTGGGTCAAGGTGCTTAAGGACAGATGTGCCTTTTCTGCCCTAGAAGAGACCGTTGTGCTTCCAGCTGCAGTGAGGGGGGTGGGTGTGAAGAGGCAGGGAAGGTGGGGTGGCCGGTTCAGCTGGGGCTGGTTCCACCCCACTTTGCAGGGACCAGCGACTCCCATGCCCCCTCCTCCCTGCATTCCACGTCCTCCCCTGCTCCACTTCCACAACCTCTAACAACAGTCACTGAACTTCTCCAGCCTCAGTTTCCCCATTGTGAATCTCGGAAACACGGACACTGTCGCTGCCCCATCTGTTGTTCCTCCAGCCACCAGGGCCACAAGGGCTTCTGTGAACCACTCCCTCAGACGTGGGTGGCCTCCTGCCTCCAGGACCAAGGCTTTCTGTACCTCAAGTGTGTGTCCACAGAGCTGATGCCCCAGGAGCGATCCTCAGACAGAGAGGGATGGCATCTGCTGGGTAGACTCACCAACTTCCTTGCTTCCCAGAATGAAAATTCGGAGGTGTGTTTCCCCAGTTTCTCAGAGGAATGTGGAGATTGGGCCCCAGATGCCCCTGGCAGTGACCGCTCATTAGCACACCCTCTCCTGGTCTTTCTTCCTTCTCTTGCTCTCCCATTCTCTCCTATGCTTCCTGGGTCACCTCCCAAATAAACTACAGTGAGTCATCACCACGTCGGTCTATAGGTTCTGTGACTTTAAGCAAAACTATATTTAACACAGCCAGTTTTACCACAGGGTAATGGATCTAAACAGGAATTACATTCGTAGGGCATCTCATTGATGTTATAATAAAACGACATAGCATGAAATGATGTTATTGGAGGACCGGCTCTGTTTGTACCAAATCTGCATCTTAGGGTCTGCTTTTGGGGGAATCCAAACTGTCGTGAACAGAATAACGCCCCTCCCCCAAATATTTCCATACCCTCATCCCCAGAACCTGTGAATACCTTACCCTACACGGCAAAAGAGCCTTTGTAGGTGTGATTAAGTTAAGGGCCTTGAAATGGGGCCATTACCCTGTATTATCACCCAGGTGGGCCTAATGTAATCAAGAGAAAGCTCAACATCAGAGAGAGGAGATGGGAGCATGGGTGCAGTGATGTATTCTGAACATGGAGGAAGGGGCCATGAGCCAAGGAACATGGCCTCTAGAAGCTGGAAAAGGCGGGAAAGGAATTGACCCCTGGAGCCTCCAGAGAGAAACGCAGCACTGCCGACCCCTGGCTTCAGCCCAGCGGGACCAGACCTGAATGTCTATCCTTCAGAACGTTCGGATAATAAATCTGTGATGTGTTTAGCCACTACGTTTGTGGCAATTTGTTATGGCAGCAACAGGAAACTAACACACACGTCTAAGACAACTTGGGGGTCCCTGGGTGTGATCCCAAAAGCTCAGGTTTTGGAGTAAGGCCAACCTGCTTTCAATTTCCTGGCTCTGCTAACGAGTTGGGAGGCTCTAGGTGAATGACAACCTCATTTTCCATTTTCTGATAGATTTCTAAGGTGACTTAAGAGAAAACTCAGCAGGAGCTGGGAGGTAGGAAGAAGCCAGGGCCATTTATTTTTCATTTCCCTTAAATACCAACAACATTTTACATTCTGTAGAGGAGACTCGCCATCTCTTGGCCTCTCAGGTAAAATGTATTGCTCCTATTAGTTTTGTAATTGAATTCTTAAAAGTTGGTAGATTTTTATCATTTCTATTTACTTATTTCCGTGCTTTGTCTCATTTCCCATAAAAGGATTTGGGGATGGTTTCCTGTGATGTGTGTGTGCTCTACAGAAGGATAAAAGGATTCTTCTTGTTTTTAGAAGATCCATCTTTTTTTTAAAGATGAGGAAATGTGGGGAAGGAGCAAGTGGGGTTGAGGAACCGAGATACAGCCAGAAGGAGGTGAGATTGGAGAGCATACGTGTTCCATAAGGCCTAAAATGGGCCCCTGAGTATCCCAGCAGCCAAGGCAAAAAGGGAGTGAGGGTAATTGCAAGGCTCAAGTATCCTCAAGAGACATCCTTCAGGGAGAACACACAGGAGCACCCCATCAACCTAGGAACAAAGGCAGGAGGGAGTGTCAGGGGCAGAAGGCAGGAAGGTGGGGCCAGGAAGACTTCCTGGAAGAGGCAACACCTCAGCTTCATTTTGTGGTTGGGGCATATTGACCATAAGAAGAAGGAAGGGAAACCTAGGCAAAGGGCAGCATGAGCTGAGCGTGACCGGGAGAAATAGGCAGTAGGTGCTGGAGACTCCAGCAGGTCTGTGTGGCTGCAGGAGGCGGAGATGAGGCAGGAGGTGGGTAAGGCCCTGTGGAGAAGTGCAGAAGCACCTTCTATGCTGCCTTGCCAAGGAGCTAGAACTTGACCCTGGGGCACTGGGTTTAGACGAGGGAAGCGGCATCATGAGATCCACATTTTAGAAGCAGCTGACCGTCTGTGGAAGGGGGAACAAGTGGCCTATGGGGGGCAGCTCAGAGCGCTACCACGAGTCCTACCTTGTTCTTTTCCTGCCCCCACCCCTAGGCTGTGTGATAAATCGTCTAAAGGGTGTTCAGGAAGGAGAGAGAAGCAAGGACCTACATAAGCACACGAGGCCAAGGTTCCCCCCTGATCCATTTCCTCAGCCCTTGTGGCTCAGCACGGTTCCCAGAGCCCAGCCCAGGGCAGGGGCAGCGGATGGAGCCCAGAGTGTGTTTCCAACAATGCAGAGGGACATTTGTCTGCAGTGGCCAGTCCAGAAAGCCCCAGATCCTGCCACCACCCAGAGCCTGGGAAGCTCTGTCCATAGGAGCATGGCCTCCCTGTGGCCAGAGCAGCATTCTTCCTCTCTCCCCCGCCTCCACAAGGTGACACAAGGCAGTGCTTCTCTAAGTAGGCAACCTGCTCAGGTGCTCCCAGGCTGGCCTCCCTCACCGGGCTCTGTCCCCTTGCCCTGAGTAGAGGTCACTCACCACCCCGGCCCCTGCCTGCCCTCCACCTCCTCCCTGCACACCGGTTGTTGTGAAGCCGGGGCAGTGTATTGTGAGGCTCCTAACACATGACACGGGCATAGAAGTGAGGAGAGGCGGGCAGGCTGGCCCTTCCCCAGTGGGGTGGGTGGGGCCAGGATATGACCGGTCCCTGGGATTTCCAGAGCCCTGCTCTGTCCACCCTCTAAGCTGGTGGCCTCTATACTGCTCAAGCCCTCCTGGTTCCCAAAGCAAGGACACCCTCACAATGGAGGGTGCAGGCTTGGGAAGTGGGGGGGCGACCGTCCACACTAGATTGGTGTGGGCTAGAGTCCTGAGCAAGGCTGGGTTCAAATCGGCCTGGAGGACCTCGGCGAGGACAGAGGAGAGCATCACAGGTGGACGTCACAGGTAAGCTGCTTCTGCGTTTCTCTTCACACCACACCCTTTCTGGAGTGCGCCCATCTGACTGTCTGCAAATTTGGTGCCTCGAGGCTAGGGTTGCCGGATTTAGCAAATAAAAATACAGGACACCCTGTTCCATTGAAATTTCAGGTAGGCAGCAAATAAGTCTTCAAATACAAGTATGTCCTTTGCAATATTTGGGATACATTTTAATCTAAAAAATAATTCATTGTTTATCTGAAACTCAGATTTAGCTGGATGTCCTATACAGTGGTACCTCAGTTTTCAAACGTAATCCGTTCCGGAAGACCGTTCGAGTTCTGGAACGTTGGAAAACAGCCGACAGGGAGGCTTCAGGATCTTGCACTCAGCGGAAGCCGCGTCACACATTTGACTTCCAAGGCGTGTTTGAAAATGGAAGCATTTACTTCCGGTTTTACGGTGTTCATAAACCAAGATGTTCATCAACAGAGACGATCAAAAACCGAGGTACTACAGTATTTCATTGGGAAATACTACATTCGCGGCTCTCCATTTGTTTTGAAGCATCCTCAGACCCTTCAAAGAGAGATTCGGCTTTGGATCCAAGCAGAACTCACTCCCACAGCATCAACCCCCGGGAAGGAGATTTTCCAGCTCAGTGTGATGAGGAAACTTCCAGCAGAGTCGTCTGGTGATGACTGAATGACTCAGTTTCCCAGGAGGCAGTGGGGCCTGTCTTGCGATGGAACACTTTCCTCCCTCCTATAATTCTTATATGAAGGCTCCCCTGGACTTCTTCAGCCGGGGACTCATCTGTCAGGAGGCTGTGCACACTCGGACCTTCACCTTTTTCTTCCCTCTCTAGGCAGGACAAGAGGGAGGCGATGGTCTGAGAAAATATTCCATTGCTGCAAAACCCAACTTTCCCTTGGGAGACAGGGGGCTGTCTCAACCTCCAGACTTGGATCATCAGGGAGGCAAAAGTCTTGGCAAGTGCTTTCACAGGCTCCTTTTATCAAGCTTAATGAGGAACCAATTCAGTCGCATATAAAAGAAAACCCCAAACAACTGTGACTTAAACAGGATAGGAGTTTGTTTCTCTCTCACAGAAAAGAGGTCTACCAATCAGTCAGATAATGTAGCACAGGCATATAACGACCCTACAGAGCTCCTCGGCTCCTAGGCTGCCTGTTCTCCACCTCAATATGAGCTTTCATCTTAAGAGTCACCTCACAGGCCAAGAGGGCTGCTGGAGTTCTAGCCATTGCATCCACATTCCCTGCTGGCAACAGGATGCAAAAGGAGGGACAACACAGTAATCGATCCCAGCTGACTCTGTTCCTTTCTCAACCTTCTTGAAATTGGACACAGCATTTTTATTTCTATCTTCTTGGCCAATACTTAGCAGTTTAATCAATCCTGGCTGTAAGGGAGCTGGAAAATGTAGTCTTTTAACAGAGCACATAGCCTGAATGAAATAATGATATGGAGGAAGAAGGAGAGAAAGAATATTGCGTGACCAACAGCATGTAGCCTCTGCTACGAGCAACAGAAGGTGCCATTTTGATGTCCACCAAACTGACTTCTAAGTTCTCCGTTGTCTCTGCTCTTGAATGGGCAAGATGGGGTCTTACCTTAGCTCCCCAGCCACCCAGGAATTCAGGCAGGTGCTGGATTGCTACGTCTCATGGTGGATTGCACACGGCCAGCAGTCTTACAACATTTTCTCCAAATGAAATCTTACCTGCATGAACACGTGGTGAAACTGGAACGGAGCTGGTTAAGGTCATGCCCTGGGGCTCACCTAGGACGCCCTCCTCAGCTCAACCCTGGCAAACCCAGGCTGCAGGAAAGAGCCGGGAAATCATTGGACCCGCCAAACTCAGAAGCTCCTGCCCATATGAGGCCTAATGACTTTTTGGCTTGGTGACCACAGGGGCTCGTTTCTCCAGAGTGACCTCAGAGAGAGGCCTCCCCGTTTTCTGGAAGATTCTATCATGGGGTCTCCTGCTTAGAGGTAGAGGATCCCTCAGGGCTCAGCTTTGGAATTAGGATTTCACTGTTGCCAAACTGAATGCCATTGAAAGATAAGACTCCAGGGGGCGCTCAGAACTCCCCCTGGGTCAAGGCCAAAGACACAGAGAGCACAGGCCTGGGGTTGGGGTGAAGTCTGAGGTGGTAGCGCTCCTTCCTGTGAGAAAGTAAGGGTTTTAAGCCACAGTCTTCCCCATGCCCTGCCTGCCCTTGTCGGCACTGGGGTCCTTAAACCCTGTCTTGACAGCCCCACTCCTACTTGAGAGAAGGCGGCCTCCTCACCCTGCCCCACTCACTTGAACAGCTGTGAGAATGGAGGGTGCAGACCTATCATGGCCCTTCGGGTCTGCTTAGAAATGACGTCTTTCAAGTTCTAGCTAATCCAGTCCAGCTCACGAGGTTCAGGTCCTGGGCTGGGGAGCTGGAGCCCGTCTGCTGGCTGTGGGTTGTGTCTGTTTCCATCTGGTTCACTTGGGCTCCTTGATGGGCAAATGGAGGAAGTGTGTGGAGCACGGACGTGGGCATCTTGGGTTCCCAGCCACTTCTAATCTTTCCACCAGAAAAGACCCAGCTGGGGACCAGTTAGCAATAACACCCCAGGTGCACGCACTTCAGGGGAGAGCTCATTCTTAATGGTAGCTCCTCCCTTCCCAGGGCCAGGAGCAAGCTGCCTCCCCAGGAGAACCCTCCCTCCTCATCCGTGTACCCTCAGGGCCCAGCATGCACCAGCACATAGTAGGTGCTTCATTCACGCTGGGTGAGCGAGGTCCTGCCAGGGTTATGGTCGGGGCCCACTTAACGCGTCTTTGCCTTGGGTGACAAACACCCACAAGGGAATGAGAAACTGCTGTGGAAAAGACAGTTGTGTCCTCTTTATTTATTCATGTGTTTACTCATTTATCATTTATATTCTGTCTACCCCTTGGAAAGGATTTGAGGAGTCTTACAATATTAAAACACACACAAAAAGAGCCCCCACCCAAAAAAAAAAGAAAATCCTACACAAAATAAAGATCATTTACAAGCAGCAGAAAAAATACATGTTACAGGCCAAAGTCGCTTCTGCCTCTGAGCTGTTAATTTAGCTCCCAGGTGCCTGGGAGGTAAAGCGAGAGCAGATATTTCACTCATGCACACGTTGCCTTAGCTCGTGGAGGAGGCCAAAGGGACACTGCACCCCACCCCACCCCCATGGCCCCAGCTCTGGCTGTCACTCATCTGTGTGTCTGCAGCCCCTCCTTCACGGATGACGGGAGGGTGGGATGATACGTGCACAGCACATGAAATGTCTAGTCCAACGGTTCTCCTCCTGTGACAACCAGCTGTGGGGAGCGTGTGCCCCCGAGACGGTGTGACTCGTCATAGTTTACATGGCAAAGCTTGTGCTTCTTTTTTTTTTTTTTCTTTGTTAAAATGATTGAGAACAACTTGAAGAGCATCACTGTAGCTCGTTATCAGAGGTCAGGGAAGGGTTTTTAGTGAGAACAGGGGGCAGCATTTGTCTGAGTGGCTCTTCCGTTGGTGATGGGCCACGTAGACTGCCCCCTCCCACGGGCACACGCAGCCCCGGGAAAGGCTGGGAAAGGACATTTAGGACCTGGCCGAGGCTCTTCCTCTGTGTCCTGAGTGCTGCTCACTGGGGAGCTGTCAGAATGGCCTGGGCCCGCCTGCACAGCTCCCGTGTGACCAGGAAATGCCTCCAGTGGATGGGGGGTGGGAGGGAGCGGAGGGGTGACGGGGACCTGGCGAGAGGGCTGCCCCCGAGCTGGGCTCCTCCTACTGCTGTGGGGAGGAGCTTCCCACCAGGGGACTCAGCCACAGCTGAAGGGAATCTGTGGGGACCATTAGGAGGCAATGAAGATGGATGAAGGGCCCTACATTGAGGAGCAGCCAGGGAGCTCTCTGGCTCTGGAAGGCCGGGACTGCTTGCCAATCAGCAGTCCCGGCCACCACATGTGGGGTGCAGGGTCTATCACCCACTTTGACCATAACCCATCACCCTTAGGAGTGACCATCCTATCTAACCATCACTGTGAGAGTGCCACCCCTCTCCTACCCCTCCTCCCGAAACAGCACTGAAAATGGTCTACCTTTGCTTACACACCCCTGGTGACGGGGAGCTCATTAGCTCTTGAGGCAAGTGACCCTCCATCCAAAGCTCCAACCTGGGTTTCTCAGTCACGGCCCCACAGCAGGATCAGCTGTGCCTGGGCTCCACCTTGCAGGTTCTGATTCAACAGGTCTAGGGTGGGGCCCAGGCAATCCTTGTTTTACCTGTGACAACACTGAGGTCACAGAGTGGGTAAATGGGGGAGGCCAGATCCACATGCAGGTCCCTGACCCCCCCTGATGTCCCATGGTCCCACTCCTCTGGCTTCTCATGCACTGAGGGGGTGGGGTGGGGGCGACAGGCCTCGGCCACCAGCTCTGCCCAGGTGCCGCTCACCACTGGCCCAGCCGTGTGCTCAGTGCAGAGCGGATGGACTGGGCCCCATTCTCTCTGTGGCCGCTGCTCCATCCCAGGTTATGAAGATGCACGGGCTTGATTAGTCTGCGCTCAGGCCCCGATTCATCATCTCCCGCACACCTTTCAAAAAGCCCTGTGCGTTTTAGGAAGAACAGACTCAGTGTCACACAGCACTTTTCTGATTAGAAGGAACAGGCAAGGCCACAGAATCCACCTAGGAGTCTAGAGTCCGGCTCCTTTTGAAAGCTTCCAGGGCAGGGCAGGATGACTGGACTGTAATGATGAAAGATGACCCTGGCTGGTGGCACTACACTGGGGGCCGTTTCCAGGGTCTGAAGGCTCTCGTTGGTTCAATGACATGCTGGTTATAGAGCGCCTGTGAGGTGTCTGTCACTAGGGAGGTGTCCGCAGTGTGGCAGGAGTAGATGGGGGACTCTGATTGGCTGTGAGGGCGCCAGGGTACCCCATGCTGGCCACCGGCGGGACAGTGGTCGGGCAAAACAGAGGGGGCCAAGGCTCGGTCCCCCTGAAAGGAGAGGGCTCAGGTTCTGGGACATGGCAGCAGATGCATTCTCATGAGCAGGATCTGTGCTCTGTAGGCGCCTTCGCCCAGGTGGGCCACCGGCTGCCGTGCCCCTGGCCTTGTCCCTGCGTGCTTGGCTGACTGCACCTGAGTTCTGGGAGCAGTGAGCCCGTGCCAACTCCTGCAAACTCTCAGGTCATTTTTCTCTGCAGCAGCTCCTGTGACCATTATATCATTAGCCTGGTGGACAGTGCACCAAAGGTTGCCCAGCTGCTGGTGGTGCAGATAGGGGGCCAGCTGGGCAGCAGGTCTGAACACCCAGGCTCTTCAGCCCTCCCTGGACATCGTGGGGTTTGGTGGGGTGCTGCCCGTCCAGGAGATGCTCCTGCACCTCCTTGAGGAGCAGGGCCATCCTGGAGGCCAGCCCTCACTGAGCCCTCTCTGTGATCATTGAGGTACGCCTGATTTCACACTTTCACTACCCTGTATATTTGTGTTGTGTAAACCCATTGCATGGAGGAGAAAACTGGGCTCAGAGAAAACAAGAACTTGCCCCAGGCTACGCAGCCAGTAAGGGTCCAGATGGCAACTCAGAAACCTGATCCCCGAGCTTAGACCCACATCTGCCCGCCGTGGTGCTGCCACCTGGGGTCTGGACACAAGACATACTCGTGTCAATCTGCATAAGCACACAGCTCACTTTCTTGGGAGCAGAATCTCGCTTTTCCCTCCCAGGACCAAAGAACTCTGCAGTTATTGCTTCAGTAGTGACGCTGTTCCTTAACCCTTGTCAAGAAGATCAACTAGCCAAGCTCCATCGTTCTAGCTCTCCGCAAAGGTCAATCATTTGACAATTATCAAGTCTTGGGGCCCAGTATTTATTTTCCTCACTGGCCTCTTTCATTTCTCTTGTTCCTCTGGTAACCTTATGTCAGGTGGGGACGAGGTGACCCCAGTAATATTAAATTCTCTGTCTCACTGGCTTCAGGGAGGTGGTTGGGCAGGAATGGAGGGAAGGGCAGGCCACGGTGCTTCAGGAGGCCCCACGGGGCACTCAGGGGACTCAAATCTGAGTCTTTCCCCAACTTTGATGGCCTTGACCTTCTGGAAATGTCAGGCCAGTTCTCTTATAAGTATCCCTCACTTCGGGCTGATGTCTTCTGAAGGTTGGGTCCTGGCCACGCACATTTGGCAGGGATATCACAGAAGTGACAATGTGCTCGTCCCATCACTCTGAACCCTTGAGTAAGATGGGATGGCCTGAGCTTCTCCACTGTAATGACTTCCCCCTTCAGGTGATAAGCATTTTGTGGGGAGGTCACATTCAAAACAAGCGCCTCGCCTTTTCTCAGGAAGGCCTGGTTCCTCTGAGAAGAGAGTGGTATCTAGATGCCAAGATCTGGGGGAGAGTGTGCTTGACACCAGTGCAGCGTGGCCACCAGGCACTCCTCAGACATTTACGTCCACACTTATTTCTGTATCTGCCTGTCTGTATTGACAACCCCAAGTTTATGCTGATATGTCCATTTCTGATCCAACATCAGAGAGTTTATCGTACCGTGTTTCCCCAAAAATAAGACCAGGTCTTACATTAATGTTTGCTCCAAAAGACGCATTAGGGCTTATGTTTAGGGGATGTCATCCTGAAAAATCATGCTAGGGCTTATTTTTTGCTTAGGTCTTATTTTTGGGGAAACACGTTAGCTTTCACCCTTTCTGTATTGGTGAGCCCTTCTCCCACAGTGAGAAAGCTGGCTTCCATCCTCCTTAGTATAGTTACTTATTTGATCAATCCTATCATATGGGAAGTTTCTCTTGTCCATTTCCACCATCTCCCCCAACTGAAGCCCTCCTGTGCCTGCTGAGGCTTGGGCTTCTCCATGAGGCCACCCCTCCACGCGGCTGCCCTCCTCCCCCAGCTGGGTTTCATGCTGGCCCTCCCCATGCCTAAGTGTCCTCCTCACCCCTTTGGACTCACACCTCACACAGGATTCCCCTTCCAAACATGAAAGTTGCCTTTTGCACATCGCTTTTTAATGATCTCTTTATGTATGCTTCTTCCCTTCTGGGCTCAGCAACTTTTCAAAGCTTGGCATGTGTATAATTCTTCTCTGCATATCGTTACTGACTTCTGTACCAGGTATACACAGAAGGCTCTCAATAAATGCCTGTTGTGTGCATGAGAAAACGACCACATGGGTAAAGGCGCAGAGGCATAACGCAGGGTGGAAGTGAGTGGGTTGGTACTGACGGAGCAGAGCCAGGAGCAGGCAGTGGGGGCAGGAGGCCAAGGTCAGACCCCAGAGAGTTCAGGATTCCAGGGAAAGGGGCCGTTTCTGGTCCCCGGGATGATGGAGACTTAACGGACATCTTTAGGCCTGAAAAGGGTAGATCAGGCCTGTGCGCTGGAAGCAGCTCGCTGGCTGCCCACTGGAGGATGTGCTAGCTGGGAAAGCAAGGAAAAAACGCGCAGACCTCAGCGTGGCCCAGGGCTCTGCCACTGCCACCTCCTATCCCTGACTTTCAGTCCTTCAGTTCCTGCTGCAAATGGAAATATGGCCTCTGTCACATGTGGTATTTTTGATGTTCTCATGTATAAATGCATAAAAAAGAGAGATTCTGTTCATACTCCATCTACTTTCTTGTCAGTCTCAGCTTCATTTTCAATTCCCTCCTTTGGTGTGCTCATTTCCTCCTTGATGGATTGCTTGATTCAATCCTTGTACGCTCGCTGCTGAAGGGAAGCACGTCGGGGTGGGTTTTCTTTTTCTTTTTTTTCCCTTTTTAAATCCTAGAAGCTGCTGGGGAATGTGCTGGCTTGCGGGCAGGCAGGATCCAGTGTCTGGGGTCTGTTTTGAGATCACACCAGCATCCTGGGTTGGGGCTGTCTGTCGACACTTAAGACAAAAACGAAACCTCAGGGAGGAAAGGAGGGTTGCGGAGCGGGTGATATGGGCCAGTATAGTGCTACCGTGTTTCCCCGAAAATAAGACCTAACCAGAAAATAAGCCCTAGCATGATTTTCAGGATGACATCACCTGAACATAAGCCCTAATGCGTCTTTTGGAGCAAACCTTAATATAAGACCTGGTCTTATTTGGGGGGAAACACGGTAGGTGCTATGGACACAGTCTCCACTCCGATAAAGCCACCTGCTCACTTCTGTACAGAAACGGTGATGGTTTACTTGGCCGCTTTCCATTGTTGCCTGATGTCTAGGTTTCTTGGGTTTCCATACCATCCATTTACAGCCTCCACTCTTATTTTTACAGATGGGGAGACGACTTAATGACGCCATCAAGCGCCCGGGTTCTTTCTTTCTTTCCACGCCATCTCCTCAGTGTCATGAAGTTTCTTCCACGTCACAGGATGGTTAACCTCCTCACATAACAAAATAAAACTCAAGTTAAGATGGAGACAGGAGGGCTGGGGCGTTCTTCCTGTGATTCTCTATCTGATTAAAAGAGAGAATGATTCTCACAAGCCCCTCATTGCGTTTCCCCTTCACTTTCATTGGCTGGAATCGGATTACATGACCATTTTTAGCTGCAGGGGAGTCTGGGAAAATGAGGATCGGCTATTCCAGCCTCTCTCTCTCTCTCTCTCTCTCTCTCTCTGTCTCGGAGGCAGGTTTTCTGGACAAGAAGAAGGGAGGGAAAGATAGCTCTTGGGTGTAAGTAGCAGCGTGTGCCCCAGCACTCGCTGGCCAACCCCACTTCCGCCCACCCCAGCCACAGGCTCTCCAAGGAAGTACACTTGACATGGCTGCCAGCTGGGGCTGGAGCGCCAGGGGGACGTGTGGGTGAAGGACACTCCGCTCTTGCCTTGGCTCACTTCCTTCCTTGTCACTAGAATAAAAGAGAAACGCCATTGTCTTCCCAGTGCTGAGGGCAGTGTCTGGCATACAACAGAGGCTCAACAAGTATTAATGACATGAACAAGACCGGGGCTGAATTGACTGCTAAAAGGGGGAAAACCCTTTCAGCGCCAAACAGCACCAGGAAAATGCCCTTTCAAATTGACTTTGTTCTGGGGGGACATTTGCCATAAGGTCCAGGGTTAGAGAACTGGATCAGGGAACAGCTGGGGTTTGGGGGTCTTATCAAATTTTCCCTGCAATCCATGGAAGTGGGGATTGTGGGGTGCAGGTTTAGCTGAGGGAGTGGAGTGGGGGACTTCCCACTTTAGAGCATGAGGACGTGTGTCAATCTTGGCCACCTGTGTCTAATGAACATGAGGGGTGGAAAACACATGGTGTTGGGTTCCCACTTGGCTCACTATCTACCTGAATTACCATGGACAAGACACTGGTCTCCTCAGCGACAGAAACATGGGGATAATGACAGCCTGCCTTTCATGGGTATTTCAGAATTTACAGGAGAGAGAGCTCTAGCAAATTCTCAGGACATGGTGGGTGGTTAATAAATGATAGTCACGATAATATTATTATTCCTGTTTTAAAAAGCCACCTTGCATTTAATAGGTGTTCAATAAATTATTCTGGTGGGTTTCATTTCCTCGTGATACTCAAAAACATGGGATTCTCCGGACCACAGACGAAAAGGTTCCCTCGGCAAAGTCCGTGGTTTGAAGCGTCAATAAGGGCAGGGCAAAGCATGTGTTTACTGCACGTTTTTACAATCTCATCATCTGCTACAGTTTTTAGATGGGGAAATGTGATAGTCAATTAAGAATCTGAAAAAGAGTTCCCTTTATTAAAACTCACACACACATAAACAACATAAGCACCATATTTCACGCCGAATCAGAGCCGCTGCCCGCGAGCTGAAATTTACCGCCTCGTGTCCCAGCAGAGGGAATTTGCAGTTGGATTAATGCCCCTTTCTCTGGTAGTAAATCCATTTCATACATATGGCCATATTTTCACCCAACTGACAGGCTGCAATGGCTGCTCTTTTGTAGTCGCCTAGGGAAACCTGGGGTCCCTCCAAGGCATTCGGAGCCTCCTCTGCGAGTCCCGCAGAGTCACGACATTCTCCAGGGCAGAGGCATGTTAGGAAGCTCAGCCCGGTCATCCCGAAGATGGGAAAACTGAGGCAGTGATGCATACAATCTCTCCACCGCCACTTCCTTACCATGGCCTCTGGGGCCACGTAGGACCATCTAGACCAGTGGTGTCCAAACTGCAGCCCGCAATCCAATTTTATTGTCCCGCAGCAAATTCCAAAAATATATTTAGTTTACTTAAATAACCAGGTGAGGCAATACGTACTTTACCTCCAGTGAGTGGCCTGGCTGTTTGTGTATTTTACTGCATATGCCCCTTGGTGAAAAACGTTGAAAAAAGTTTGGACACCCCTGGTCTAGAGCCTTGTGGGGCTGCTCTGCGCTGCGTCATTCATTCTGGGAGCTCTGGACTGCTTCCATCATGGCCTCACACACCGTCTCCCTCTGCCGGGCCTGTCTTTCTACCCTTAGAGTGGTCTGTTAGGTGAGGCCCCCCGGGGGTGCCCTCGTCCCCCAGAACTACTCCATCAAGGCACTCTGGCACAGGTGGAATTAATCCTTGCACAATTAGGCCAGGGACGTTTAAGCTTAGTGTCTTCCTTATGGAGGCTGGAGCTCCATGAGGACGAGTGCCTGGATCCCCCGCATTAGTGCATCTTACTGGAAGGAAGGAATTAATGATAGCTGAAGGAATGAAAGGGCCAGATGTGGAGACATGCGACAACAGCCTCGGGGGATGGTGAGTAACTCACTATATGTGGAGTGGAAGGTTCTGAGGAGATGAGTTCGGAGAGGTGGGTGCGGGGCTGAGAGGGACTCGGTGTCTCTCAGGGTTGTGCGAAGATGCTGGGTGCCACCCTGTCATGCGGGGTCTCAGCTCCTGCTCCCCACATAAGAACACAGGACGTGGCGAGGCCAAAAAGGAACACCCACGGAGCCATAGACAGGGAAGTCATACCACTGTATTCTCACTGGCGGCTGGGTTGGAGACACAAAAACAAACATCCGCCAGTACCCCAACAAGGGAACTTCTTGCACCCCAGTCTCGCTGGTGGCTGGGCGAGACACAGGAAGGAAGGAGGATCCACTCAATCCGCAATCTGCCATCCACTTCTCTGCCAACCAACCAATCCCCTTGCCAGCATAGCTACTACGGTAGTTATATTAGTGGCCAATTGGCTAACTGGTTACGGCCAACCAGTAGCCAGCACCTTTCCACGTGAGGCCGAGAGCCTGGAAACTGCTCTCTGGGACTCTGTCCCCACGGGGGGACAGCAGCTGGACTCAGTGACCAGCCTGAAAAGGGAACATCCTATTGACGTCCATTCCGGTTGCTGGATCTTGGGTTTCTTAAAAAATCAGCAGCTGCGTCACTTATCAGTGCTTGTGATTAGCTTCTTTTAAAATTGAGGGGAAAGAAAGATTTTAAAAGTTCTAAAAATAAAATGAAAAGTTCTCCATTTTATTGAAAACAATGGCAAATTAACTCCGTGCTGCTCTCCACACCCTGGCACTGCATTCACAGAGCTCACGCTTGCCCCACGCGGATGGGGCAGAGAGCAGATGCCCTTCCTGGCACATGACAAGGTCCAAGTCCCCCAGCTGTGGGGCTGGAGCCCTGTCCCGAACCCAGCTCTCTCGTTTGGGACCTAGACCTCCCAGACGTGTCTCTTGGCCCCACCCCCTACATCCTGCTTCTAATAGGATGGGCCAGCCAGCAGGGTGTAGCTGCCACACAGTGAGTCTCAGTCCGCCATCAACCTGCAGCTCAGACCCTCCTGGAGTCCTTGGTGGCCCAGGTGAGCCCAGATGCACAGCCGCTGCTACCTGCCCTGACTGGTCCTGTGTCTGTGAGTCCCTTCCTCCTGGTCGACCACTCAGATCCGGGCATCACTG